>NC_063199.1:2059490-2389490 GCF_017589495.1 Alosa alosa
CACTACTGAAGTTCTCATCTCCAAAGATAGACATCATCATTCTCATGAATGTGGCTGGACTGTTGAGAGACCCTGAGGGAGTCTGTTGTACTTCGCAGGCCAAAGGGAGAAGAAAAGCGGTGTATTTCTTGTGCTCTTCCTGTAGAGGCACATTATAATAGCCTGACGTCAGGTCCATAGTGGAGAAGAAGACGTTTCCACCCAGAGCAGCTAACACGTCAGACTGGTGCGGCAGCAGGTAAGCGTCTCTGACAGTTCGTGCATTAAGCCACCTGAAGTCAGTGCAGATCCTTAAATCGCCATTCTTCTTCCAGACCAACACAAGTGGAGATGCATAATCACTGTGTGACTTACTGATGATTCCTTTCTCCTCCATCTCGTTCAAAGCTGTTCTTAGTGAAGCATACTGGCTTGGTGGTATTCGCCTGTACGGTAAACGAAAGGGTCGGTCATCGGTCAAATGGATGCGATGGACAACGTCTCTGGCTTCTCCACAGTCCATTTTGTCTCTTGAGAAGATTGACTCATATCTCTCAATGACTTGAAGCAGCTCATCTTTCCAGTGTGCTGACACCTCACAAGACTCCAAGTCGACGTCAGGAAGATTCAGGTTGCTCAGGACATGTTTAATCTCGGCACTGGATCTGGGCGTTGAAGCGGACAGGCATTCTCAGCGCACTGCACATTTGACTTGATCTGTTCTGGTTGTGGTAGTTCTTCCACAGCGATACAAGGGGACACATCAGCTATCTTGGTGTTCTTTCTCAACACGACTCTGTGGTTGGTTGGATTGATGACTTTCAGCGAACAGAACCATCTCCCCAAAGCGTGTGATTACTCTGCCAACCATTATCTGCTTTGGTCTTGACCTTGACTTTGTCGGCTCAACGATGACTGTGCTGCCCACCGACAACACTGAAGACACGGGTAGCTTTCCCCAAACCAGGTGTTCTGTCTGCGGCTCTAATGTCACACTTCTCTGGAGCTTCACAGTGCCTACTCTCTCTGGCACAGACTCACCTCTCCACCTCTCAGTGTTGGAGAAAAGGGACAAAAACTCGTGACACTCATCACTCTGGATATGGCTGGGCGTGGACATAAGTCTCCAGTAGCCGGTCGTCCCTTTCAGCTGTGTCAAGAGCCTCTTGATGGCGTTGGTCCCCAGGATCATCTCCTCAGTCTGACCTGGCACAACTAGAGTAGGGACCGTCATGGAACAACCATACATCGACACTTGAAGGTCATAAATCGCTGTGGGACTGACACGATGGCCTCCACAGCCAACAATTACAATGTTGTGCGCTGACTGCTTTGTTATATCTGGACTGCATCTCAATAAACTAGCTTCAGCAAACTCGCTAAGAGTACATGCCATGGATCCACTATCGATAAGGGCTTTAAAAGTGGGGCCATTCTCAATTGAAACTGATGTGTAGAACAGACTATCTGATCTTGGAACTGTCTGTAAACTCTGAAAAATTACTGTCTTGTCTGAAGAAATATCACTACTGTACAGCTGACTTAAAGATTCATAATCTGAAAAAGCTTCGAAACTAGAGGTGGGAGGCTCACTCTCAAGATCTACGTGGTCCTCCCCTACACGCAGATCAGTCAGTTTGACGGCTGGCTGATGGGTGCTGCACTCCCGCCTCTGTGTGGACATTTGTTCCGTGGGTGATCAGGTGAGAAACACTGGAAACACAGTCTGTTATCCCTACAGTGTGACAGAGCAGAATGAGAGGAGTCTTTACAGACTAAGCAAGGTGTGTCGTTAAGGCCTTGAATCCGAGGTAGGCCACTGGGCTTCCTACTAGTCGGTCTGGACTGGGCATTGCTCATGAGAACTTTCTCCAGCATACTAATCATCCTCTCCAGAGAAGAGTGATCTGTGGGTGCAGACTGTCGTGGAGACCGCGGGTTACACAGGGGCGCTGGGCTAGTAGCCACCTCTATTCTGTTCACAGCCACCTCCCTCTCCAGGACTGTCTTATCTTTCCTCTTCCCTGCTGCTCTGATGAATTTCTCTGAGTGGTATTCATTCAAGACTTCCTGCACCTCAGAAGCAGACCACTTATCAATGGTCTTAGAACGAAATGTGAGGGCCAAATCAGAGTTCGGCAGTTCGAATGAACATTACGTGTGACCTCAATGGACAGATTGTCTTGCTGCTTACCCTGTTCTTTGAGACATTCCGCAGTGACATCAGCAGCACGGTTGAGGCGCAGCCAGTAGTCATAGGGGTCTTCCTGTGGCTCAGGGAGAGTGGTGTAAAAGTCTTGCAGAGGGAGAGGTGAAAACTGCTGACAACTGAAATGCTTCCTCAAAAGACTGTACATTACATCTGGGTTACTCCTGATGTCGACGCCGCTAGATTTCATGCCCACTCTGACAACATCCTTGGCTTTGCCTCTTAAGTGAATGAGAATCTCCTCACCTTGTTCCTCAGTCGGCAGGCCACCCTTCCTGATGAAGGTCCGCATGAGCTCAATCCACTCTTCAAGTGTAACAGAATCTGATGAGTCACCTCTGAAGGTAGGAGGATCTCTCACTTTCCTCTGACTCACTACACGGAAGCTGAGATGAACTAGATAAAAAGTCCTGAGCTGGAGTGTGACTGTCCTGTGTGTGTGTACTAGCTGTAGCTGCTGTTGGGCTAGGCCTGCTCAAGTGTGTGAGAATACTGTCTGCGAGCTGCTGACCTATGTGTTGCACAATGTTACCCATCTGACCTACAAGGTCAAGAGGAGTGGACGTGTACGGGAGCTGGTGTGCGGAGGAGCTATCCTGTTGTGTGGGAGCAGTGTGTGGTGAATCCCTAATGTAAATGTTGTATGAGGTAAAGCATGGGCTGCCATCCCTACGCTACAACCTACATCTGAGCTAAGCTCTGGAAAAGGGAGAGGCGCCCCCAATAAACCCCTACCCTGAGATCTGGTAAACTGTGAGCTATCCATTACAATGAAAGAGTAATATAGAAAAGTAGAAAGTAGAAAAGTAGAAAGCAGAAAACCTATGTACACTATAATACAAATACTACCATCTCACATCACAATCATATAATTACATCATTCACATGCTGCAGGTATACTGAACCATATGCACTCAACAGATGTTAAGCCAAAAGAGGACAACAGGCCCACCGGGTCCAAGAGGCGCTTGATCGGCCACCAACTGGAGAACACGGGATCACGGCACCACTGTAACTTGCGTTGTGTTTTACTGGTGATACACTCGGAAACGATGATGGTAGATGAAGCAGGTTTATTTGTCTGCATGGGTCAGGAAATACAACATGAGGGAAGACAGTGAGATCTGGTCCGCCTGCAGCAGTTAACTTCTCTTCTGCTCTCAGACACAATTCTATTAGGCTACTACACTAAGTATCTAAGCATATGGTTATTTCATTTCAGGTCCAGTATGAGGTGAGGTGTGTCAATAAAATAATACAAAATAAATTCCAAAAGGGAATAATGTGGCATAAAAACATGAGTGTGAATGTGTAAATGTATGTAACTGTATGAGTAAACTACTTATATATCTAATCTGTTGAAATCTGTTATATTTCTAATTAGATCTAATTATATTCTTACATGGGGGTGATCATCCAGTATGATAAAATAAATATAAACAGTAGAATATGCAAACATTCAATCAGAGAGTGAATTCGATATACCACATACAAATACAAACACTACTTCATCTATTTTCATTAGTAAACACGCATAAAACAAGCCATAAAAGGTAAACACTCCACTCTTGTGGTGATACAGCGGTACTGCATTTAGAACGCTACAAAGACGTTAATGGCTAGTCATTCTAGCTTCCTAATGCTAGCCATGCTACGAAAGTGAAACAAAACATTCACGAAACATAAAATCAAAACAACAAATACAATCGGTTACCTGCATGGGTCAGGAAATATAACATGAGGGAAGACAGTGAGATCTGGTCCGCCTGAACAAAATAAATGTGATATTAAAATTTGCACTAAATCCATCCGATCGTGCTTCAAGGTCAACCGAAAATACAAAACCAAATAAAAGTTACAAGACAATACAAAACATCGCTGAAACGCGAGTTATGTGGATGAACATACATAATGATTTTAACAATAGATATAGGACATATATAATACAATTTATAACACTTTTAATGACTTTTAATGCGGACCCTCATTTGCCCAGCTTACCTGCAGCAGTTAACTTCTCTTCTGCTGCAGGACACCCACAGTGCAACTACTGTACAGAATAATTCCAAAATAAAAGTCTTGACCCATTTAGCAGGATTTAACAATAACTATATGGAGCACTTTATTAACACCGTTACAAGTAGTTATTCACCATCATTTGCAAATTGGTAATGACGGTTAAAATTGATTAGGGGAGAGGCGAGAGAAACATATGGAGCACAGCTGAAGACGCACTGTCACCAGATATAAGCAACTCCTCTGCAGGATAAATGTTGTTTTATTCAGTCAATTGAGCAATATTAGGGTAAGGCACTGCATATAACTGTCTTGTCGTTGACTGACTCCTTGGTGAAGTTAGTTTCACTTTGCCAATGAGTTCAAATAATAGACGAGTGGAAATACGTGAAGGCTATGCTAGGTTTTAGTAAAGCATGGTTTAAGAATGACTATTCCATACGCACCTTCAAATGCGCCGTTGAATGCCAAAATACCGATGCATTTATTTTGACATATCGCGCTTTGCGCCGTTAAAGGGAATGACAGATGTCATTCTCATTGGTTTAAAATGATGTTACGACCCAAACACACCCATATGACTGATTAAAAAACCTAGTAACACCTTGTTGCGCCATGCGCTCCACGTTTGATAACGAAACCCCTCCCAATGTGAACTGGACATCCTACTAAATTTGAATAGACTTTTGACGAGTGACGATGCACTTTAGAATGTCATGATAGGGCCCTAGGACAATGCCCCAATCTGTAAGAAGCCTAGGCTGCAAGGCTGCATCCTTCTCACCTTTTCACCCCTGACCCGTTTTCATGCCTGTATATGAAAAATCGCCAATCAATTTTACCAATTAAAGCCTAGTCTATACCTGTTATATAATAATGTTAGTCTGAAATAGTGTGTGTCTCAAGCAAGTTTATTTATTACCTGGTTTGGTCCAACAAATATTCAGACCTATCTTATTCAGATTTATTCTAATAGTCTACTATGAAGTGAATTCTTCAGAAATGTCTGATAACTTCAGGCACAGAGAAAGAAAGAAAGAAAGAAAGAAAGAAAACTCATGTAGATAACTGAGGAGGAGAGGAGGGCCAGGCTGAAGCATGTTGCCAAACAGCGCAAGTGGGCCCCTTCACACTTTGGCCCAAGTGAAAAAGAAGAAATAAAGGTATTATATTGTTATATTGTTTTTTAGTTTGTTTTCTTTATAAATCTCTGGTTTTAGGCAACTTCATACTCCATGGAAGCTATGCACTATGGCAACAATGTCACTCGCGCTTGTTTTGGTATGAAACAGCCATTTCCCTCTTCGTGCACCCTTCTCACCTTTTTCACCCTGACCCGTTTTCATGCCTGAAAATGTATTATTATTATTATTTAAGATGTACATCTCCAACCGCCCACTGCGGTCTTCTGATGAGTGTCTGTTGTGTCGACCAGTCATAAACGCTAGGTCAAATTCAAGACTCTTTTCCTCGGTGGTTCCATGTTGGTGTAATGAGTTGCCCAGTGCTCTCTGTTCCTTTGATAGTTTTGGGCCTTTCAAGAGAAGTCTAAAGGCAAATCTGTTCAACATGCACAAGTTCATTAAGCGCTTATGCGTTATGGTTTGTAGTATTGTTTATTTTCATTAGGCTGTTGATTGACATTGTTGTTTTTATTGATATTCTCCTTAATGTAGTCTGACCATGCTATTGTTATTGGGGGCCAAGCAGCAAAGCTGCAAGGCAACCCATAGTGTTTGTACCTTTTCTTATTATTCTTCTCCAATGGAAATCTATGGCAGCCCATAGAACCGTACAGTAAAAAGTTGTGAATTTTTGCACATCGATTCAGGACAGTACCATAATTCATTTCACAAAGTTTTGAGTCTGAACCACAGGCAGTCTAGCGCCACCAAAGGGTCAAAGTTGACGTTGCATCAATACAATTAACTTTTGAACCGTATGCCCAATTTTGAACATCGAGATATAGTTGGCCTCCTTGGATGAGGCCGAACTCAACGCACCCCATGACGTCAATATCTGCTATATTGAATTTCCATAATATATATATTTATTTATATATGTGGGGTTTATATGTGTGACGGGGGGTAATGGGGTGTGTGGTGGAGGGGGTCTGTGTGTGGACGGGGGAGGGGGTTTATATGTGTGATGAGGGGGTAGAGGAGAGGGAGTAGATGTGTGTATGGGGGGCAAATGCAAAATAGGGAGAGAAAAAAGAACACCCTGATGAAATGTGAGGGTGATGAGATTAGGTATAGTATAATATATAAGTGTATGATAGATCAGCATTCTGATGGTTGTGCTGGATGATTCTGAAGTTTTGAAGTGCATCTGTAACCAGTTCCATTGATTTATTGTTTTGCAACAATAAGGGGATAATGGGAGAGCTCTTTGCTTTTACCCATCATGAAATGTTGACACCTTGGTAACAAAAAACCTTTTTATAGCCCACCAGTATGTACTAACCCAGCTTATATCAATTTGCACAGATAGGAGGGATAATTTCTCTAACTACTTATAGATTCCAGTTTTTCTTGCCTTTGTGTACTGCTTTTTCTTAGTGTTCAATACTTTTTCCCTGTGCCATTCCACTTTTTTACTCATAACACTACTTTTAGACATTAATGTTTGGATTTTTATATATGTGTGGATTACATACTGTAAGTTAATACTAATGTCCGGTAAAAATTTCATGCGAATAGCCTCACAGGAAGTATACTTACTGAAAAAAAATGTTGACATGTTCAATACTTATTTTCCCCGCTGTATGAGCAAATAAGGCATAACATTATTATGTACTGCTGTCCTTTTGCTCACTCTTTTTTTAAATGTCCTACCTTCCATGTCAGCTTTTCTCTTTTTCACCAGCATAGAGTATATGGCTGAGCAACATAATATAATTGTCAGTGCAGCACAAATACACATTTTTCCTTCCTGAGGATGTGTGTGTGTGTCAGTCCTGCCTTTTATCTCAGCAGAATGTACATTTCAACGTCAACATCTCCTACTAGCAACCCTTTGTTCAACACCACCATCTATAGGACAATGGCTGTACAGTCACTAAAAGTACAAATACAAATGCATTTCTTGAATGGCCCCCCACAGGCAGAATTTCTAGAAACTTGGCACTTGCCCAGAGGCAAAATTGGTGCAGAACATCTCAGTCGAAGAGGTCATCGAGTAAAGCGGCACGTTTTATATTTTTCATATGGGGGGTGCAACATCTTAAATCAGTGGTTGTGGGATAGCTTGATGCAGGCAAGAAACAAAAGGCAGAAACAAAAAAAACACAAAAATGTTGTCATCTTGGTTGCAAAGGTTCGGGTAGGTAGGTATTAAGAAAAAAAAAAAATTTTTTGGCTTTCAGGGGCCCAGCGCAAACGGCAGTCATAATAATTAATCATATCATAAATATATTGCATATTACACATGGTGAATAGTTTTTTTTTTTCTACCCAAAATACCTAAAATAGGGGGTAGTAATGTAGTCTTTTTAATGCCATCAGGTGGTTTCAAATGGCTTATGCAATATAGAGCACCAATTGTACGTCCATTCCAAGACATATTTCAGTTGGCAGTTGCATCATCAGCGTCTCTTCTTTCTGAGGAGATTAAAGAAGGTCCACCTGTCTCCTCAGATCCTGGTGAACTTCTACCGCTGCAGCATCGAGAGCATCCTCACCAACTGTGTCACAGTTTGGTATGGCAACTGCTCTGCTTACGACCGAAAAGCACTGCAGAGGATGGTGAAAACTGCCCAACGCATCACCGGTTCCTCACTCCCCTCCATCGAGGTCATCCAGGGCAAGCGATGCTTGCCTAAGGCACGCAGTATCATCAGACTGTTCTCTCTGGGAGGCGTTAAAGGTATCTCCGCACCCGAACCAGCAGGTTCAAAGGAAGCTTCTTTCCTGTGGCTGTCACCCTACTGAACTCTAGCTCTGCACCCCTGTGACAACCAACCAAGCCCCCCACCGCCCCCACCCGATGCCTCCTTGCCTGTGCCTGTTGGTGTCCACGACCATGGCAACCTTGACAGGGACAACAAGGAAGCGGACATCCCCAGCCATAGACCTCTGAAGTTCGCCTACAAAAAAGAACCAAAACGGCCATCTTTGCCCATATAAGGAGATCCGGTTGTTAATTGAAGCTAACTACCTATGGCAAGTTGCATTGCAAGTTAGCTCTGGGGTAGCAAAAATCCGCCTTCACTTATCGGAGATCACAGTATCCA
Organism: Alosa alosa; assembly: GCF_017589495.1. Classification (NCBI taxonomy): domain Eukaryota; kingdom Metazoa; phylum Chordata; class Actinopteri; order Clupeiformes; family Clupeidae; genus Alosa; species Alosa alosa. The sequence continues at coordinate 2,067,929 of NC_063199.1, forward strand.
CTCGAAGGCAGAGGACAAAAGTGTGTTCAGGAAAACGTCTGCATTGCAGACTTTTTCATCCCCACGAGAGTTTAACAGGTGCGATAATTCAAAATTCCCATGTTATTTTCCTATAGGAAAAATTGCCAGATACCAGATGTTAAAGATTGCAGTTTTTTTTTAGCTTTTTTTTTTTCAGGTCTATTTGCACTACCCTATCCCATCCATAATGTTCTATCTATTTATTTACAAATTACACTTATATATAGCCATTTTCTACTGCTCTTCATACTATTCATCCTGCACATACATAAGACTTATTACTCTTATAATGTTACGGTTTCTGCACTACAATGGTACTGTTACCACACTGCACATAACTGTACATAGTTGTCTATATTTTTCATACTGAATATCCATATTTATTCTGTTTTCTTGCACTGCATCTATATTATTCTTACTACTATTATAATGTTACTGCTACTACATTGCACATATCTGTAGATGTTGTTCATACATTGTTCATATTACATAGCCATATTTATTCTGCTCTCATAAGGTAACTGCTAATACACTGCACATATTTATATTTAATTTATACTACTCTAAACCACCTTCTGTAAATCAACTGTATACTACTCCCTACACTGCACTATATTTCTTAACCTGTCTATGCACCACCTGCCTATACTTATATCACATTGCACTTTTCTGCTTTTTTGCACGTCTGGTTAGACGCAAACTGCATTTCGTTGTGTTTGTACTCTGCACAATAACAAAGTTGAATCTAATCTAATCTAATCAAAAATGTGGTTTAAATATCAGACGTAGAAGCCCAGAACATTTTCCCTCCATTTTTGCCTTCCCTCCTTTAAGTTTTAACTCATTGAGTGCCAAAAACGTAATATGACGTTTCTAGCTTTTTTTTTTTTTTTTAATTACGAAACTAGACACTCTAACACACCTTTATATGTGATTTTGGGAACTCTGTGATGAATGGAAATGAAATATATGACGATCGAAAACTCATGAAAATGCACAATCTGGACATTTTAACTCGGTTGCCGCTTTGGGAGTCGAATCAGTGACGCATGCACGTCAGGTCAAAACCAGGCCATTTTCGTGGGTCTATCACTAGGTGGCAGTCTCGCTGATCACTTCCCGGAAAGTTTACCGAAGTTTACAGACAACACTTCATATTTCATGAAAGACGTTATATCTCCATTTCTAGAAAAAAAACAGCGATTTTGATGAAAACTAGCCACTTCCGAAAACAGCTTGGCATTCAATGAGTTAATATTGTCTACATGGCCATGGCTTTTGTTCTCACTGCTGTGTGTCACTTTTGCGGAGTTTGTAGGATTTGATCTTTCATGATCTGGACCACCAACCTGGGTCGTGCCCATGCCCAACCGTGGTGGGTTATGAAGATGAGTCAAATAACCTAGACCAATCTTTTCAAAGACCTCAACACGGGTTGATGTTGATATGAAAGGGGTATTAGTAACTAAAGCACATATTTTGACAGACATTATTAGGACTGCCACATGTATCTTGATTTCAATCAGCTAATGATGTGCAGTTTAACTTTGTATGAGTTACAGTTCACTCATAGACAATCAACCAAATATTGTTTTCATTTCATGGGCAAGGGAAAAAAAAGATAGGATATCATCAGTGACATATAATGTAATGGTTAAATACCAGACCAACTTTAGAGAAAAATACAATAAATTGTAATTAAACTGAATATTTAATTGTTAAAAAAACAACAACATTGAATTCTGGCATAAAAGGTCAGGTTTATGAGAAGGACAAGTTAATTTGAGAAGTGAAAATAGTTTTCTTTGATAATTTCAATCCACTAGTAAGACCAAGCTGTGTAAATATTGCAACTGATCTGCCAACACATCAGGGTGACAAAACATTGGGAAGCCATTTCCAAAGGGAAACTTGCAGCAGGGCAAACACAGGAAGTTGAGGAAAGCATCAGACTGGACAGTCATAAATATGAATGGCACGGTCATCCCCTGCAGAGATGATCTTGGACCCTGTGGTGTTGTATTTAACACTCCACACCTAAAAAGGAAAGCAAAGAGTGATGGGTTGAATGATTACAACACTTAACAGCCTCAGAAATTGATAAAAAGCCTCATCTAATGCATAATAAAACTACTCAGTGATGCTCTGCCTTGAGTCACATATCAAATTAGGAGGGGCAAGTCCCTTGTGAAAGTATTTAACCCCACTGAACAGTGATGCAATGGACCACAGTTGATCCATGATCTGTGTTAATATGCCCCCATGGTTCAACATGCATGTAAACCGAGAATCAATTGCAAAGTTTAATGATAATACATAAGGGACAATGGACAACACAGTGTTTGGTTATCAGAAAAATGAGATGTACCGCATAGCGGTACAAAATATGACTGCCGCGCAGTCGGTGTAAATGCTGGTGTTATGGAAGGGATTACGGCTGCCGAGGTGTCCTGTTATACAGAATTAATGGACAAGGGCGAGGCAAAGAACTCAGGCAAAGAGAAGCCGACTTGTTCAGTTTGTTTCTTTGGCTCTAACAGCGATAGCATGTACAGTTAGCTTGTTTACAGTTGATTCCATTGTTGCGAAGCCTGCTGCCAGGCTCAACCATTCTGTACCAGGCTAGTGACAATGACCCCACATTCAGATAGATAGGTAGAACTAAACGCAACAATGTTTTTCCTCATCTCTAAGGTCTCCCATATATGAAATGGATTCTTGGCTAAAAATATTTTACTGCTAAGGTTGTTAAATTAACAGATATTGTTATACACCCCAAAACCAAAAAAGGACTAAAATATAGCCTGTCTGTATGGGAGTTAAGGCATATAAACTAGTGCAGATCAATTAATTAAAAGAATAAATTACAGCAAAAAAGCAAGCAAAACAAAAATAAAACAATTACAATATTGGCTATAATTGGGTGCATATATATACATATATATATATTGTTATTGTTTTATTTTTGTTTTGCTTGCTTTTTTGCTGTAATTTATTCTTTTAATTAATAGGTAATTTTGCCATGCTCCTTCTGGCAGGGGGACTACCAATGGAAACTAGCCTTTTGGCTATAATTGGGTGCATTTACATTTTCATTGTAAAATGTCAATTAGTGTACATTGTCCCTCCATAACAAATAACGTTAATAATAACATGATATGAAACTTTGATTTTGAAGGAAATATCATCTGTATATGGAGCCAGAGTTTTATGGACATCACCATCTCTCTCTCTCTGCTGAGCAAGGGTAAGTATGCGTTGGAGGCCTTCTACTGTGGGGTTTTGGACATAGGGATCTTTTTTCTTGCCCTTTTCAAAATGTTTCCCACAAGCTTTGGATCCAATGTCTGTAAGACATTCTCCATAATTCAAGAGACTAGTGAAAAGGAAAAATGATATACATTTCAGAATTTTCATTGAAATGCAAATCAAGTTGAATTACACGCAACAATAGTCAGAGGGCTAAGTACTTTCTTAGCTAGGGAAAGTAGTTTTTACAACTGTTTAGCTACTTAGGGTGAAGTAAGCAGTGTAGGCTCTACTGTCCACTGCTGGTCTGTTAACCTGATTCAATTGGATCTGTGTTTCATATGAAATGTATCATTATTAAATCTAAATATAGATCAGCACTTACCTTGCAGTAACAATGAATGTCAACATTCTTCTCACCACTGATAATGTGATTTGGACTTGAGACTGTATTTTGCCAGTGTTCTGTTTTCTTTCATTTTGGACACTTCATACATTGAGTGACAGAACACCCTAATTTGTCATACTATATTTACATATTTGGTATTGTTGGATTCAGTACAACCCCACCTTTCCAACAAGCAATCATATGCGTTTCTATGATAATCCCTGGTAAAGCAGCCACAAAGTAAATGAAAACATTCTGCATAGATATTCATTTTTTGCATGTCCGCTTATTTTAGGTATGTGTTTACATGTCTCTATTCATTCCATACATCAAGATATTCACATCCAGTCTTTTCTAGTAGGTAAAGCAACTTCCTGACTATAAACATGGCAAGTTTCAAAATTCTCAGAGCTTGTGTGATTGATCTGCACTTGTTTATATGCCTTAACTCCCATACGGACAGGCTATATTTTAGTCCTTTTTTGGTTTTGAGGTGTATAACAATATCTGTTAATTTAACAATCTTAGCAGTAAAATATTTTTAGCCAAGAATCCATTTCATATATGGGAGACCTTAGAGATGAGGAAAAACATTGTTGGGTTTAGTTCTACCTCCGGTAGGGGTATCTCAAAAACTAAAGCCCTTTCTGACCATTTGTCACTAGCCTATACTATGGTTGTTATAGTTACCATCCATAAACATTGATATGGAACGGTGATTAAACTTTTTTTTACTAGATCTACTTCATAGGTGTCCCGTTATTCAGAATTATTACACGGCTCTTCATAATGCTGCAGAATGCTCCATTCACTTGAATGAGCCTTCCCAACGTTCGGTGGTCTGCTAAGTAAGGGATAACGGCCCGCCGAGGTGTCCTGTAATACGGAATTAATGGACGAGGGCGAGGGGCAAAAAACTCTGACGCGCAACAGAGGGGAGTTGCCTCCGCCCTCGTCCATTAATTCCGTATAACTGGACACACCTCGAAGGCCGTTATCCCGCTTATCACCCGGTTGCCACTGTAAAGCAAAGGAAACACGCGGTTCCGTTTAAAAAGGACCTCACTAGTTCAGCTTGTTGTACAACTTTAGCATGGACAGTTAGCTTGTTTACAGTTGATTCCATTGTTGCGAAGCCTGCAACCAAAGATTCTAGAGGGCTGCAACCGTCGTCCTACTATGGTTGTTATAATTACCATTCATAAGCATTGATATGGAACGGTGTCCTGTTTTTCAGAATTAATAGCCACCCCACCAGCCATTCAGAAAAGAGTATTTCTTCTCTCCGGGTGATAATTCTCAATAACAGACCGCTGTCAAGGAAAATGGGCTTTGTGCTTCTATTCCACGTCTTTCATATCACTACGCAAGGACTGGAACTTCATTCAAAAGTGAAAGCAGACGGTTGGTGTTCTAAAGAATGTTTGATTCAAGTTCAGCGTGTGCTGTTGTCAAACTATTTGTTTCTCACCAAAAGCCACGATGAAACGGTAACAAATAGGCTATAGCCTAGGCTATGTAGGCTAAAGAGTCACATCGTGGGGAGTTTATTGTTTCGTTTTGGCAAGTAGCCATGTAATAAGCGGGATAATGTATAGAATGCCGGTCATTATTGGGTAATTAAGTCCCTTCAGGGCGGAAGACCACTCCGCTGCACATCAGGGTCCAGTTCGCCCTGTCAGGACTTATTTTCCCAATAATGACCGGCGTTCTATACATTATCCCTTACTTAATAGCCACCCAATCAGAAAAGAGTATTTCTTTTTAATGTGAAAAAGGCATGCGTGTTGTGAAGGAGGCAGCCCTGGTTTTGGTAGGGAGCTGCTCTCCTCTTTCCACAGAATCTTTTACTTTTAGACAGTACCAGATAGTACCGGCCTACTAGCAGTCAACATCTGGAACTCTAAAGCACAGATGTTTGAATAATGCAGTAAAAATGTAAATAAGTCAGACAGGACACAGTTTTCAGGAATGACATTCTCTAAAGTTACATATGCCTATGAAACAATTTAACAGGCTCTTACTTGGTCCTGGTGATCAAAGAATGTGTTCACACACATTCTGGAGCTCGCATCCCAGACTTTTACACTTTTGTCAGAAGAACTGGTGGAGGAAATCAAAACATGAAATGAATCCAGTGAATCCACTCAAGCAGGTCTACATTGGTGGAGAGTGGGAGTCGGGCATATAACAGTTTCTCTAACAATGGCTCACCAATGCATTATAATAGTGAAAAGATTGTTCCTAATTAAAAGACTTAAATCTTCAGCACATATTTAATATTCATTAGATGATCACAACGTATTTGCTATTACTCCGGACACCTCAACAAAACATCAGGTAGCGACAAGAAACTGATCGTAATGACCATTAATTCATTGAATAAAAATTAATGAGGACTAGGTTTTAAGTTTTATTTTAAGACTATTCAACCATTGTCATAACAAACAGTGTGAAAGTGAAAGATCAAAATCACTGCACACTTTAACATTAACATAGTTTTTTAAAATGTATTTGGAGCGAACAACGCGTTTCGCTTAATCACTCTGCACCATTACCCACTCCCACAGGTGAATAAATCAGGTTCAGTGTCACATGACCTTGTTGGGTGATATTTACATGACATTTTAATGCATTGCTAATGTAAAAATAGAATTTAAGTAGCCAGTTCATAAACAACACCTCTAGGAATTAATTAACAATCACAATATCAGGACGGGGGCATCACAATAAGACAGCATATTATTATACATTGTTAATACAAAAATAGAATCTGTAAATAAATAGCCAGTGTAAAGTTCATAAACAACCTCAGTAGTTCATAAGTTCATAAATCACACCTCTAAGAATTAGTTCATAAACAACATCAGTAGTTCATAAGATATGCATCACATTAAGACAGCATTACCACTATTAGTTTGAATATATATATAAAACTTGTTTTGTCAGCCAACTTGTAACTGGAGATTCTTGGTACATAGAATTGACTACTAAATCTTTGATATTTTTACCCCTTTTAAAGCAATATCGGGGTTTGGTTGGTAAGTGGATCAGCCTGGGATCACATTCAAACAGTTTCCAATGTTTATTTATAATTCTTTTCACCTGCTTAGAGGTTGTTCAGTACTCAGACACAAAAGTCTCAAAGGTTTCAATTGCCTGTTTAATCACTGTCTGGTCATATCCTCTTTCTGTGAATCTTTGAGACAATTATTTGGCTTTGACCTTAAAGTCTTCCTCATTGTTACAGATTCTTCTAAGCCTTATAAAGTGACCATAAGGAATATTCTTAGTTACATGGTCAGGATGGAAACTTGATGAATGAAGGATAGTGTTCCTGTCAGTTTTCTTCCTATAAATTGAGGTCTCCAATTTATTGTTATTGACCATAATTACAGTAGATCTAGGTCCTAGATTCTAGGAAATTGATGCTTTTACAACTATATTCCATAGTGAACCTCAAAGTAGGATATGTCCCATTTATGTATTCGTTAAAAAGGCTCAATTCCTTTTTAGAACCAGTGAAGATCAAAAAGATGTTGTCAATGAACCGTTTAAACACAAGGAGATTTCGTCTAAAGGGATTGTTGTTAAATATGTGTCTATCCTCCCATAGGCCCATAAATACATTTCCGTAGTTGGATGCAAATAGAGATCCCATATTCGTCCCTTGAATTTGTAGGTAGTACTTGTTATTGAAGATGAAATAATTTAATTTCAAAATAAACTTTGTCATCATCATTAACAGTTCCACTGGAAGTAAATCATTCTTAGTTGTAAGGTAGAAGTCCATGGCTTCCAAGCAACTTTCATGGGAAATATTCGTACAGAAACTCTTCACATTAAATGTCACGAGATCACATCCAATGTCACTTAAACAGTCTAATATATTCAACAGAGATTTAGATTTACCTGGATACAAAGTGTGTGTCATCAGGGGAAAATGCAACATTCAGGACCCAAGAAGCATGGCCACTAAGTGTTCCTGCCAGATTGGCGTGTTGCCTGTAGAGCAAACATCTTTATGACCAGATTTGTATATCAACCCAGAAAAATACACAGATATCATAAAACATAAACATGGACCTAAAGGTCCTACATATTCAATTAGGAAAAGACAAAAGACTTGAGTAAAGAATTGGCTTGATAACCAATGCCAGTCTTTCATTTCTGGTATAAAAGGACTACTTAGCAAGTAAAGGTTATTAGTTGTTAGAGGCAAGGCTTTGAACCAGAATGTTTTCCCAATTGGTTCGTTCCAAATGGAAACAGTATTTTAGCGTTTTCGGTTCAACCCTTAAATTTGCGTTCCTGAACCGGTTAGAACAAAAAAAAAAAGTTCCCGAACCGGTTAATAACCTTCCATGTCAGCTGCGGGACATACTGCACAAAGAAGTAGGCTGATCATTAGGACTTTAAAATTATATTGTTAGTCTACATAAAACATCAAACATTAAAAAAGCACTATAGGCTACATTATGTAAGTGGCATAACTGTATTTCTGACATGCCTACACACAGACTTTCTATAATTATTCTGGTGCATGAACAAATAAGCAGAGTTCATTTGACATTTTACAAGTTTACAGGCTTTTATGTCTACATGTTTATTTGTCTTGGTGTGAGTGACTGAGTAAATGTAGACTGATTCATATGTGCTTCCACTATAGTCTCCCAGTGCCCAAAACAAATTTCTCTATCCAGTGACAACAGCTTTAAATATATTTTTCTACCTTGGGACTATGTGCAAGTGGTCTTTGCTACAACGTTTGCTTACCACCTGTCTAAAAAGTTTAAATGTTAATCATAGAGTTGAAATCTGCTGTATAAACATCACCTGTAGCAAAATATGTCTGAATTTTTTTGTAAATTACAAAGATTCTGTTTGCTTCAGAAAAAGATACAGATAAGGAAACTCATGAAATGACCCCTTTCAGTTAAACTTACACATCATAAATCTTAATGTATCCATCATCGGAGGCAGTTACTAGGAGTTGGGAGTCTGGTGAGAATGTAAGGGATCTTATTGGCATGGCGTGACCTGAAGGAGTGAAGCACAGATTGACAGGAACATCAAAAGAGGAATTGATTAGTGTTAAACTAGTTGGAAATGTGTTTTTACCCCCGACTTTTTATGCATACTAGTGATGCACTGGAGGGCACAGGTATAGATAATATTGCGGGTGGGCCGGGTCTAAATTGCTGAAGTGCTAAAAATATCTGCGCACACACATTGCGTGTGTAGGTTAAAGTGAGATTTCCACCTTCTCTTCCTCTTTCTGTCTCAAATACACATGCACACCAGAGTTGATTGGATACAAAAATATCCCATCGTAGGGGACAAAGCTTATCCAAGTATAAAAAGCTTATCCACAATAAACTGTTGTTTCAAATTATCCAGATGATGACCTAAATGATGCTTCTATTTCATAAAACGTAAGCAAATAGATTCTAACCACAATTTTGGGGTGCTCAGCTCACTCTTTGATTAAAACAAAAATAAGTTATTTGCATGCATATTACTACCACGCTTCACAGGCTTTTACAAAAAGCCTGTAGGGTAATTCAGTTTAGTTTATAATTAGTCTAATATCATAATATTGTGCAGCCTTTGCTTTTTAGCTTTTTATCAATTCTTTGTCTTTTTATTAATTAGTGATTGCGATCTTTTGTTCAGATTACACCACCGAAACTTTTTTGATGGTCAGCAAGAAAAGCAGAGATAACATCGGCAAATACATTGCTCAAGCTCACTGTAAGAGATGTAAATGTGAAGGATAGGCACGTGTGTGTGTGTGTGTGTGTGTGTGTGTGTGTGTGTGTGTGTGTGTGTGTGAGTGAGTGAGTGAGTGAGTGAGTGAGAGAGAGAGAGAGAAAAAAATGAAGGGTTGTTTAGGCTATTTTGTTTGTACAAAAGTTTCCCATTGTAATAGGCAGTTTAATATAGCCTATCCTGTTTTAGACAAAGCTACATTGACTGCACTGGATTGTCCCATTAATTTAAAAAACGATTTTATTAGTATTTGCAAAATAAGGAAACATCACTACTCCACGATGTGGATGCAACCACGTTACTTATCATTAAAATAAGCAATTTGTGGGTTGGGTCGGATCGATGTTTAACGCATATTTTGTCAGGTCAGGATTGGATCTCCAAAATGAGGTAGGCGGGTGTGGGTCATAAAAAAACCCTGACCCATGCATCACTAATGCATACACATTGTACAGTATCTAAGGTAAACAATTCTAATTAGACATTTAAGAATCATGTTGTGCTTTTCATACAGTCACAATATCTGGCTAGGAGGTATTACAATGCTTTAACATTTCATAACTGTCAATTGGAACTGTCAACTGCGAGTCAATTTGGTGTTGCGCTCCGAACCAAGGCCGGGCGGGTATGGCAGTTCCAACGTGAAGTACTGGAGTCACAGCAGGATGAACCCGCACATCAAACACTGCTGATTTAATTATGTATACTTAATAAAGAAATGGTAAAAAGAGCTACCCTGTGAAGAGCATCATCAGTGCAAACATTCTTAAAAAGGATACACCCTTATATTTGATATCCTAATTGGATGACAGTTGGATGAATTGGATGAACGTTGGAGTTGTCACTCAACCAAACTCCAAGTTGTAAAGGGACACGTTTTTCAGAGTTGCAATTGTATACAAAGTCTTGGGTGGGGCAGATACAACAAAAAAACAATAACCTATTATTAATATTTCCTATTAATTGCACTGCATTGTTCATTCAAGAGTCTCAGTTGTCTCTGTGTGCACCCTGTGTATTGTAGTCCACAAGGACAGTACAGTATACAGTATGTTCAGGGCCAAAATGCCCGACCACAGGGCTAGATAGTCCCCCTTGTGGAGCATTAACACCCAGCAGAGCTGTAACTCTCGAGTAGGGCTGTAACAATATGCGTATTGAAACCGAAATTTTATTTTGGCAGAAATGCTTGTGCGCAAGGCTTCACGACACCAACCTTGCTCCAGCAGCGAGATCACAACATGATTGGCACAATGTATTTCACATGTCGACTTTTTTGCTGCGGAAGGCAGACAACTGCCATATTGGTGTTACAAATTAACCCCATGCATTTCTATGGAGGATTTTTTGAGCGCTGTGTCTCGTCATTAAATAAGTATAAGTATAAATACTCTTTTGATCCCGTGAGGGAAAATTGGTCTCTGCATTTATCCCAATCCGTGAATTAGTGAAACACACTGAACACACAGTGAGGTGAAGCACACACTAATCCCGGCGCAGTGAGCTGCCTGCAACAACAGCGGCGCTCTGGGAGCAGTGAAGGGTTAGGTGCCTTGCTCAAGGGCACTTCAGCCGTTCCTACTGGTCACAAGTCCGAAGCACTAACCAGTAGGCCACGGCTGCCCCATTAGAAAGTCTCTGGATTAATCTGATTGTGATATCCACCAGAAGTAGTGGCTGGCATAGCACCACCAATTCTCTTGCCAATTGGTGGTGCTATGCCAGGCATGTTAATAGGACATAATCATTATCATCATCATGATATCCAATATTTCATAAATTTCAGATCAATCAGTCAAAGCATAGAACATTTCTGGCACATTTCCTGCTTGGCCAGATGGTGGCGCTATGCTAGGCATGTGAATTACAGATGTGAATATCATCACAATCATGCTATCCAATATTTTGTAAAGTTTCAGATCAATCAGTTAAGGCATTGCCAATTTCTGGCACATTCCTGCTTGGCCAGGTGGTGGCGCTATGCCAGGCATGCCCATTGGGTGTCTGAAAATCATCATAATCATAATATCTATACCTGAGATGTTTTAGACCATGCTTGGCCAGGTGGCGCTATGCTAGGCATGTGAATTACACATGTGAATATCACAATAATGATATCCAATATTTTGTAAAGTTTCAGATCAATCAGTTAACCCTCTATACCCCATAGTGGCCGAATCTATGTGGAGACATTGGAGAGGCTTGATAGGTATTGTAAGAACCATTCTGAAAGCTGTGATGGCAAATAGAGGTTTTCATTGATTATTTAAAAAGGGTATGAATAATTTTGGACATTCCATTTTTCATAAAATTCTAAAAAAGATGAAAACACTTATTTTTCTGATTCCATGTTTCCCAATATCGTCTTACATATTGTCTAACATACTGGTCAAGAGAAAACCAACATTAAATCAATATTTGCCAGAGGTATGAATATTTTGTTCCGAACTATAATATATATATATACACACATACACACAAAATCTTCATTAATCTTAATTCAATGATCAAGATGTACATCCCCAACCGCCCACTGCAGTCTTCTAAAGAGTGCCTGCCGTAAACGCTAGGGCAAATTTCTGAGTTGCCTAGTGCTCTTCATTCCTGTGAGAGTTTTGGGTGTTTTAAGAGGGGTCTAAAAGCATATCAGTTCAACATGTACTTAGTTTATTAAGCGTTTCTTATGCGTTTGTATATTATCGTATTTGTTTATTTTCATTAGGCTATTGATTTAATTGATATTGTTGTTTATTATTGCTATTCTCCTTGATCTAGTCTTACCAACTTTTTAAACTGTTTACTGTTTAATGTAACTATTGTATTGTTGTTATTTATATATCGCTTTGGACAAAAGCGTCTGCCAAATCCCATAACTTTAATCATAAAAACACACACACACTGAAACACAAAACTGCCCAGTGCATATCCAGGTGGACTTATCTGTTCTTCACATGACCCTATACCTCCTTTATCGTAACTGTGTGTCCATGTGTGCGTGCGGGTCAGCGTGACAGTACATTAAAATGTACAAAACTATATTAACACCTCCATTGCTCTGCTTAATTAAAAGAAAATGAATAAGGTATAAACCGAACTGTGGCTCAAAAATTTAACTGAACCGTGGATTAGGTGCATTGTCACACCCCAATGAGACAGTTGTAACAAAAGAACCAACACTTTAATGGTCTTTTAAAATATAATTACCTTCAAGAGTGTGGAGTAGTTTCCCAGTTGCAATATCAAAGATGTTAATGATTCCATCTATGGCTCCACTCGCTAAGTACTTGCCATCTGGGCTCTGAAAAGAATATCACATCCCAAACCAAGTAATAAACAATGAGGAATCATTTAAAATAGATTGACCAACTGCATTTATTCATTTAGCAGATGAAGTGAATTACATTACAAGGGCCATTGTTCCCGGAGCGACTTGGGGTTAAGTGCCTTGCTCAAGGGCACAACGGTGGAAACCGGGAATTGAACCCACAACTTTTCAGGCACCGACACAAATAAATATAAAGAATGTCGTCAGTAGTGGTCATTTGCTCGATTGTAAAGCAACAGATAAAATAACTTGCACTAACAAAGACTAAATAATGTAACACTGATGTAAGTGACAATAGCCGCAGACCAACTATCGAGTCAGGCAGAGCTAAGGCTATATTCGAACCTACAGCCCTTTTTACACAGAGATCACGCAAAATTTGCGGGAAGAGGAGACTTCTTTTTGCCGCATCGTGTGTCTAAAAACGAGGTGAAAATTTGCCGGCCTGCTGATCTGTTCACATGAGGGAGGCAGGACCAGCTAGCAAATTAAAACGGAGGCAGGACCATCTAGCAAATTAAAATGTGACGTGCAACAGGGGGCGTGTGGAGTGATAGTCGTAGGCCTTATGCGTGGGCCTTCAGATGCAGCAGGTGTGTGATTTTCAAAACCATTGCGGAAGAACTGACTGCTATGTGTTGATGCTTAGAATGTCTAATGGATTCTTGCAATCAACATCTTTGGACAATACAAAGTAATTTGGAAGGGAAATTGAAGAGAAGCAGGGAGCAGTTCAGATGAAAGACTCAATGATCTTAAACGCAGTGGACGAAGACGTTTCTTCTTGGTGCCATTACACAGAAACATTTTCAACCGGAGCAAAACAATGCATGAATGTAGGCCTAGTTCGGCGAGTCACATGAAACACAATTGAGACAATAGATTGACCATATTGGACAACTGTATCCTGTCTAAGTGCTATTTGGCATATTCTAAGTATGCCATTTTGTGGCATTGGCGCTTTTTTATGGAAACCCAACCATATAGCCTAATTCTGTTCAAGTGCCTCCTTATTGTGAATCTTGAAACAGTCACAACACTTTCTTGTAGTGACACTTGTATTTCATCTGAAGTAGCTTGAGGGTTTTTCCTTGCATCCCAACTAGGGATGCACGATATATCGGCGGCCGATATATTATTGGCTGATAAGTGAAAAAATGAAAATATTATTATCGGACCGATAACTGTTCTAATTCTGGCCGATAATTTGCGCCAATATTTTTTAAAGTCCTAATTTAGGCCTACGTAAGGTCCGTCTGGCTACACTGAGCTACTTGATCTTGGTTGGCTATACTTTTTCCTCAATATAATGTCAGCGGTGTGAATGTATTTCACCACTCTAACAAAATCTGTGAATATGCGTTCATTTGGGAATCTGTGCATCTCAAAATAGTCTCGTGAATGATCCGCTATCTAACCTTACCAGAGCGGAGCTCAGCCCTATCTAGAGCCGTCTTGTGCTGGTGTGTTTGCACTTTACCGCGGTGGTCGGGGAAACAAATAAGCAAACTCGTTAGTGGGACGAGTACATAAGTAGGCCTAGTTCTAAGTTGTGTTTTAGTATTATATTTGCATTATGTTAGCTTGGGTTTTGTATTACTACCTAGAAATATGCTAACCATTCCTGCTTCAGTTCCAGACAGGTCATCATAATAAGTTATTAAAACCTTCAGGGCTAACCCCTTTCATTTCTGCTGCAGCAGGTTGTGCGCAACAGAGTAGACGGACATAAGATACAGTCTGAGGAGTTGCAACTTTATTCAGTTACCCGCAGTTGAAACTAAACCCAAGTTTCCCTCACAAACTCTGATTTGGTCACTATACTGTAGCTTATTCCCAGCTGAGCTGTTTATGAGTGTTTAGTCCTAAATTGAAACGATTCATACTCTCTAGCCACTCACTTGCAATTCACTGACGTCAGGTTCACTTAAAGGAGCCACACATACAGTGGGCAGTGCTTCGACTTGGCCACCTTCACTCGCGGTCCGCGCGTGGGATCACGCGGCATCACGCGACTTTAATTTGTATTTTCCCAGTGAGACGATGCAACAATCCAAACAACCGGTAGATGGCTCAAGTGAGCAGGGTGTCTCGTAAAAAGAAATGGAGCCTGGAAAACCCTACACAGACTTCACTACAGACTTTAGCAGACTGGTTTAGAAATAATTTAATAGCCAGAAATATGCCTGCCCTGCCCTAATAAAGAAATATTTGGTTAACTGCGAGTGAATCCCGTTTGCAGCCGTAGAATAAACGAAGGACAAATTAAACATTCTGGTTTTCTCCGAGTGCAACGATGATCGACAGACATCTTTTGAACAAAATATAGAGCATATTAACCTCCGTTGCTCAGCCAAATGCCTTACATTTACGTCCTGTTATCACGGAGTTACAGGCGATAAACGATTTTTGATGGTCACAAGTTTACTTCATTAGCGGTTTATTTTTTTGATTATTAAAGAGTGTTTTTTATTTAAAGGTTTGACTTTGTGCTTATTCAGTAGAGCATTTAGTGCTCTTCCCAATCCCAGATGTTCACATTGCATGTTTGTTTGTAATGGATGCAACCGCGAGATAGGCTACGCGTTTGACGGCAATGAGTTGTTAACAGACATGAACCAAGACATATAGCCCAGCAGCAATCTAGGGACTGTTCGTTATTTATTGAAGGGGCCACCGGAGGAATTTTGAGTGCTTCAGTCAAAAGTTGCATGACCCTCCCTTGCCTGCTAGAAATTGTTCAATGACCCTCCGACAGAATTGTTAAAAAAAGACATGACCATCCCCTGCCAATTGTCGCGGTCTTCCGCCCGCACTGCTTTGCGCCACAGCCACACACTGTGATAACATTCTTAAATCAATCTTTCCCGTGAGCTTGCATGCTACCAGTCCTTCCTTTTCAAATGTGTTGCGCCTGTTTGCACAATTTCACAAATAATCATATGTGATTAATAATATGACAAATAATCCCTGTGCACGGGACGAAAACAATGCATGCCAACTCATTATTTTAACTTCCCCCCGCTGTCTTGCCGTTTTAATGTTTTCCCGTAGAATATCCCATATTTTAATACTCTCATAACAGCCCTGCCATCGGGCCTGTCTGTGTTGCCCTGTTGCTACCCGGGCCTTGCCCTTCCAACGAAACAGATGTCTTCAAATCATCGTTTTCCTTGCTTGAAGGCGAACTTAGAGTGATGTTAACCTATTTAAGTTTAACGGCGTGATTGGCGTGAGAGCACTATTCATTGGCACTTGCATGATCGACCTTATGTCTACGTGCACACCTGAGGCTACTCAGCTACTAGAGAAAGAATTTCCCCTGTTTGTATGTTCACTCAAGTTGGCCTACCATAAACTTACCAACTCTGCACTGTAGACCCTAACTGTCTATTTATATTTTTCTGTGAAATAAGCAAATGTATTTGTTCAACTTGATGAAGCAGAATTATGCACTAGGCTACTTGGAACATAACACATTTGACAAAGGACAGATGTATGTTATAGTGACAAAATATTAACTTTCAGTGTTTTACGATGTCCGTCATGGGGAAGTTTTTTTCCCCATGCATTTATTCTAGGCAGTTTCTAGACTTATTCTGTCAGTGACTGCCGTGAGAGAAGCAGGTTCTGTGTTTCGTTCATGTCAGTGACTGACGCGAGAGAAGCGGGGTCTGTGTTGCGTTGCGTTAATTTATTTTCAATTGGGCATGCCGTGCCGTGTCGTCCACAGCTCAGTTCTGACAAAGCCGAATTTACTCCTTTTGAAACAATGAGTGCGCGCGTTTGTATGGTTATATTGCTTGACAGGGGGGGGGGGGTCCCAAGCAGCTTTCAGGCATAAGGCTACTTTGAGAACATTTCCTAATTCACCCGACACTAATATTCAAAATGTTGAAAACTATTTCGGCATAGCCTATTAACTGACCACCCGATTCACGTTGACTGGGGGGCAGGGGGGGCCATCAGACATTTGTGCCCAGTTAATCCGGCCCTGCCCCCAACAAATCACACCTTCCCACCAGCTGTGAAGCTTAAAAGAAGTCAAGAGGACTCCTAACTCACAGACCTATTCACAAACCGGTTTTGTGGCATTTCGCCTGTTTTGAAATCCTATGCGGCTACAAGAGCTTCCAATCGTGAGGAAGTAATTTTGCATTGTAGGCATAACTAACATGCAATAACGCCACCAACAACAACCAAAACTAGGCTACTCATTGTCAACATGTAAATTAAATGTAACATTATTGTGAATCAAATTAAAATGTTCTCTTTTGCAAACGTAGGCATAGGCATAGTAACAGATTAATTTAATAATGTTACAAAGATACTACATCAATCCGTATGTTTCATTAACTACTAGGCTATTTGCTTTGCCTTACTCTTGATTCATTTAGGCTAGGCCTTTTTATTCAGTTATTCATCATCTTCTGTCCTTGTGTAGCGCACACATTCTCAGACCTGTCACTCATCGTAAGGGAGGTGTTTGGAATCATTCCCGCGTTACAATCATCAGCCAATCAAGGTGGTCACTTCAGTCAAGCTCGTGCATGAGTAATAACGTCATCCATAGCAACGAAGACTCACTCACTCTTAGACTGTTCAGCTCAGCTCCAGAATCTGTTCAGGAGTTGTCATTTTCCCTTACTAAGAGTAGCCTAGGTCTGAAAGGCTTTGTGAATAACTTAATAAGAGAAACTCCTATAGCTAAAATCTTTTATTGCTATTTAGGAGTAGCCTACTCCTAGTGGTAAGATAAAAGGCTTTGTGAATATGGCCCCTGGTGTCTAACCCAATGCATAGCTCATTTACACAAAATAATGGTCGAATATTAGGCTACTGATGATCATTGTTATTTAAGAACATGCAGAGCACCAAAAACATCTTGCTCGTAAAAAATCATCATCACACATTGTGGCGGGTCTGTTTTTTAACCTATTTACTGTAGGGCAGGCCTTCTGTTGAAGAATTTTATATAAAGCCTGCGCTAACAGTAATCCTCCTGCCCCCGATACCACAGCTGTGGATAGTGTGGAATGCAAGTAATAACACAATCCAATGTGTGTATTAATTGTCCCCCACTGACCACCTCACACATTTCTCTAGATTTTGCAACGACTTTACATGACACAATGCCACAAAATGCCAGTGCTTAGGACACCAAATAATGTTTGTAATGATACCAGTTAGGCCTACATTCAACAGTAACATAAGTGTAATGAGCTATTCATTGTCGAAGGTGCATGGTGAAGTGAAATTCTTACTTTGGAAAACAAACATTTGCCGATATCATTGGATAGGGACTATGCCTACCTGTTTATTTTTTACGTAGCCTACAATGGCCAGTTCAGACAAAGCCGAAATTACTAATTTTGAAACATTTGTATGGTTATATTGCTTGACTTGAGAGTAGGCTAGGCTACCGCACCCCACAGTGATGGGCCTAGCGGTCTTACGCGTTCAGTGTGGGGTATAAACTTTATTTTTACTTTATTTCTGCATTGTTGCACTGTTGACTTACTCATTTGCACTATCACCATGACCACTATCACCATTGCACTACCACCATGACACTCATTCACACAGAGCACCTTACCATACCTTACTATGCACAGAGAATCACAGGCTCAGTCCCTGCCTCAGTCATTGCAAAGCCCTCTGATTGATTAATCACCACTATGTGGATACTGTTTTAGAATTGATTTAGATTAAGTGTTAGTATAATTTGTATTTTTGTCATTTGTATTTTAGTATATTTTTATATATTGTATTAAGTGTTAGTATAATTTGTATTTTAGTATATTTAGCATATTCTTTATCTTCTACTGTCCTTACTGCTTAGTTGTGTTTTTATATTATATACTTTAATTACTCTTTCTGCTGTTATAGAATGTGTTTGTGTTGTATGTATGCTGCTGAGACCTTGAATTTCCCCTGGGGATCAATAAAGTATCTATCTATCTATCTATCTATCTATCTATCTATCTATCTCTATCTAAACAAGCTGAGAATTTAGCGGTGTCACATCTGCCTCTCACAGACGTGTGGAGCTGAAGCTTGGGATACAGTTACAGTATTTTATTTTACTTCTTATGGAATATATTTTTTTCACTTTTATAAAAGGCTTTGTTTGAATGCTGTTGGAACAAATTGATTATAAAGGCAACTTTCTGTTGCAATATTCTGTGTGTTCTGGACTGCAGGTAACTTGTTAAGCCAGTGGTTCTCAAACTTTTTCTTTCATTCCCCACTTTGATCAAGGAGGCATTGACTGATGATAGTGGAGATAATGTGTTATCCCGAGGCCTTTGCAAGTCAGTATCTCCGACGGTAGTCTACCCTATTAAAAAAATAAGTTTTCGATGTCCCAAACGGAGAGCCATACTTTATTGTTTTAACGATCTCTATGCTACTCACCAAAATGTAGGCATGGGAACATGATGAAGTATCCAACTGTCGTGTGTTAAATTATTGTGATTACGAGCCAGTGGTTTTCAAACATTATGCGTGACTCGGACATCTATGCAGCAGACTCATATCGTCCTTGCATTCGCAAAATGAGGACATACAGACTACTCCGATAACAGGTGTACCTCCCGTTATGCACGGTTTAAGTCAAGTCATTTAAATGTGCTGGTGAAACAGTTGTGTACTCTGGGCACAGTTCTTCCAGAGCTTCGTGCCAAGTAATAAGCGTTGAGTCGAGATGTTTGTGTGAATGAAACAAAGCGTATAGGCCATAGTGTGACATGCGTAAACCAATGGTGTAGAGATGACGCCACAGGGTGTTATTTAAGAGAGCCTACGTTTGTATGTAGGCAATTTATATTCACAATACTTAGGCCTACTAAAATAAATAGTATTTTATTTGTATTGGTTGTTTAGAGTAAAAAAATAATAAATCGGTCGGTCTTAATCCAAAGTTTAAAACCGCAAGTCGGTCGGACTAAAAGGGGAAAAAAATAAATATTTGGGTCGGTTCTAAATTCACAGGGTCGGTCGGGTTACGGCAAACGAAAATATTTTTAAGGATGGCCTGGCAGTGTTTTTTTGCGCGTCTGCCGAAGTCATCCAAATATGAATGTAATTATGCAGCATAAAGCATTTGTTTATTGTACATAAAAATAAAAATGACATGTCAATTGACTACATTGCAGTCAAGAAGTAGGGCAAATTAATTTACAAAACCAAAACGTGGGTCATAGTTGTCTAAGCCTCTATTGCGTAGCCTGTTAAAAACGTCGCCAGATGGTATTAAATCGGCAACAACATTGTTTTCTGCAGAAGCCTACCCAAGGCTACAGATTAATTCTGAACAGTTATTTCTCTACTGGCTCAATTATCACACCACTGTTTTGATTTATGAGCTCGCTACCCCCAACACTGACAATAATGTAGACAGCAAATTTCGATTTCGATTTTCGTTACCACCGTGTAGTCAAGCCTTAAGACATACCCAAGTAGCCTAAATCGAGGTAATGTTTAATTATGCATGATTTATTTTGTTATTGAATTCGTAGGCTTGGATTACTCTCGGCAAGTCTCCTGCTTTTCAGTAGGGGCGGCAGGCAGAGCGATGTACAGTGGCAGAGCGACGCACAGTGGCTGAAAGTGGTACTAAAGCTTCACGCAGCTTCACGCCTGGTAATGCGCGACTGAAGTGGTCATTTGAAAGCGATGCCCACTGTACTGTAGGGCTAGGCTACTGTTATGTTGTTGACTGCCGCACTATTGAGGACTATTAGGAGTTCTGTCCATCATTTGGTGGTAGGTAAAATTACTGCAATAAAATTATGCTTATTAAATGCTTTCCCCAAATCACTTTCACAATTTTTTTTCAAGAGTAATATTATCGGTTATCGTATCGGTATCGGCCACAACAAACCAATAAATATCGGTTATCGTTATCGGCCCTAAAATTCCATATCGGTGCATCTCTAATCCCAACCAATTTTCCTGGGAGTTGAGGCTGGAACCGTTGTTGGTCTGCCTGGCCGTGACTTGGTATCAACCAAACCACTAATTCTCTACTTATAAATCAGACACAAAACACATTTTTTAAACAGCCATTTAAAAGCTTTGGATATTTTTTACATCTGTAAACTGAAATCACCCAAATGGCCCTGATCAACCGCTATCCTTATTATCATAAAAGGGCGCACACACACAATTATGTGGTGACAAATGGCTTCACCGGACCATTATCCTAAAATAAAAAAAAGGTTCTCTATTAGTCGAACTACTTGGCGTTAACCAATGGAAATACACTCCTTGATCACGTGATCGGCACTGAAGTCCTCTAACAGGTCCTGCTTTCACTTTTTCATTCTTCAGCGACGTTGATTGCCAGTGGTCCGACAGGAAGACAGAAAAATCGAAACCGAAGAGAAGAATAAGAAGTCTGCACACCTGGTGACAGAAGACAAAACATTTTCTTTCTCTAAAAAGCAAAATCTAAAAAGCAAATATGTCTGAAGCTGCCCAGATCAAGCGGTGTTTCCAAGGTTGTGGCCAATTCATCTCTGCCCTGGATCCGCATTCAGTCTGCATAAGCTGTCTGGGTATATCCCATGCCACGACAGCGTTGGCGGTCCCGCATTTCTGCCCACACTGCGAGAGGCTGGGCCCGAAGGCTGTCCTCTTCCAAGCTCGCTTGCTCGAGGAGATGGAAGCCAACGGCCCCCCTCCCAGCCCACCCTCCTTGGTGAGGCGTTCGTGCTTCCTGAGCGGCTGGTGGTCGAGCAGGGGGAGGCAAATTTGCTGATCGGACTGGCTGCAGAGCCCCCCACTGGCGATTTTGCTGCTGCAGTGCCCCCACTGGCGATTTTGCTGCTGAATCTCCTGGCAGCTCTCTGCCAGGAAGATAACTAGGTGGCCCTCATGGCCTCTGAGAGTAGCTTCCTGGAGCAGAACCCGGAGGAGAGTGTAGGGGATGATGCTGGGCAGGAGTCTGCTCCCCTCTCCAGGGAATTAGCCACGGTGCTTGACCATGCCACCCAGCTGCTGGGTATCGCATGGCCTGAGCAACCGGAGCGTCACGGCTCTCTCATGGATGGGTCGCACTATGAGCAGCGCCCGGAGAAGCGGCAACGACCCCTCCCAGCCTTCCCTGATTTCCTTGGTGTGGTGCAGCGCTCATGGGGGAAACCCTATTCTGTGCGGTCACCTGTCCCAGGCTTCAGGCCCTTCTCTGCCCTACACGGGGCAGAGGAGCAGTGGCTGACCCACCTGCCCGAAGTGAAGGAGGCGCTGGCTGCCTACCTCGCCCCGCAGGAAGCATCAGCCCGTGACCTGCCCACTCTCCCATCTAAGCCGTGCAGGGTTACTGCCGGTTAGGTGTCCAAGGCTTACGCCTGTGTGGGCCACTTGTTGGTGCTGGTGCGCCATCTGTGGCTGACGCTGTCCCAGTTGCCCAACAGGGAGAAGACCTCGTTGCTGGACGTGGCCCTCTCCCCCTCTCCTCCCAACCATAGAGAATATGAGGGAGCATTTTCAGGTGACGTAGAAGAGTGCCAAAACCTTCCTGCATTTCATGCACACCCTGTCAGGAACAGGAACATACGTATTTGAGTGGACAGGAGATGCTGGAGGGCTCTCGCCTATTGGCACACCCCCCGAGAACCTCTCTTGGAGCCCTGCTGGGGAGGATTGCCCACAGGCCATGTGGTGACTACGGATGCCTGCCTCCTGGGCTGGGAGGCACTGTGCGAGGGCGATCGGTCAGAGGGAGGTGCAGTGGCTGCACATAAATGCGCTGGAACTTTTAACAGTGCATCTGGCATCATGTATTGGTGAGATCAGACAATACAGCGACGGTAGCCTTTATCAATCGCCAAGGCGGCATTCACTCCCCGCAGCTATGCCACCTTGCGAAAAAGTTGCTGTTGTGGGCGAGGTGTCACCTCCTCTCAGTCCGCGCAGTTCATGTTCCAGAGGAACAGAACAGGGCAGCGGATATGCTCGAGGGGCCCCCTATCACATCGAGAGTGTGTGGCAGCGCTTCGGGAAAGCTCACGTCGATCTCTGCCTCGCGCGAAAACGCACTGTGTGAGGTGGTTTTCCCTGACAGAGAGCGATGCTCCACTGGGAGTGGACACTCTGGCACACGAGTGGCCGAAAGTCTTGCTGTATGCTTTTCCCCTGAAGGCATTGAGCGATGCTGGAGAGAGTGAGGAGAGGCGCACAAGAAGTTATTTTGATAGTCCCTCATTGGCTCGATCAGATATGGTTTCCGGAGCTGATGGCACTGCTGCATGGCAAACCGTGGAAGCTCCCAGCATGCAGGGATCTACTGTCCCAGGCGAGCATGGCAATTTGGCACCAGCTCCAGAGAGATGGCAGCTAACTGCCTGGCCCCTGAGATGCTAAGGCTACTCGGCACAGGGCTTCATTCACTCATTGTACTGCCTGAAGTGGAAAGTGTTCACTGGTGTAAAGAACGTGCTCTTGATACCTTCACATGTACGAGATCCTGATTTTTTTGCAGCATCTCGGAGTCTTGGCGTGCGCCGTCCACGCTTAAGGTGGACTTTAGCGGCCATATCAGCCGGTCACATTGGCTGGTCTGGAATGTCGCCATTTTTCACAGCAATGGCCAGACGTTTGCATGGAAGAGAGCCCTGTCCAGAATAGCACGCCGTGCATATGTTTTATTTGAGGGCGCCTCTGACAGCCTAGCCAAGTAAGGTAAAAATGTGTTCCCAATGGTTAACGCTGAGGAGTTCGACTGATAGAGAACTTAAAGGTTATGAACATAACCACGGTTCTCTGAAGAACACAAGGTGTTAACCCTTCATGTGCTTTTAGTCTTTGGGGCGTGTTATTTGTTTTTGACATTGCTTCAGAATGACTAGAGTGATTGCTTTTGGCCGCCGGCTAATATATAACCGGGTCGTTTGCGCCAATAGAACCGTAGCAGGACCTGTTAGAGGATTTCAGTGGCGATCCCGTAATCAAGGAGTGCATTCCAATTGGTTAACGCCTCATGTTCTCCTTCAGGGAACCGTTAAGTTTTCTGCATGAAAACTTATTTTACAAAACTAGCTAATATTTCACAAATTCTGCCAGGTATGTAAAACTTATGAGCACAATTGTATCTATGGTAAATAGTCTTGTGTGTGTTAAATGCAGAGGCCATGTCTTAATGCCTAAGACATTCTACTACTAAAATAAAAAAGTCTCCCGCAATTTGCAACATAGATAAGAGTCAAAACAAAACCCCAAAACAGCTAATCCTAGCCACTAGCCCTACAGGAATTGTCCTGTATTTTGCATTTTACCCATCTTGGAGCAGTGGGTGCCCGTGGAGCAGTTTGGGGTTAGGTACTTTGCTCAAGGGCATATCATCCGTGGATGTGGGCGAGCGCTTTTCAATGACGCCCCAACATTTTTCCTACCAGTCAGGAATCGAACTGGCAACCCTTCCCTAACCAGAAGGCCACGTACGGCCACACCTCTTATAGATGGTGATACTTCAAATAAAAGTCAAACAAATGAGGCGATCCCAGTTTACCTAGCTCCCATGGAAAACAGTCACACATGCTCACAAGTCCCTGCTCTTGCAGCAACTGGAATCCATGCTTTTCCATGGAATTATTTTTGAAATCTGATCCCTTATCATACCTGTTCATTCATACTCGTCGCTCGACTTATCGTGACTAAATTCAAGATGGCGGCGAACGGTAAACTTCCTGATGGTACTGTCTGTATAAATTTCCCTTCTGTGAGCCTGACTAATCCTAACAATGTGTTTGGATATTTCAGTGTTGTGCCGCTGACTGCAGTCACAATAAAGCCAGGGCTCTACAGTGCGCCCATTTCACTCGCAAATGCGAGTAAAAATGATGCCGTGCGAGTGCAAAAAAATATTTAGGCGCACTGGTGCGAATGACTTCTAACCATGTCAATGTTTGTCTATAAAATACACCGCAACATCGAGAAACATTACTGGTGCAAACCATAGAATCACGTCGCGAATGCAGCATAAGAACTACACCTCCCATCAACATTAGCAGTTTCACGTTGTGACTCGCTAGTAGTCGGTTCTATCAAATCCAAGAGCGCGCAGAAAAAGCGGAAAGTAAGACTAGCCAGCCAAGATGCAAAGATTGAAGAAATTAGTTCTTCTATCCACCGAATTCATTGGATATAGGAGGAACAGGATGAGATTCTGAGAATGCAGTGAGAGAAGGAAAGGTAACCCAACATGCCTTTTAGCCCAGTTGATGTATTGGCTGCAATATACAAAATATAGCTGTAGCGAACCGGCACAAAAGTAGCCTCCCGTAATACTCCCATTTTATTCAAAGGTAGAACGCTACTGACAACTCCAGGCTTCCACGCATGCTTGTTTGTTTACACCGAATACAAGCTGGAGTGCAAAACGAAAGTAGGCCTAACGTTTGCCTACTGCCCCCATCAATGCAGATATTTCAAATAAAAACTAAAAGTATAAAACATATATCCTTGATTAGCCTATGTTGGGTTTTGTGGAAGAGAAAATGGACTGTTTTAGTAGTAGTATTAGGCAGTATGCTGTCAGATAGGTCACCATGGGCATATTTGGATTAGTTATAGATGGATTCACAAATAAATAAATTAGCCTACATTTGGCAGGATACTTAATAAACAGGCTAAATGCAAATATGGCAATGTATTATATTATTTTACAATAACAAAATGTAGGAAAATAGAACAGACTGAAAATAAAGTAGGCATTGATCTTTAAAATCCTGTTTCCTGTAGCCTAAATGTTGTCAGTCATTCTTAATATTTGCAATTGGTGCACTGGCATTTTTAACTGTTAGCTGCAGTATAATGTTACATTATGTGTAAGTTAAGTACAGAACTGACTGTGCGCCCACATTTTTGTCTGTGCTCCTAATTTTTTTAACTTGGGCGCACAAGTGCTCCTGAAAATAAATGTTAGTGTAGAGCCCTGAAAGCATAGTGGTGGTTTCTTAAAGGATAGCAGCAAAAATGAAAGGGAAACACTGATAGATAGACAGACTTACTGATATATTTTGTTTAGTGTAATCTCAATGATGGTTATCAGAAAGACACTGACTTCACATCAATCCCAACATTCCTCGTCCAATGCTACAACAAGAGCGTAATCTATCCACTCATCTAAACCTTCAATTAAATAAATGAGAACTTAGCAGCTGAAATACTTACATATGCTATGCTTAAAATAAACTTCCCTCGTGTGTCTAAAGAATGTTCTTTCTTCCCGCTTTCAACACCAAAAATGTTGACTTTCCCCAGATGGCTTCCTGTAGCGATGTACTTTGAGTCAGGAGAGAAGGCAACAGTCCATGCATCCACTGCAAACACAGATGGGTGGTAATATCAGAAACCAAAACAAACTAGAGATGAATTTCCTTAAAGAACTACCAGTGCAAGCAAAGTGGTTGAGGCTGTGGAATTACCTGGGCCTGCATCCATAGATTTTATCTGCTTCCCTGTCTCCAAATCCCAAAGTCGAATGTGGGCATCTAATGAGCTGGATGCTGCAATGGCACCATTGTGACTGATGTCTACTGAGACCACTCCCAGTTGATGACCCTCCATAGTCCACTGTAGCTCAAGTTTCTCATCTGACCTGCCAGTGTTGAAACAAATTAAAATAAATAAAAATCAGTTTTCATAAAATCATATATTATGTAATACATAATCTCGTCCATGTTAATTTTCCTGACAAATAGAGGGGTAGCTATGTTTAGGGTACGATATGCATGACGCAGTGATACTAGTTAGGGAAAGTTAGGCTTTTTTTCACCAATCTGCAAAATAATTTCTTACCAATAACTTTTTTTACTGTGTGTTCCTACAGTATAGGTGTCTAGTAACACCTCCCAATTTATCCACGGCCAAATACTAGCACTTTCCACCTGACTAGAACTGACACTCGACTGTTTAAAAAACAACACTCACTGATGCACTTATAAGAGTGCATGAAAATGCAATCTACTGTTATCCGATTTCTTATTAGAGTGCATGAAAGTGCACTCTACTGTTATCCGATTTCTTCTTATTACAGTGCATGAAAATGCACTGTACTGTTATTCCAAGGCTTTTTACAGTGCATGAAAATGCACTGTACTGTTCTTCCTAGGCTTCTTCTTCTTATTATTATTATTATTCGTCTTCTTCTAACGCAGTTAATGCAACCGTTTAACATAGAAACTTCATTCAAACTATGTTGCGTAGGTCTTACTTAGGACATGTGGGCTTTGTATTTTTCAGCTTAGTAACTTTTATACTTTTTAAACTATTAATTAAAAACTACTCAAAATTTCCCCATAGACTTAACATGGGCTGATGACATCACAATGGACTAATTAACTTGATTTGCACCTGTATCATCTTCCAGCTGCTCATCTAGGCCCCATCAAAGAATCAGTTCAACTGATTGCACCTGTATCAACTGCTTTCTACTGAACTAGACCAACTCTCTCTGTGTTTCTCCATTCTACAAGGATATAAGACACATTTCATCCAACTTTCTATCCATTCATCCTCTTCAAACCATTCACTCATCCACCTATTAAACTATCCATCAACATCCATTAAACAATCTGCCTATCAACATCCATTCAACTTTCTGTCTATCAACATCCATTACACTATCTACATTTAACTTTTAAACTATATACTCTGTCTCAGGCTTTAAGCATACAATATGGCTCTATTAAGACTGCCATAAGCAATTAGAATCCTAGGCCAGGTGGCCAGGCCACCTGCACCCTATCAGTTTCTCAGGCTAACCTTTTAAACTATCCACCTATTTGACTGTTCAGTCAGTACAACTATATTAAACCTCATCTACCTAGTTCAGTCATTCCAACTATATTAAACCTCATCTACCTAGCAAATAATTTAACCATTTAAACTATCCACCTATTTAACTGTCCAGTCATTCCAACTATATTAAACTTTGTCTACCTAGCAAATAATTTAACCATTTAAACTATCCACCTATTTAACTGTTCAGTCATTCCAACTATATTAAACCTCATCTACAGTACCTAGTTCAGTCATTCCAACTATATTAAACCTCATCTACCTAGTTCAGTCATTTGAACTATATTAAACCTCATCATGTTGGTTGCCAATTAGCACATCATCTGTTTTAACAATATATTTCACACCATATGTTTTGCATTTTCATGCACTGGTAATTCCCTGGAATTGCATTTTCTAGTTACAGTGCATGAAAATGCACTGTACTGTTCTTCCTAGGCTTCTTCTTCTTATTACAGTGCATGAAAATGCACTGTACTGTTATTCCAAGGCTTTTTCTTCTTCTTCTTCTTCTTCTTCTTCTTATTCTTCTTCTTCTAACGCAGTTAATGCAGCTTAAACCGTGTAACGTAGAAACTTCATTCAAACTATGTTAATGTGGGTCTTACTTAGGACATGTGGGCTTTGTATTTTTCAACTTTGTAACTTTTATACTTTTTAAACTATTAATTAAAAACTAGTCAAAATTTCCCCATAGACTTAACATGGGCTGATGACATCACAATAGAGCCGTTAAGCAATTAGAATCCTATGGCAGGTGTTCGGGCCACCTGGACCAACTGCCAGTCTCAGGCTTTAAGCATACAAACTGGCCCTATTAAGACTACACATCCTGTTCAACTGCTTCCTCTGCCAAAAACTGTTTCAAAATAAAAGTCCTCACTAAAATATTTCACTGTTAAACAATTTAACGCTTTAAACTACTGAACTTTTTAACTGTTCAGCCATTGTAACTGTTACTTGTCATCAACTATGACTCCTACCCACTGTAGCTAGTTAGCTAAGTTAGCTAAGTAACATGGTTAAGATAGTTAAGATGCTAAGATGTTAAGACGCTTAGTTAGCATTTTTAGCAAAACTGCTAAAAATGATTAGTTAAGTTAGCTAAGTCACATGGTTAGCATAGTTAGCATGCTAGTTAACATTTTTAACAAAACTACTTATAATGATTAGCTAAGTCACATGGTTAGCATACTTAGCATTTTAACATTGTTAGCATGCTAGTTAGCATACTTGGTTAACATTATTATCTTTGTTAACATAGTTAGCATAACTGCTAGCAAACATTAGAGCCATTCCAAGTGTCAGTTATCGTCAACTATCTACCTAAATAATTTAACCATTTAAACTATCCACTTATTTAACTGTTCAGTCATTCCAACTATATTAAACCTCATCTACCTAGCAACCAATATGGTTTGTTTTTACTCTGTATGATATTTTACATCATATTTTTGCATTTTCATGCACTGTATTTCCTTCAGGAAATGCTTTTCTAGTTATTATTTTTCTTCTTCTAACGCACTTAATGCAGCTTCAACCGTTTAACGTAGAAACTTCATTCAAACTATGTTTCATAGGTCTTACTTAGGACATGTGTGCTATGTATTTTTCAGCTTTGTAACTTTTATACTTTTTGAACTATTAATTAAAAAACTATTAAACATTTCCCCATAGACTTAACATTGGCGATTATGGCATCACAATAGGGCACTTGGAATCCTAAGCCAAGTGTTCCGGCCAGAGCCATATGGTTCCGGCCACCTCCAGCAACTGTTTGTCTCAGGCTTTAAGCATACAATCTGGCTCTCTTAAGACTACAGATCCTGTTCAACTGTTTCCTCTGCCCACAACTGTTTCAAAATAAAAGTCTCCACTACAATAATTCCCTATTAAATAATTTAACCATTTAAGCTATCCAACTATTTAACTGTTCAACTACTGATACTTAGCCACCATGGACACCCTAGCAACAACATAGCAACGACTTCAAGTACCCTAGCAACAATCCAACTATTTAACTGTTCAGCCATTCCAACTGTCAGTTGTCATCAACTACAACTCCCGCCAACTGTTTCCTCTGTCCTCAACTTCAAAATAAGTCCTCAATACAATAATTCGCTATAAAATAATTTAACTATTTAAACTACTCAACTATTTAACTGTTCGGCCATTCCAACTGTCAGTTGTCATCAACGATGAGTCCCCGCCAGCTTTTTTCTCTATCTGACCTCCATCTTTTTACCTAGATTATATTTTAGACAATATACAACAATATTTCATTCAGCAGCCATTTTTGCATTTTCATGCACTCGTAATTCCCTGGAATTACATTCTCTAGTTCTTATTGTTCTGAGAATTGCTTAAAAAGCTTAAACTGTTTACCATGTTGTTAGTAGCTTTGGTTAAAAATGCGTCAGCCAAATGTAATGTAATGTAAAGTAAAATGTAGTAGCCTAAGACTTCAGCCTCTGGCAAGCTCAGAAGGGGACAGCAAGTGACTGGTAGCTTGAGAGTGACGTGTTGAGACCCATTAGGACAACGATTTTTCATTGACAACAGTATTAAACCAACCAACAATATAAAATATTAAGAAGAGCTTTTTAATTTGATTGAGTTAAATCGAAACAATGTCTTTTAGTGCTCGTGAACTAATGGCCATAGGCTACTGGTAGGCAATTATTATCCTGGCCATAATTTGAGGTTTTACGGGTAGGCCTATATGTGATATGCCTCTGAATCGTGTGATGCGTCCGAACAGCGGCATCTGGTCGTTGAATGTCATCGCGCTATTTATCATCGTTTGCCAAACATTCTAATTCAAAATTGTAAATCTTACACAAAAGTATAAAATAATCTAAACTTCATTCACTCTCCGTGTATAGATCAAGACAGACTTGCGGAACAGGCTGCAGGGCAACAGTCTACCAAAGGGCCCTTGAATTGTTTTTTTAAAACTAAGGAGAATACCCTGTAGCGATGCTAGAAGTCAGCTCTGCCATAAGCAGTGACTGTGATCACCTTTGCACATTTTGAAAATGTTGTTTTGCACTTTCTTTTGCACTTCAGTGTTGTATAGTTGGTAGTGTTTGTTAAAATTGCACACATTAATTCACTGTTTTTGTTTCAGTTATGTCGTTTAGCACTTTTTAACCCAAATATTTGTAAATATTTGTATAGTGTTGTATAGTTTGTATGGTGTTTGTTAAAATTGCACATTGCAGCTGTTATTTTGATAAATAATTGTTATACACAATTGTATAAATAATAACGTTATGAATTGCATCCACAAATCAGCAGCCTTTTAACTGCGTTACAATTGCAAGGGTTCCCTTCAATCAAATTCTATGGGAAACACTGCAAACTATGTTACAAAGGTGTAGTGGTGATTAGCAACCAGAATAAAAAAAAAAAGTTATATACAAAACTCTTACCATTTCCAGACTTTCACCATGTCATCCAAAGACCCAGTCACTATGGTCTCTGATGCATCTGTTTGACTTTTACCCCAAGCAGCTGTCCATATGGCATCATCATGAGCTTTACACACACCAGGTAAAGAAGGTGTAATGATACAGGCAGTCAACAGCACATCAAACATGAAATTGACATAATTACACTACCACAGATAACTGGATCTATCACTGCAAAAGAACAAGTTGTGCTCTTTTATCCGATTGTGTTTCATGTAGGGTTAACAGACAGTGATTAGTGCAATGCTGTAATCCTTCTATACGTAACTTGCCAACAGCTTATCATGTAATGTTAGGATCTGTTCCCATTGTTGTAACACCATACAGATCACTTGGAAAACAGGGCTAACCACATTCACTTGTTGAGCTATAGTGTTGATGCTGAAATTCAGCGATACAGCAATCTGCAAATTGGTAATATTATTGACCTGCTTTATAAATTCTGTTTTATCGTCTGTATGTTATTGTTTAGTACAAAAGCATAGAAGAAGAAGAACTAATGTCCCCGGAGCAACTTGGGGTTAAGTGCCTTGCTCAAGAGGCACGACTGGAAATTAAACAATTAAACCCACCACTTTTCACTAGCCCAGCTCCTTATACTACCATCGTTACTGGTAAATTTGACAAGTAGCCACATACAGTACTCACCATGCTCCTGTTTGAAAAGTATGCTGTACTGTAATAAAAACAACATTGAGGGAATAAAACAACTATAGTGCATGACTTGTGTGTGAAAATAGACTGTTTTTAGCTTTTTACAATTATTTTCCATAAATTACCTGAGTACTCATTACCCCTTTCACTGTACTCTTCAAGGCTGTTACTGTAATCCGGAAAGTCACTTCTAAACACAAAAAGCAAATACAAAACAGAAAAACAAAACAAAATTAAAACCACATCAGAGACGAAGCACCAACACATCAGATCACTCGATATTTAATTTTCAGCTTGTAAAATTAACCCTCTGGAGCCTGGGACTCATTTGTTACTTCTGAAATGCTCTGTGTCACATTGGCATCATATTAGTTGATATGGAACATTACATTGCTCATGGTAATAACTAATTCATTGATGTGACTCACTCCAGTATTATTGTTGCTATCCTCACTCCTGAACGTGGTAATTTGAGGAGTTTGCCCGCTTCAAATGGAGAAAAAGAAAAAGATATATTCACTGTAACTCTACGGCTCTGTTCGAAAAGAGTAAAACTGCTGCCTTAAAAGATATCTAAATGGGGAGCGAGGCAGCAAGTGCAGTTCAAAAACAGAAGAAAAAATTGCTGGTTTCTAAGATATCTTAAAAACTACCCCAATAACAGTTGCTTTTGAAAGCAGCATTGATGTATCCTTCTTGCTCCCTACTACCCAAAATCCTTTGTGTCAATCTCTGATACAGCTGTGAAAAGTAAACGAAGATGGCGGATGACACTGGTGACAGCTGCTGAATTTGCTGAAATGTGATCTGTTTGACATTTTTTTGCTTAAATTTACTATCTTATTAGATCATTGTTGTAACTATTGATAGCGTCTGGTCTGGTATATGTGTGGTCCTTAATCTTAAGTCCTTTCACTCGTAGGGCTTTGTTATATTCCGATTTTGCCGAGTTTGTAAGTTACCAGCTAGTGTTGCATTGCTCTGTTCGTTGGTGTTTGCTGCTGTGCACAACGTATATGTTTTGCCGCTTTGTGTCATCGTGTTAACCTGCTCGCGTTGTTGTTACAAATAAGAAATAGGCTACCGTTTCTTTTAATTAGTTTTAGTGTACAGTCAGTCCTTTCAGGCAAGTCACTCAGCAGTGGTGTAGTGTAGGCTATAGCTGGATTTACTGTGATGTAGTAGTTAGCTGTAGTGGGTATACTGTACTGTGATCAACCCCAAATGTTAATACGTATCCTTGTTTATTATAAGTACCGAGATGGTGATGCTTTTTAAGTGGGTATACTGCATAGTCCTGCGTATCACATAGACTAGGCTACACCAGAGCCATAGAGATGGCTATGGGCTACACCACTGCGAGTCGGCGGTCATCTTGTAACGGTCGGTTTCCACACACCGAAATTTCGCTTCACTCTCATAGACTTCTGAAGTTCGCCTACAAAAAAGCTGCCATCTTTGACATCTGGTATCTGGCGATTTTTCCTATGGGAAAATAACATGGGGAGAGAATTATTGCACTCTCACGGGGACGAAGAAGTCTGAAATACAGACGTTTTGCTCAACACACTTTTGTCCTCTGCCTTCGAGTGGTAGTCTACAGTAATCAGTGAGCAACTTAGATTTTTGCTATCCCAGAGCTAACTTGCAATGTAACTTGCCATAGGTAGTTAGCTTAAATTAACACCCTGATCTCCTTATATAGGCAAAGATGGCAGTTTTGGTTCCTTTTTGTAAGCAAACTTCAGAGGTCTCTTGGGAAGCATACAGGAAGGGGCGGAATATGTGTAGTAGGCTATACACAGCTGCCATACTGGCTTTACAAACTAACCCCATGCATTTCAATGGATGCTGTGTCTCCCCATTAGAACTTCTCTGGGCTACAATGCATCAAGTCAAAAGCTGGGATAAATATACAAAAACTTTGTTCTCTTAATCTAGATTCGTACACCAAAGCTATGGAAAAATGTCAGCGGCTGATGGACACTTCCAGCATTGAGGCGGAAGAAGATGCATGCGTCCACAAAAGGCAGTGTAGGGTCAAGTGATGGTAAGACCTCTTAAGTGCAGACTACATTATTTACACAATTCAAATATTCCTTTTGCAATCAGTACAGATTGTATGGTCTTTTATGATTTTTTTTAGGTCAGCAGATGTCACTGCCTCCACCACCTGCTGAGTTTTTTTTTTAAGCGATTGCCTATTATAATGCCTGCCACTTCATCTTGGGACCCAGTTGAAGGTACAGTGGCTTTGAATTTTTCATTTCCAATTAAATACAATTTCATGACAAGGAGCTTGAGAGTAACTAACTTTTTTTGTTGTAAACAGCAGAAGTGACACATCACACAAAGGGAGGTGGCTCGGCCATGGAGATGGAAATGAGCGGTAAGAAGACTTGCTTAATTTATTCGTATGCAAGTATATAATGTATAACAACTAAAACTGACACCATCCATTTTTCTTTAGCAATGAAGACATCCATTATCTGCATGGCACAGTGGATGGACGCATTTGAGGAGAAGATGAATGAGCTGCTCATGCTCTTAAGGAGCTCCTAGTCACTCTGTTCCAGTCGATGAGAGAGAGAGAGATAGATAGAGAGATAGATAGATACTTTATTGATCCCCAGGGGAAATTCAAGGTCTCAGTAGCATAGACATCACACACACATTCACTAACAGCAGAAAAAAGTAATTAAAAGTATGTAATATAAAAAACACAACTAAGCAATAAGGACAGTAGAAGATAAAGAATATACTAAAATACAAATTATACTAAATAACACTAAATGAATTCTAAAAACAGTATCCACATAGTGGGTAATTAATCAATCAAGAGGTGCTTGCAATGACTGAGGCAGGGACTGAACCTGTGATTCTCTGTGCATAGTAAGGTATGGTAAGGTGCTCTGTGTGAGTGAGTGTCATGGTGATGAGTAAGTCCAACAGTGCAAGAATAAAGTCTATATATATATATATATATATAACTATATTAAGAAAAAGTATAAGTGTGGCCACAGTTCGGCTGTGGCATGGAGGGAGGGGTTATGCATATGTGCTAATATAGCACGCAAACAGTGAGGCAGAAAGACAGTCTCTCTCTCCTCTTCCCTTAAGTGAAGCATTGAACAGTTAAATGGCCCTGGGGACAAATTACTTCCTCAGTCTGTCTGGCAGTGAGCGAAGTCACCAGCTGATCAGGCTCTTCTGCTTTACAATAGTGCTGTGAAGTGGATGACACTCATTGTCCAAGATGTTGATCAGTTTGTTCTTTTGTCAGATCTCTTTTGTCAGGGTCCTTTTGTCAGACATTGAAGTGATACACTCCAGTTCAGCTCCCACTACAGAGCCAGCTTTCCTTACCAGCCTGTCAAGTCGCCCCGCATCCTTCTTCTTTGTGCTTCCTCCCCAGCATACCACTGCATAGAAGAGGACGCTGGCAACAACAGACTGGTAGAACATCCTGAGGAGCTTGCTGCACACATTGAAGGACCGCAGCCTCCTCAGGAAGTACAGCCTGCTCTGCCCTTTCTTGTAGAGTGCGTCAGTGTTGGCTGACCAGTCCAGTTTATTGTCCCAGTTGAGACCCAGATACTTGGAGGTGCTTACCACCTCCACATTGACCCCATCAATGGAGACTGGTAGCAGAGTGGGCTTAGACCTGCGGAAATCCACCACCATCTCCTTGGTCTTTGAAGTGTTGAGTTGAAGATGATTGAGTTTGCACCATTGCACAAAGTCCTCCACAAGGCTTCTGTACTCTTCCTCCTGCCCGTTCCTGATACACCCCACAATTGCAGTATCGTCAGAAAACTTCTGCATGAGGCATGACTCGGTGTTGTAGCAGAAGTCAGATGCGTACAGGGTGAACAGGACTGGAGAGAGCACAGTTCCCTGTGGTGCTCCGGTGCTGTTGATCAGTGTCAGAGAGACAGTTCTTCAGTCTGACGAACTGTGGTCGCTCGGTCGGGTAATCTGTAATTCAGGTTACCAGGTGAGCGTCCACACCCATCTGCAAGAGCTTGTCTCCCAGTCTGAGGGGTTGGATGGTGTTAAAAGCACTCGAGAATATCAAAGAACATGATTCTCACAGCACTTTTCCCCTTGTCTAGGTGAGAATGTGTCCTGTGTAGAAGATAAGTGATGGCATCGTCCACGCCCACTTTCTCCTGGTATGCAAACTGTAATGGGTCTAGTGCATGGCGTGAGAGGGGGAAAAAAGTCCGCAACACCAGTATATGCTCCCAAGTTATAGTTTAATTACCGTGACGTTTCGGGCCCACTCAAGCCCTTCATCAAACGTCACGGTAATTAAACTATAACTTGGGGAGCATATACTGGTGTTGGGCGGACTTTTTTTCCCCTCTCTCTCATCGTAAGTGTTTTGTCCAGCACCCAGGATTAGATCGGGATGTGCGTGCGTTTTTTCCTCTTTATACTGTAATCTAGTGCATGGCGTACCTGGGGTCTGAGCATACCTACTGTACGTATCGGTATCCGTTTTTAACGTGTAAGATACGGCTACATCGATATGTGAAGCCCCGTATTGGAATAAAACTGAAATGAACCGGTCGTTATATCGATTTACTTGTTACAAATCGGTTCCTAACCTTTTCTGCCCGCTCAGACTCTGATTTACGTTGCAAGCAGCGCGTTCATCCCACTTCCTGTTTTGAAACTACACGTGGCACGGATTTGTGGGTAATGAAGGTCGTTTTGGGCTACACTCATTGGCCAAAATAGACAAAGGACTTCATTACCCATACATCTACTGCAACTTAAGCACGTCACAACTCGCACTCTGTCGGTGTTTGACAGATTTTACTCTTTTGTTTGTCAAAATCCAGCGCAAAATTAAACACTTACTATACCATTCCTAAACGGCAACGATAGTCTGTAGAGTAGCCTTACGTTTGATGAAGGGATTTCCTTAATGTTAAAGAATAATTTGGCCCTTGCTGCTAAAACGATGTACAAATTATTATTTTGTTCATATTCACTCAGACTTGGAACAAAATAGGCCCAGTTCATTAATATGTAGGCCTATGTTGTTCTTGTAGGCTATGAGAAAAGGCCAAGATTGTCTTAAGCACCGTTTTATTTTATTTTGGTATTATCTTACCTCAACAATAGGCTACAGCTCCTTGAAAACAATCAGATATAACTCTATAAAATCTAAAAAGTCTATAAAAATGTATTTTTATGTTGTATTTGGCTGCTTTGTTTGGCTGAAATGTAGACTCTTCTTTTTTCATTTCAATACAATATATGATAC
This sequence comes from Alosa alosa, assembly GCF_017589495.1. NCBI lineage: Eukaryota > Metazoa > Chordata > Actinopteri > Clupeiformes > Clupeidae > Alosa > Alosa alosa. Next base: position 2,104,894 of record NC_063199.1, read on the forward strand.
AAACCTCAGTTTAGATAATCATATTCACACATTTGTTTTTGCCTAATTGACATGACCATGATAATTTATAATATAAAATTAATGTGCACCTTAAGCAAATGATAAAAAATCTTTCAGAATGCTTTCCATTCTTCAACTGCATCGAACTGCATCGCATCGAATCGTACTGAATCGTTTTTTATGAACATGTATCTTTTCTTGTATCAAATCATGCCCATGTATCTAGATGTGAATCGTATCGTCTTTTACATGAGAGATTCACACCCCTAGTTAAAAAACATCGTTGTTTTAGAATTTCTGAACAAAAGTGGTGATAATTGGGGGTGTTACGATAGCTATTAATATCAGTGAGTCCCACTCTAAGTCTAAGTCTGAGTCTAAGTTTGTCACCCAACAAACCTAGATATTAATTTTAATACATGTTTCTCCATGGCATACTGGAGTTGTTCAACGGATTCTAAATGAAATCAGGTCCGTAAAAGAGCCTCTTGGGTTGTAACTTTACAGACAGGCTTATAGCTACCATTGAAGTTCTACTCTACTCCGGTCTTAGCTGTCGGACTTAGCATGGTTAGATCAAGCAAACAGTGCTGCTACTCTCATCGAATCAGCTCCCCCAAACTTCAGTTTTTTGAGTGCTACCAGAGCAAATAAAAAGGTGGGGGATAGCCACAATTTTCAAGGCGTCTTTTCAGTGCAATCAGTCGTCATTCGGTGACTTTACTTCATTTGAATATCTGTGTGCATGCATTAAGTCTTCTCCTCAGATTTTATTACTGACAATTTACAGGCCTCCAAAACATTCAGCTAAAGTTTTTCTTGAAGAGCTAGGTGAACTGCTATCAGTTGTTTGCATAGAGTATGACTGTCTTATTATATCAGGGGATCTAAACTTGCATGTGGATAATCCTGAAAACAATTATGCCAAGGAATTCATTGCACTAATCGATACTTTCTCCCTAACACAGCATGTACAGGGGCCAACACACTCCCTCGGCCATACCCTCGACCTTGTTATCACAAAGGGTCTCGATGTCTCTACAGCTGTTAAAGACCTGGCCTTATCTGATCATTTTTTTATGTTCTTTGATGTGTCTATGTCCCCACACACTCAAAACACAGCTATGATGGTAAAAGGAGAATCATAATGATCAGACAAGTGCTCTCTTTGAGCAAGCACTTTCACTAAAGTCAAGTCAACTGTCAGACTCTGAAGACTTATTTGATCACTTTAATGCAAAAATGGCAAACATTATGGATGACATTGCTCCATTACAATTCAAGAAAGTTAAGGACAAACAGAAAGCACCATGGAGGCAAAATCCAGCAGTTAAACTTCTAAAAAGAGTGTAGGAAGACTGAAAGAAAATGGCGTAAATACAAACTTCAGATCCACTATGAAATCCATAAAGAGATGCTCCGCACATATAACTCTGAAATATGCAAAGCAAGACAGTCTTTCTTTTTCTAACATTATCAATAGAAGTTCAAATAACACTTTCATTATTCTATTTTCAACTGTTGATAAGTTAACAAATCCCCCCCTCACAATTAGCACCTGAACTTCTATCAACTAATAAATGCAATGAGTTTTCATCTTTTTTTAAAGGTAAAATTGACAAAATCAGACTCAACATATCTGCTCAATTACAAATTCAACAACCTGAACTTCCAGCAACAAACAGAGGGAAACTAAACTTGATGTCAGAGTTCAGCTTGATAGACTACGAAACACTTGAAAAACGGTACAGAATCTCAGCCCTTCCACATGTGTCTTAGACACTCTGCCTACCAATTTCTTCAAAACTGTTTTTCACCTCATAGCGGCGGATGTCCTTCAAATTGTAAATGTATCATTGCTGTCTGGCACTTTTCCTAAGTCACTGAAAACAGCTGTTGTAAAGCCACTTCTCAAGAAGAATAACCTGGATGCCTCCATGCTAAACAATTACAGGCCCATATCCAATCTACCTTTTATTGGCAAAATTATTGAAAAAGTAGTCTTTAATCAATTAACCACCTTCCTAACATCAAATGGGTATTTTGATTACTTTCAGTCTGGTTTTCGGGCAAATCACAGCACTGAAACAGCTCTCATTAAAGTTTCCAATGACATAAGCCTCAACACAGATTCAGGTAAAACATCAGTCCTAGTGCTACTGGACCTTAGTGCAGCATTTGACACTGTTGATCACAATATTTTACTACACAGACTAGAACACTGGGTTGGATTTACAGGCATAGTTATCAGCTGGCTAAAATCATATCTACAAGAAAGGAGCTTCTTTGTTGCCATCGAAACTGTACCTCAACACCAACGCCCTTGACCTGTGGTGTTCCCCAGGGTCGATCTTGGGGCCACTATTATTCAACCTCTATATGCTCCCACTTGGACAAATCATTCAAAATAATTTGATTTCATATCATAGCTATGCAGATGACACACAAATTTACTTAGCTCTATCACCAAACAACTATGGTCCTCTTGAATCTATGTGTCAGTGTATAGAACAAATCAACACCTGGATGTCTCAAAATTTTCTTCAGCTGAACAAAGAAAAAACTGAAGTAATTATATTTGGTAAAAATCAGGAAAGACTTAGGGTTGCCACTCTCCTTGACACAAAAGGGTTGAAGGCAAAGGATACTGTTAAAAACCTTGGTGTATTAATTGACAGTGATCTAAATTTCAACAGCCACATGAAAGCGATAACTAAATCAGCTTTTACCACCTCAAAAATATTGTCAAACTCAGAGGGCTGATGTCAAAACATGACTTAGAAAAACTCATTCATGCATTTATCTCCAGCAGGGTTGATTACTGCAATGGACTGTTCACAGGCCTTCCTAAAAAGACTATTAAACAGCTTCAGGTGATACAAAATGCAGCAGCTAGGACTCTAAAACTAAAAGAACTGACCACATTACTCCAATTCTTAAGTCCTTGCACTGGCTTCCAGTAAGTCACAGAATTGACTTTAAAGCACTATTGCTTGTTTATAAATCAGTAAATGGAGCAGGACCTAAATACTTGTCAGACATGCTTCAGCAGTACACACCTTCTCGTCCTCTCAGGTCCCAGGTGAAAAACCTGCTAGTAAAACCTACAGTTAGAACTAAACATGGTGAAGCAGCTTTTAGCTGCTATGCGGCTCAGCTGTGGAACCAACTTTCGATTGACATTAAAAAGGCCCCAACTGTAGCCAGTTTTAAATCTAGACTTAAGACCAAACTGTTCTCAGACGCTTTCTGCTAACTGTGCCGAGTTACAAATTCTGAATCTGCCTCGATAATTATTCTACTTTGTCTTTTATTACTTTTTACTACTTTTGCCTTTGTTTTGCTTACTAATTATTCTTTATTTTTAAATGATTTTTACCTTGTGTTTTATGTTTTCTTTTTATTATGATCTTTACCTTTTAACTATTCTTTGACTATATTGCCCTTCTATGCTTTTATTTGCTATTATCGTTTGGTTTTGTTTATGTAAAGCACATTGAATGACCTCTGTGTATGAAATGTGCTATATAAATAAACTTGACTTGACTTGACTTGACTAACAGTAACTAAGGGGGGCGGGACTTCGCGAAAGGTCAATTCTAATGGAACTGCAACCAATTTCGATACAATGAGGCTTGATAGGAAGTGCCAAGGCTCTCCGTAGACGGGCTCTGCCCATAGACAGTAAAAGAAATGGACGAACAGACTCAGTCACTCTCAATGGGAGGGCACTGAGTCATTTTTCAGTTGGTCCCCCCAGTACTGCGCAGACTTGCACTTAACTTCGTGACGTTAGCCATCGAACTGAATCTTGTAACTCGTATGATAGATACACAGAAATTCTTCTCACACTTCCTTTGCCTTCAAAGTCATCAAAGTTAAACATTTATTTATGTATTATTATTAATATCATCCTCACAAGTAATATCAAGTCGTGTTAATGTTGAAACTACCACACATGATCATCTTCAAAAACAGTCATGGCAAAACAAAACAAAAAAGTTATAGCTTCTAGTCTTGAAGCTAATCTTCTTTCCACTTTTCTGACCTACGGTCAATCCATCGAAAACCTCTGAAATGATTATCGTTAGACCTAACGGTAAAACTAATGTTTTTCATTAGGTTTACTTGCCTCTATGCTTTACCTTAACATACAATGCTATTGTAGGCTACATAGCTTTGTTCACGAGTTTCCGTGCTGGCTGGACTACGCTTCTTATCCAAACAATACGGTTATCTCCCTTCAGTGCGTTAGCTTCCCTTCAACCGGACATGCTAAACATTGTTCTTACGGGAACCTAACGTTACGCATTTGGGTAGTCAAGTCTTGTTTTGCCTTTTATTTTTTATGTAGATGACACAGAAGCTAAAATATCGGCACATGATATATGTTATATGAAGTTATGGGAGTTCAAAAAAATCCTAAATGAATGGCCGTTCTATGGGGTTAGCAGAGAGTTGATAACCACCGCTACATCGATGCTTCTACTTCCGGGAATTCGCCTGCCCCCTTGGCTCTGCCCATAGACAGTAAAAGATATGGACAGAGTCATCACGTAGACGTCAATCGAGGCAGGTGAAGCAAATTTCAACCGTTTCCTGTTGGTTGACGAGGCTTTCTGTGCAGGCTCAGGGGACGTAAATGTAACATAGGCACGTAGTCTGACTTGTGTAACTCTTGTGATCGCTGCACCGAGAGATTGGGTATGTAGCCACTTACTTCGTTACCACCATGTCTACATTACTGTTCTAAATGTCCTAGTTGTTCGTAGATAAATGTGATTTAATATAAACAGCACTCGCCACATTCATAGCCTAGGTTACTGTCAATCCATCAAAACTTCGCTGAAATGTTGTGCTCCGATGCTTTCGTTCTTATCCAGAGAATACGGTTATCTTGCTCCTGTGCGACGCTTTCACCTGCTTTGGCTGTATGCCTATAGAGAGCCGAAGTCACGCCCTTCTACTTCCGGTCCATGGGACCTAACTTTCAAAAAAAAGATGAACGGGAGTTAATGGAGAGATAACAATTTTTTGGTCCAGAGATAACAATTTTTTGATCCAGTTTGAATTGTGCCACGAACTTCACATATGATGTGTGTGAATTTAAAAGATAATTTTTCACGTCAAGAAAGTACTGTTGTTCGATAGACTTCAAAAGTTATGTAGGTTTTGTGCGAATCCACTCAGTGGACAACATCTCTCGTCTCGAACGATGTACGTCACCAACGTAATGAAACGATAAGAGCTGTTATGCTAGTTAATGGTTGCATCTTGCTGCCTGCTATGTCACTTAACAGTATGTAATGTAGAGTCTATGGACTCATGGTATTTTCTTCGGCAAGGAAAGCCCAATTAAGACCTGTTGCTGGTATGCTTGTACAATCTAGTGTGGCTGTGAATGAGCTAACGTCACTAGCGCGACTGATGGGTTTGTAGTCGTTGGAATTACGATCTTTCACAATGTTGTAATTCAATAGTTACGAAACAAACTGCAAATGTCTTTACATGAAAATTTGTCTTTAATATTGACAAACATCATATGGGTAATTCAAGGCACAAGTCAACCGGGACCAGAAAATAATTTCTTTTTCGCCATAGACTACCGTTAAATTTTTTTGAAAGATAGGTCCCATGGAGGCAAACGGAAGGGGCGGGACTATTACATCACTTTAGCATTGATTTCGGAAAAAGTGTATTACGCTGGTAAGTCAGTTACGAGGTTATGACGCCAATCAAACAATGTTGTATTACTCCGAAAATAGAAAAAGTTCATATAAAGGCTTAAAACACTTCAGCTGTAATGTTATTTGATGTCAAAAGTGGCGCCAAATTGAATGGGGTTCAATGGGGATGGCTAGGTGAACTGGTCTACTATATAGCCTCAGATCTGCCATAGTGTCTACACCAGGGGTCTCAAACTCAAATGAGCTGGGGGCCAATTCTGCCAACGTCATCTGATTGGAGGGCCGGCTATTTCTGAAAATGCAATGTTTTTTTTTTCAAATACCACACAAAACTGCAAAAAGAAAGTGCAAGTGTTTTTATCTAGTTTTAGACACCTGTGCTAGCAACCTTAGCCTATAAATAAAATAATGATAAAATAAATATTAATACAAATTATAAAATAAATGAAAAACATAAAAAACAGGTGTGTGTGTGTTTCACACCAAATAAAAATATTTCCTCTCATAACTAGGCATCAGGGTTAAGAAAGCAACACCATTGGATTTTTATATCAAAATTTAAAAGGCCATGGCTTGAAAGTGGTCAGAGATAAAGTCCTACTGTAAATGTAAAAATCTTTGAGTAAAACAAAAGTTTATGAAGGGGGTAAATTTACCCATCTAATTTGTCACTGGATGGCAAGCACCTCAAATTATGCACCTTTCAGTAAATACTGGATGAACATATGTAAGCAGGTTTACTTTCCTTTTTTCATATTACCCACATAACAACACCTAAGATGTTGTGGTTTAGTAATAGATTACTACAATATAGGCCTACAATAAAGTATTCTGGTCAAACAGTTCCTATCGCGGGTAATCTGCAGTACCCAGAAGTTCGCATCATATTGCGGGTGACTTTGTAGTTCTTTAGAGCCCTATTTCTACTAGCCCTGCTGTCTGTACCACATCCATTACGGACACTATCATCATGATTACCACTGCAACCTCCAAGCTATGTTGGGCAGAGGGTCGAAACAAGCATGGTATGCTTAGTGGACACCGTTGTATACACGCACCTCCATTCACAGACGCACCGTGACTATCACTGTCATAGACGATAATAATCTCCAAAAGGATATTCTCCTTCAGAATTGGAATAGGTGAATAAGCTTACCTAAGACTTCATCACACGTGAACGTTTTTCAACATTTGGTGTAGGCCTGGCTATTTCTGCTTAATTTCTGCTTCAATTTCTGCAACACTATGGCCTGCATCGCTTCCGCGTCATTACAAATGCACGTCTTTGTGTTTCTCCCGTGTAATACAAGTATTTCCTGAAAACTTTGCGCAGCGATTTTGGGTTTGAATCAAGCTCTGGATGTCTTGCACATAGTGGAGCAGAGTAGGCCTACAAATGAGATTTGTCCCCGTACCTGGATCTATCGTCTATTTTAATCAGTATCGTTGTTTGTCGCAATTAATAGCCTCAAGGGCCGGATTACATTATTATTTTGTCATACGTCGCGTGCCGGAATTGGGCAGGACGCGGGCCGGATTTGGCCCGTGGGCCGGGTGTTTGAGACCCCTGGTCTACACTCTCCGAACATTCGCCTGCCCCCTTGGCTCTGCCATAGGCAGCCCGTACTGACAATGGGAAGTGAACAGGTTCTCCGTAGGGGAAACACAAATTCCATGAGGAACCAAATCGAGTGTTTCACCGGCAAAATATTCTTTGGTCACCGCTAGTCTACGGTTCCCATTGACTCCATTCATCACATAAACGTCACTTTCAATTGGCCATTAAAACACCGCTCTCTCGCTATCCGGCAAAATATTCTTTGGGCGCCGCCATTGGCCAAATACCGGCGCCCATTGACTTACATTGAATACATGTAAACAAAACCTCAATTATGTGCTCAAACTAACGCCGCTGCCTTATGACAACAACCATTCCACTTTGATACGAAACTACATTTTTGTACAACATTTATCCAGCAAAAATTACAGAATTTGGATCAAGTAATGTGGAGAAATATCGATATTAAGAAAATCCCTGCTGCGTGACGCCGAGTTAATGGCATTTCCCCTTGTCCGTATAACAGGTCACGTCGGTGGCCGTTTTCCCTCACATGTCAGAGTAATGACATTCAAAAACTTACCTTTATATCACATTACAATTTATAAAGGAACGAAATGTCAAAAGCATTAAGCAATATGTTAGCTGGATGACACGAATATTAGTAAGGAAAAACAAGATTTTTACCGTAATGTCCAGTGAAATTACATATGTTGTGGCGCTATTGCGCCGCACGGCCAGCAGATGACATCATTGCACTACAGCAACCAGGAGCCAGCAATAAACTTAGACACTCGAGATTTTAGGGACGTTGTCAGCCACAACGCACCATCTGAAAATCTGAATTGTGAAGTAGACCTACTCCATAGTCACGTGTGCCTGTTCATTCATTCCATGTCAATAGAACAAACCAAATTAGAATAGGCTAGTAAAGCAATATTACATACAATGGATATACTGTATGTGTGTGTGTGTATATATGACACCAGACATAATTTCACTGCATTTCTCACTTCCAGTAACTATATTCATGTGACAATAAACTTCCTTGTATCCTTGTAACAGCTGTGCTGCTACAACTTTGTTACTCTTTGATACAGTGGAATAAACCTATTACGTGTACCAGTTAATTACTTACATGTGCAGCTATTAGGCCCGAGGTGCAGTGAAATGGCGTCATCTGGTGGTCATACAATTCACCCGCTCTTGGACCCGAAGTGCAGGAGAAGTGGATATTCAACCACGCCATCCTTCAGGTCGCAGCGACACGTATGTGTACTTTATGTGCTGTGTCATGCTGCCATCTAGTGGTTGTGGAATATTTAACACCCATTATAGTTCTGGGAATAGATGTGCCCTCGAATAAAAGTGATACTAATTATTTGGGTAAGCCATCTGATAAATTGTGTTTTTCTTTTTATACTTCGTACCTTTATAAATTGAAGTGTATCATGAAGGTACCTTTTTCAATGTCATTACTCTGACATTAGTCGACCATAAATTTGGGCAATGGGCACATTGTTAGGGGTTGACACTTTGCATAAGATTTCTCCACATTACTTCATCCAAATTCTGTGATTTTTGTTGTATAAATGTTGTACAATTATGTAGTTTCGTATCAAAGTGGAATGGTTGTTTTCATAAGTCAGCGGCGTTAGTTTGAGCACATAATTGACGCTTTGTTTACATGTGTTCAATGTAAGTCAATGGGAGCCGGAAATCCATAAATAGCGGCGTCCAAACAATCTTTTGCCGGATAGCGAGACAGCGGTATTAAAACCTGCATGAACCTCCTGCAATGGTTTAATTTCTACATATGTCAGATCACCTTTATCACTGTAATTTACTAAGCGCTCCTTAAGCATCTTTTTAATTAGGTCTACTCGTTTGAATTCACAACTTAACTGCGGCTAGCTAGCCTTCTCCCCGCTTTTTTCGTGCTAATGCAAACAAACATGCTGTCTCACTGTTTGAATAATTTCAAATGTAGAAGCTACCCGCATATCGGAGGACTATTTTTATTAGCTTCATATTAAGAGCAACTTACAACTTACCCGCTTGTTACAAGGTTCGATCATTGACTTAAAGACAGCTGGGTTAGATACAGATCACACAGCGCGTGTTCCTTACAGGTAACAACAACTTCTTCTTCTTCTTTGAATTTTAACGGCAGCTAGCATCCAACTAGTTGCATTACTGCCATCTACAGGACTTTTAATGCATTACACTATATTCTGATAAATAACCAGTATCCATTAAAAACTATTTAAAATTATTTTTCCCCTCCCACTTGACCTTATTTCTAAAATACCTTTTAGAGATAGATCTTCTACTCCAATCTCTCTCAAATCTCTGAACAACTCTTGTCTGTGGGAATCATAGTTTTTACAGGACATTATAACATGATGCACTGTCTCCAGCTCCTGACAAGAACACAATCCATTTCTGATGTTTTCCTAAAACAAAGAGAGTACTGTTCAGAAATGTATGTCCTATTCTCAATCTTGCAAGAATAATTTCCTCCTTACGTCTCATCCCCTTTTTAGAAACATTAACTGAGTCAATTACCCTACTAGATATAGAAAAAAGGTGCCTCCCTTTGTTTTCTTGTTCCCAAAGCTGTTGCCATTTTAAAATAATTTCCTGCCACACAATACTTTTGCCTTCTGACTTAGACAGATTTATGTGGACATCTATACAGTAGCTTTCTTTTCCACAGCTTTCTTGGCTAACTTATCAGCCTTTTCATTTGACCTAATGCCCACATGAGCTGGAACCCATAAAAAAAAAAAAATCTACCCCCCTCCTTTTAACAGCTCTTATTACCAGTAGAATCTCATATATAAGGTCTTGACGGCTCTTTGATAACCCTTTCCCTAAACTATTGATAGCTGATACAGAATCACTACATATCAACACTTTACGAGTTTGAATCTGTTCAGTCCATTGCACTGCCATCAAGATTGCATATAACTCCACTGTAAATACACTAAGAAAATTTGAAGTTCTTTTAAAGGTTTGCATATTCCAACCCTGAACAACAAAAGCTGCCCCTGAAGCACCCGATTCTTGATCCTTTGATCCATCTGTAAAAATTAATAAATGCTCTTGATAATTTTCTTGTACATGACACTGAAATACATGCACCAAATCCATCTCAGGATTTTCAGACTTAAACTTAAGCAGCTCTAAATCTTTCTTTGGGACCTCTAGTTGCCATAATGGAATTGAAGGCCACATTACTCCTGAACAGAAGCTCTTATCTAGAATAGACAGTTATTGTGCCACAGTCTCCCCTGTCCATCCAAAACATGACAGATTTGCCACTTCTCTCTCCCAGCTTGGTTGAATAGCAACTTTAACTGGGTGATCACACCCTTGACCCATTAAATTGACCCAGTAGTTTGCCTGCAGCTGTTTTCTTCGCAAGTATAATGGCATCTCTCCTGTTTCTATCTGTAAAGAACACACTGGTGAAGAGCGCACGGCTCCTGTACAAATTCTTAGCGCTTTTGCTTGGACTACATCTTGTCCAGCTAAAACTGACTTGGCTGCAGATCCATATGCCAGACACCCAGTAACAACAACTTCTTCTTCTTCAGGGTTTAATAGCGGTTTGCAAACCAACTCACAGGTGCTCTACCGCCACTCAGTGGAGAAGCCCCTGGCTGGAGCAGAGCGCAGCCAACATTCTGCATGTCCGTCAACTATGGTACTTTTCTTGTCCCTGGAAGAAATAACAAAAACTAAAAAACATTTCTTCTTTTTTTTGTCACGCTTACTACATCATAAGAGCTTCACAACTTATGAAAAAATAATCATGGCTCAATCATTCTTTTTTTTTATGTAATAGCCTATGAGGCCTTTTATGCATGATTTTTCCCTCTGTCCCTAAGCCAGACTTTGGATGTTCAACCTCCATTAATTCTAAATTAAATATTGAAATAATGTAGAATTCAAGTTCACATGATAATACACTGTCTATTTCAATCATATAAATTTTATATTGCCATATTTATTCACATTTTCTTGTATTTTTCATAAAACGAAGTAGGGTTGGGCGATGTCCCCTTATTGGCATTTGACGATGTGTAGCCTACAGTAAAACATTGTGATGGACGATGATATTGTCGGTAGGGGTGGGGGGGTTGTAAACACTAATTAATTACCATGTGTCCGTACAGAAAACACAATGAATTGCATCCACATATCCTTATGCACTATGCACATCTTTTATTCACTAGCCTAAAATCGTGAGACTGAAGGCTGAATTACTCTCACGTATTTCAGTGACAGGCACTCAATTACACCTACACATCACCAATGTGCACTCAATTAGACCTACACACCACATTAAAGATACGCCTTAGTGTAATAGCTTAAAATCAACATGAAGTATTCAAATTAGGGCTGTCAAAATAACTGATTAATTTCGATTAATTAATTTGAGAAAAAATAACTGATTAAAAAAAATACGCAGATTAATCGATTCTGTATGACCTTGACCCCAAGCCGTTCTAGTCAGTAACCATTAGACTGTAAAATGAAGAAGAGAGAAGAAAATGTGCTGCCTAGATCATTGATTGGAACATTTACTTTTAAAAAACATCCTGATGGTGTTGATAAAAATAAAGTGTTCTGCAATGTCTGCAGCAAGGAATTTGCATATCACCCATATATGCATATATACATATGCAGTTACACATCAGTGACATTGACATTGAGGGGAGTGTTAATTTATTTTCACTGTGTCCCCTAGGTTTTATCTGTGGCCTGAAATGCCTTGTATGTGAAAAAAAACTTCTTCCCGAAGCACTTTTGAATTCATTTCCTCAGAATATTAGGTCATATCATAGATTATTATGGCCATTATTTGAACAGTGAAAATAATAATACAAGAGTTTTTGAACTTTAATGTCACTAATGCTGATTATTCAATTACTCATTTGAATTTAAATATTTAAAATACTTTCACAGCAAAAATTATATATGCGATTAATTTAGATTAATTAATCACAGAGTATGTAATTAATTTGATTCATTTTTTTAATCGATTGACAGCCCTAATTCAAATTACTAAATATGTTTAGCTACTAGTATTTTACTATTCTAAAATACTTTCTAAAAAACTGATAGTTCCGGTCCTTGATTGTGATTGGCTGAATCGCGTTCGATGCCGTTGTAAAATGCAGCATAAACATACACCTTGACCGCATTTCGTTCTATATTACTGCGCTATATAACTTGATACAAAAGTTAAAGTAGCTGCGTCTCGACGTTGCTTGGCAACCATTCAGATAGAGGAAATATATTTCTTGGCGGAAGAATGATTATCTAGGAATAACTCGTTATATTTCTAGTTGCTGTGCCTTTACTTTATGAAACTTTACCAGGTATTTGCAGTTTTAGAAAAGCAATAAGCCACTCGAGTCCGTAGGTTACACTGATTCTACAACAGCTAATAGTCCGGTGGCATAGTGAAAATACCGTTACCGAGGTGATAAAAGCACCAAATTTTGCATGGTGTTTCCTTAGGGTGTATAGTGTAACTTTGGCCTAGGAGCCCTCGGAAAAAAAACTTTGTAACATGTCATATTAAAAGCATATAACTATCAATGAAATTTGCTTAAAAACACAGCGATTTTGAAGTTCCTGCACAAGATAAAGTGTTCAAATGAATCCCAAAGTTAAGATTTTATATATTTATTTATGTGTATGAACTTAAACATAACTAAAGCTTCAATACATGTCAAAGTATTAGCAATGTGATCTTTATTGGCCCTGTAATTGATAATTATGAGTTGCTACAGTTGCTTTTGCAGTCTAGACTTGCTTTGCCACATTTGCAGGTGGAACAATCCCCCTTACAGCAACATTTAATAAGTTATCTGCAGGCTGTGGGGACTTCTGGAAGTGTCATCCAAACTGGTTCCCAAGACCCTGATTCCTTGGTCCATCCATAGTCCTTTGGAGAAGGAACATCTTGCTGTGATAAGTGTGCTGGTTGCCCAGATTCCAGTCTGATAAACTGCCCGTTTGATGTGCTGCAGCAGAGTATCTTGGGTGGGTGGCAGTTTCTCCATTGTCCTACTCCCATGGCAGAAGAGTTCTTTCCTCTTCTGGACAATGGAGTTTGAAGGACTGGACTTGTCATACAAGATGACAGTCAGTCTCTCAAGCTTTTGGAACTGCCATGAAGCAGCATCTAATTTTTGGAATGGATTTCTGGCAAGGGAAGCAAATACTTTAGTTGCTTCATCATAGGCTTGCCAGGCCTGCCAAACTGACTTTTTACCCTTCCCAGTGAAAGCAGATGTTGTATCACACCCTGAATAGGGATGGAACATCAACAGTGCTTGGGACTTGTTATTACCCAGACTTTTACCTATGCTATTGATATGGTAAAATCTGTACTTTTTGCCCATGCCAAAAGCCACCCAGATGTCAGTCAAAGGTTCAATCACAAGTAAATCATGGAATAAACCTGCAAGAATCACAGTGACATCAGTGTCCACAGTACGCACACGGACAGTTTTTGCTCCTTGCTCCAGGGCATGCTGTATATAAACCACAATCCGGGTGTCTGCCTCTTCATGATTGCAACTGCTCATGGTGCTGTTGGAACCAAAGGAAGATACAGCTTGCCCTGATGTGATATAAAGATATTTATCTGGGGGCCAGTTGAACTCTTCAGTCTTAGATGTAAGAAAGGCGAAAAGCTCTTTCTTATTCATTAGGAAATCCATCCAATTGCCTGGCAGCTTTGTTTGGCCAGACACTTTCCTGTGTACACCTTGACCTCTCTTTTGACGCGTGGACTCCTTCAAACTGTCCGAGATGTATGTATCCCATACAATATCCAACCTCTGTGTATCCTGTAGATGCCTCTGCAAGTAAGGGATGAAAACATTACTTGCATATTCATTAAATGTGCAAATGTGCATAGTAGACAGACTGTGGACAATGACCGCTCCATCCAAGATTTTGCAGTCAAAGCATGAGGGTGGCTGTGATTGCCCAGGATGCTCAATGTATTGAAGTAAGTCAGACTTTGTGCCTGGCAGGTGAAGCTTTCCAAAGTCAGAGAGGGAAGGAGGGAAGGACTGTACTTCATGTGCAAAGAATTCATCCAAATCACTCTCACGGCTTTGCATTGCAATATACAGCTGACCAAAGAGTGTCACGTTGTTCTGGAGCATTTTAATCTTCTTCCCATGTTTACAGTGGGTCCCCGTTAAGTTTGGACGGGTTCCTTCAGGAATCACGCACCCCATTTTCTCAGCAGAAATGGCACAAACTGCAGTTGACACAAACAACCACAAGGTGTCACTTTGGAGTTCTGCCACTACTATTTTTGATACGACTTGACTTACTGCTTCCATGATGCATTTTCCAAGTCAGTAGAACAATCAGAGAAAGCTGAGCCATTACCAAACATATATGATAATACAATAGCGTGAGTTTATATATCTTATACCTTATTTGTCACGGTTACTTATAGATTTGATAGTGTAACGATAAAGCATATGAGACTTTCAGCGGGGCACGGAACTTAAATTGATCACGGTAGTTTAAGCTTACACTTGACAAAACATTCTAATATGAAAATGTAGATGCAATTGTTGTAAGATGGTGCAGCTCCTTTAAGAAAGCACCGTCTTGAGGGATGGAGAGAGAGAAAGGGATATGTGTGTTAGAACTTAGATGCGGTGGAAAGTGCTGTTGAGACTGGAGCGAGTCATATTCAAAATAATGCAAAAATAAATCCGCAGATAAAACCAATTATCCTCATTCATTGCAACCGCAGCATGCCTGCTTGCCGACGTTCAAACGAAAAATATATCAAAGCACCTTTTGCGTTTGAATGTAGCACGAATTTAAACAGCTTGACAAATGATTTAGCTAATTGATTATAGCCTGTACAGCAATTGTTGAACATTTACCTGTACAAGTACATTGTTAGCCTACAGACCAATTTCCATAGTGCACATCTTATCAACAGTTTGAATGTCGTGTGTTTCTGCATTGACAAATACTGTTCAGCACAATGATTCATGCCCAATTAATTTCCCCTGTTAAAGTGTTCGCCTTTGTTACACTATTTGGTTTCATGATGTAGCCTATGATAAACACATATGGCCAAATACTCAGCTAATGTTATAGGCTATACAATTTCCCCTCTTAAAGACAAGCTGGTGTAGCTTATTAGACTAGGCTACTATTAAAATGCACCGACGGTAGCCTTGGCTATGTGTAAAGTAAGCTATCGCATGATTTCATGCACGTAAGTTCATCTGTCAAGTTCGTACAGGGCCTCGCACCCCCTTGCGACGGCCCTGCAGCTCCTCCTAAGACAGGCGAAAAAAAAAGTTAAAATACGCGATAAACGCGGGAAAAGTTGACAGGTTCGTTTCGGTCCCAGTGATTATTTGTGAAATTGTGCAAACGACAGCCTTTTCAAGGCATTTCAAGGAAGGAGTCGTAGCATGCAAGCTCCCAAATTGACCCAGTAGACAGAAGGCATCAATAGCCTAAATTGTTGGGACTGGGGAGGGTCATGTGTTTTTTCTCAATCACTTTGGAGTGTCGAGGGAGGGTCATGTCTTTTTTGACTAACGCTCCCAAAACTCCTCCGGTAGCCCCTTAAATAAATAACGAACAGTCCCTAATTGATTTTAGCCTGTAGGCCTACACCAGCAATTGTTGAACATATACCTGTACAGGACATTGACAGTAGCCCAGCCTAACAAGCAGATGTTGCAAAAAAGACGCAATTAATCAGAAATAAATAATGTAATCTGCATCGCTTTATTTAACAAACTGCAAGCAACAAGAGGGTTGAGTTCGCTGTGAGGCCAAACCCAAGAGCAGAGCCTATCTGCGCCTGGAAAGACAATAGAAGATGCTTTCTGAATAGCACAGCGAAGACGGCTCTGGTCATCCCATACCCTCCCCCCACTTCCTGTAGCCTACCATTATGACTTTGCCGTTTTGGGACATTAAGCTTTTTCACGTTAAGCCCCCCTCCCCCACCCCCTTCTTTCACAAGCAGTGGGGAGCGGGGCACAAAGTAACACTTTTTGGTAGACAAAGGAGGGTTCTCCGCGCTTCTGTCGTTTGGCCACAATCCGGTGCAACCAGGCCAGGACAGATATTTTAGAGCAGGGGTGTCAAACTTATTTTCATAGAGCGCCACATCATTGAATTATAGGTTACTGAGGGCCACATAATCGGCGAACATGCATGGTGCAACCATGAACTCGGTATTGCAGTATGGCTTATTCAAAATTGGTGTGTAATGGTCGTAACCACTTTAAAACAGTGTGGCTGAAATAAAAAACAAACAGCCTACAACAGTAACATTTTCAAATGCAACTTCTAGGCCTACAGTATTAGTTAACAACTGATCAATATGCATTCATGGACTGACATAAATGAGAATAAACTGCAGTCAATAATGTGCATAACAATGTCCATAACACATATCACCACTAAAATTAACTGTGGCTAAGAAAGGTACTGTGTGTGTGTGTGTGTGTGTGTGTGTGTGTGTGTGTGTGTGTGTGTGTGTGAGAGAGAGAGAGAGAGAGAGCTATGGTACGTACACCCACCCACCCCCACCCCCAAAAACAAATTCACGCGTGTACAATATTTGTCCGTTTCCGGTTTTAGGTCCGTGCATTGCAAAAAGTAGCCTACATAGCATAACAATATCCACATGCAATAATACAACAACAACGCCTCACGATGACCTATTAATTTGGACAAATTGATACAGCCCTATAGCTAAAGTTACCTTTAGTTTTGTTCTAGCGTACCGTGACGTCTGGCTTTAAACAGCTGTAATCTAACGTTCTGACAAGCAGAACGGCTAGGCAATCAAGGACATGGGTAGATAGATGGAGGAGAAATCAAAAATAATAAATGAAAAGTTCTATGGAGATGTGCAAAAGTTGGAGAAAGTCAGATGTGTTTGTGTGTGTGTGTGTGTGTGTGTGTGTGTTTTTGACGTGTGATGAAATAAGAAAGTAAATAAAAGTGATAATAGGGAGAGGGATGTAAAAGTGCTAAAAGTCATGTAGGTGTGTGTGTGGGGGGGGTCATGATTGCTGAGGAGTGAATGAGTGCAAAGTCAGTATAGTGTGAGTTCAGAGTTGGGAAATGTTTGAGAGTGCTGAGGAGTGAATGTTTGCAAAGTCAGTATAGTGTGAGTTCAGAGTTCGGATGGCCTGGGGATAAAAACCTCTCCTGAGTCTCTCAGTTCTGGCTTTGTGACTACATAGGCGTCTTCTTGATTTCAGCGGTAGGAATAATCCATTGTTAGGATGAGAAGAGTCCTTCAGAATCTTTTGGGCTCTTAGGAGTACTCTTCTGGAATAGATATCTTGTAGAGCAGGGAGTTGAGTTCTTATAGTACGCTCAGCTGAGCTTTTATCTACTGCTGCAGAGTACTACAATCTCTAACTGTGGAGTTCCCATACCAGGTGATGATGCTACCAGTTAGAACACTCTCAACCGCTGAAGTGTAGAAGGCCTTCATGATGGATGTAGAAACTTTGAATTTCCTTAGCTGACGAAGGAAGTAGAGTCATTGTCTGGACTTCTTCAGAACATATTGAGTGTTAACAGTCCATGTTAAGTCTTCAGTAATGTGGACACCAAGGTATTTAAAACTTGTGACTCTCTCTACAGGTTTCCTGCTGATCATTAGTGGGGTGTAACTGTAGTTCTGCTGCTGCCTTCTGTAATCCACTACCATTTCCTTGGTTTTAGTGATATTCAGTGTCAAGCTGTTAGATTGACACCATTGTGCCACCTCATCAAGCTGATCCAAGTAGAGCTGTTCATTGTTGTTACTAATCAGGCCCAAGATCACTGTGTCATCTGCAAACTTGATGATGGAGGTATGACTACTGTTGGCTTTGCAGTCATGTGTGTAGATGTTGTACAGCAGTGGACTCAAAACACAGCCTTGGGGAGCACCAGTGCTGATGGTTAATGAGTCAGATGTCAGACCCCCCACTCTAACCACTTGTGAACGGTTGGTGAGGAAGTCAAATATTCAGTGACACAGGGTAGTGTTCAGTCCTAAGGCCTTCATCTTTGTGACCAAGGTGAGAGGTACTATCGTGTTGAATGCTGAACTAAAGTCAATGAACAGCATCCTCACATAATTCCCATTCCCCTCCTCCAGGTGAGTTAAGGTGGTGTGCATGAGGTTTGAGATGGCATCCTCTGTAGACCTGTTGGCTCTGTAAGCAAATTGGAGGGGGTCGAAGGAGGCAGGGAGGGATGAGCAGATGATGTTTTTCACAGCTTCTCAAAACACTTCATCACTGTAGACGTCAGGGCTACTGGGCGGTAGTCATTCAGACATGATGGACTTTTGTTTTTCGGTACTGGAACAATAACAGACTGCTTGAGGCAAGTAGGAACTGTCTCTTGAGCCAATGATGTGTTAAAGATATAAGTGAACACAGGAGCTAACTGAGCAGCGCAGGATTTCAAAACCCTGTTAGAAATTCCATCCGGTCCAGCAGCTTTAGCAGCTTAGATCATGAGCTTGATCGAAAGGTATTGCCGAGAACTTGTTGTATGTCTTTGAGAGAACCCAGTGTGAATGCTTTTCGAATTCATCCTTGATGGTGCTGGGCAAAGACTTCATGTCCCTGATGTGGACAGACACCCATCTTGCATAGTTTGCATGGTCCAAGGCAAAAAATAGAGGGATGAGTTCTTCTAAAACCTCTACATATACATGTAGAAGGAAGTTCTTCTCTCTGTGAGCTCTGACAAAAATGAGAATGAGGGTTTCATATCTTAGTATTAGACCCCAATACATGAAAGTTGGACTCTTCTTCAGCATGTCATTTCTCCAAGTGATAAAGGTATCTTCATCTTTGGGGCCAGCAATAAGCCTAAAAGCTTCCTGCTGTAGGTTGTGAAGTGACAGTAGAGTGACTTAGTGGGCATGCCTGGTGCGAGTTAGGTGTGCTGCTTTCAGAAATGAGTCAGCCTTTCCAGAAGATGATACTTCTGCTTCAGTGAGTGCTGTCGTCCAACCAGAGCACTCTAAGAGGTCGCTAAGTGTATTCCAAAGGGCCATTTCTGTGCGTAATCCACCTACACTTTAAAAAGTTTAACGTAAAATTTACAGCAACTTGCTGGCAGCAAATAACCAGCAAGTTGCTGTATTTCACTCTACAGTACACCTACTGTATATGAAATCACAGTACCTATGCCTGATACTGTAAATGCAAACTACAGTAGTACTACCAGTGCTGTAATGTATACAGTATTGAATTGTCTACCGTATTTTTAATCACAGTACTTATGGATCATACTGTAACTTAGTGCAGTAGTACCAACAATAATACCAGTGCTGTAATATTATATACAGTAATTTTGGGAAATTCATATCCTGCTTTATCTACAGCCAGGATAAATTTCACTAGGCCTGGGTATGGTTTAGGCTACACAAACTTGCATAAATAACCATTGACAACTTGTTATCAGTTTGAAAAGCAAGTACATTTATTCACTTTTTTCCGTTTAGAAATTCTCGTGTGCTGCATCCTAACGTTAGACCAACGGTTGCAGTCAGCCTGATCCACCACCAGTAGCAGAGTGAAGCAGCACCTAGCAGAAATAGAAGAAAAAAAGATAAACAGTGTTAGATAACAATTTTCAACTGAAACTGAAGGCTACTTACAAGTGAAACTTTAGAATAATCATTTATATATATATATATACTGTATGTTGGCTTGCAGCAACACATAGATATATGTACTGATTACGATGAGTTAACGTTACATAAGTTAGCTGGTAGCAGCTAAACCTCCACGTTAACGTTAACCAGCAGCACATCATCTTCAGCCTAACATTGTGACAGTAACATACTAGGCCTAGCACTACTAGCGAATGTTTTATATAAATGATATGAATATAATAAACTGTAACTTACTGAGAACTAAGGTAGGCCTAATATAAACGAGACTGCCAAAACGTTAACGTAACATAAAACATTGACGTTAATGCCACCTTCACAGCAACAGCAACTATGATAGCTAGCCTAACGTTACTTACTTATTTGATCCAACAAGCATGGATGCGTTTGTAAGTTAGACAGTACAACGTACATAGACCGAATTTAATGTAGTACAATTTCACAATGAAACATTAACGTTACATAAATAAATGCTTGCTTACCATTAAGGTGGAGCTGCGAACTTGACAGAGTGCTGAACTCCGTTGGTCTGACTGACTGAACTGTAGCTCAAAATGATCTCCGCCGCGACAGTTCAAACGTCGTCGCTGCACGGTGCACGTTCAATCACCACGTCAAAATTTCCCAGTAAACCATAAATCCATGACTTTTCAATGTCTTTTCAAAATGATGATTTGGGTGGAAAATCAACATAATATCAATGTCACCTTGCTATCTGGGAGCTTAACTTTGTATTTATGTGCAAAAAGAAAACAGAAAACCCCAACTGATTTTCCGCCATGTTTTTTCAAAATTTTCAAAAAGCTGACAAGTGAGGGAGGAGTCAGATTTATTACTGTGTTATGATTCGCAGCAAATTTTTATTACTGTAGTTTGACCATTTTTGACCATAATTCATAGCGAAACTACAGCAACATACTGTATTCACAAATACAGTACACATTTTTCTCAAAAACAGCAGTGATGCTGTGAAAATCACAGAATCTTGTTACAGTGTAGCATAACTACATGAACTCTTTCACCATGTGTGTCTGGCCATTTCCATTGCACTAACTTTGCCAGAGCGAAAAGAGGTTGGTCAAATGTAGTGACTGGGATTTGTCCAGGATTAAGAAATTCAATAGCTTGTCTAAGAACATTCATGCCATGTTTAACCATGGCTGGAGTGGCAGATTTCTCATAAAACAGAGGAAGTAGTGCACATTTTGCTGGGGGGTCTTCCACCAGTGGTTGCAGAGAAGCATAATATGCAGACCATGCAATTGCATCATCACTGGCCAGTTCTGTCTTCTCTAGAAGTGGCAGTGCATGATTGACCCAGTTGTTTTCCTCTTCTCTTGCATAATCCAGTAAGCCCATAGCAGTACCTATTACACTCTGGCACTGAAACTGAAGTATTTTTCAGAGCTACAGCGGGGACAATGGCAAAAGTGTCAAGAGGAGCTTCTTTTTTATTTTCAAAAGGTGGTATCATAATGGGTGGTCTCTGTACACCACAGTCATCCTTAGTTGGTAACTGAAACATGCTGATTCCAGTACCATGAAAGGAGCCTACAGAAGTGGTTGCACCAACTGTGAAGAGCCCTTTCTGGAGACAAGCTGGAACCACAACACCGTCAACTTCAAAGCGTTCACATGAGGCTTTAGCAAGCTAGTCTTCAATTTGAATAACTGTCATATGAAATGCTAATACCCATTTGGTTTAATTGCTGGACCAGTCGCTTGCTTCTGGTTTGTACATGTAAGGCGTATGTAAATAGGGAGCGGTGGTTCACGTTCAAGGCTGTGTCTGGTCATCCTAGCAGTGGGTGTTGCCCTTTTCTTTGTGTTATAAAGAATGCCTTGTCCCCAAGCCTGAGAATCACATTTCTTTTGATCTTTCAAGTTGGAGCCATTCATTATCATCGAGATAAGAGACTTTAGGCTTGAAGGAAGTGAGGTTTCTTGACATCTTTCTGGGAAGGAGCCTGTAAATTTGAAGCCTGTGTGGTTGAATATGTCATTTCTAATAATCTTCGCAGCTTTTGCCAGGATAAGAGCATCTTCATCAAAACCTCTCTTCCTGAGAGCTTCCCTTAGTATATTTCTCATGCCCTCCTCGAAAACAAGAACTGTATTCCTTCCATCAAATTGTTCTTGTGCATCTGGAAAGTGTTGAAGCAAATGATTTTTCAATCTGGTTTTGTTGATTTGCTTCCTGACACCCAGTTCCTGAAGCTGATTTACATACAAAGAGTGGAGCTCAGATAGCATAAAGAGAAGGACTCCAGAATCGACACATTTTTCAATGTAGTCCTGAAGTTCAATGAAAACGCGAGACTCATTCATTTTTTCATCTATGTTTTCTGGACATTGGTCGCTCTTACTAGTGAGTCCACGGTAGCGATTTCTCAACTTTACAAGGCATGGTAAATGGTATTTAGCCTCAATTGCAATTAAATCTCCTCCAATTATCCTTGTCATAAGTCTTGTGTCCTTAAGTTCCGTGATCATGGTTCGGATATTCCTGTCAGCATCAAATGTTGATACTTCATGGAGAGCACCTTGATCTACAGTATGCCACCCTCACAGAAGAAGCACTTTCAAACATCCAGTCGTTGGCGTTTCATTGGCTTTCCCCCTACAGATTCAACAGCATTTCCCACGTTCTTCTTTGTCGCTTTCTTAAGCTTTGAATTGTTAAACTTTAGGTGGCAATATTTGTGCCAAGAAGCAGAATGTGAAGCAAAATTGCTAGCAGTTTCATCATTCCCAAAATACAGTTTAGTTGGAAGATTGTCAATCGCCCTGAATTGCTCGACATTAGCAAGAAATGATCTATAGGCATCAGATTTATCACCACTTGTCCCTGGTGTCTGCAAGGGACATCTCAGGGGTTCAGAGGTGTCTTTCTGGCAAATAATACACAGACCCCAGTTCAGCTCCATGTTGAAGTCTCAGAAACTAATGTGATGTAAGCATAAAAGAACGGACTAATCAAGACATTCTGACCTGCAACACGTCTAGAATAGGAAACTAAAATAACTGAAAGTACATCTAGTTATGTATGTAACCTGCGTTGTGTTGAACCTGCGCGATTCAGCCCTGCACACGCCCGGACTCGAACCCGCGAACAGCAGCACCTCGGATCGGGAGGCGAGCGCCCTAACGGCCCAGGCTACTGGCTCGCATGCCAGCAGCACTCTTGAGGCGTCGGGGAGTGAGGTTTACCAATGTTCCACAAGCACAGCTAAGCTAGCTGGCATCTGTTACACTCACCCCCCCTAAACCTCAATCCCGATCCGGGTCACGGCACCAATAATAATAATAATAATAATAATAATAATAATAATAAGCTTTATTTGTATAGCACCTTTCATACACAGAATGCAGCTCAAAGTGCTTTACATTTGAAGCATGTAACACAATAATAGTCAGTCAGTCATTATCAATCACTTTTCTTTGCTGTTTATGATCTACTCAGCAACATATCAAAAATATAGAAAATGACGCCATAAGACTGGCAGCCTTAACCCTCTTACCCCCCAAAGCACGCCATATGGCAACTGTGGCAAGGAAAAACTCCCATATTCCAGGAAGAAACCTTGAGCAGAACCTGACCAATCTGCTTCTGGCTGGCTCACCTCAATAGTAGCAGATGTAGAATAATCTGAAAAAAGTAGTCTACAGGATAAGATGAGTTAACTAAAAGCTTTCCTGTACAGGTATGTTTTCAGATCTTTTTTAAAAATATTTACTGAACTCGCCTGCTTGATGTACAGAGGCAGGGTGTTCCATAGTTTGGGGGCATAATGGATAAACGCAGCTTCTCCACTTTGTTTGTGGAGCACTTTGGGTGCGATTAAAAGATTAGAATTGGATGATCTAAGTTTCCTTTGTGGTTGATAAGATATTAAAAGCTCAGAGATATATGAAGGTGCTATGCCATTCAGAGCTTTGTAAGTAATTAACATAACCTTAAAATCAATTCTATAGGAAATAGGGAGCCAGTGCAGTTCAGCCAACACAGGGGTGATGTGTTCTCTCTTCTTAGTCTTAGTTAAAAGTCTAGCCGCAGAGTTCTGTATGAGTGCCAATTTCTTTAGATGTTTTTTGGGAAGACCAGTGAAAAGTGCATTGCAGTAGTCTAACCTGCTAGTGATAAAGGCGTGAATTAGTTTTTCTGCATCTTGTTGAGTTAAAAAAGGGCCGCACTTTGGCAATGTTTCTCAAGTGGAAATAGGCTGTCTGAGTAACTTTACTGATATGGGGCTTAAAACTTAACTCTGCATCTAAGATGACACCGAGGCTTGTTACTTTTGGTTTGACCTGGTGTGCCAAGTTCCCCAGATTACTAAGAATAATATCTCGCTTTAGTTTTGGTCCAACCAGAAGTACCTCTGTTTTGTCATCATTTAGTTTCAAAAAGTTTTTGCTCATCCACTGATTAATGGAGGTTAGGCATGCAGTGAGGGAGCAAAGGCCATCTGGGTTAGTTGGCTCCACAGAAATATACAATTGTGTATCATCTGCGTAGCTGTGGAAGTTTACATTATGCTGACTTATGACGTTTCCCAATGGAAGCATATATAGAGAAAATAGCAGGGGACCAAGGCAGCTCCCCTGGGCCACACCAAAAGGCAAGTCATGTTTTTCAGATACATGATCTCCTAGACTGATATAAAAAATCAATGTAACCTGCGTTGTGTTGAACCTACGCGATTCAGCCCTGCACACGCCCGGACTCGAACCCGCGAAACAGCAGCACCTCGGATCGGGAGGTGAGCGCGCTAACAATTGAGCCAATAGCCCAGGCTACTGGCTCACATGCCAGCAGCACTCTTGAGGCGTCGGGGAGTGAGGTTTACCAACGTTCCACAAGCACAGCTAAGCTAGCTGGCATCCTTTACATACTGTGACATTAATAGGAATTAATGTGATGTGATGCAGCCTAGCATAAAACTAGTGATTCAGCCTAGCATAAAAATAAATGACCAAACTATGCACACAGAAGATATCTATACCAATGACCTAGTTGAATTTAAAAATAAAAGAGAAAACCAAGATCTCTTAACATTTAAGCATTTTTGCTGCCTTTTTTGTAACAATTCCGTCTATATTATATAAGGGTTTTTGAGGTTTTTTGAGGTATAAGGTGCCTTGGCACTCTATGTTTCACTTATAATTTGGAAGATATACTGGCCTGAGTACAAATTAACAAAAGGAAGCTTATGCAGTGGTCTTAAAAGGCCATTACCCTGAAAGTTTTACTTGAGAGGGGGAAAAAAATGTTTTTTAAGAATATTTCAGCTGGGCTCCTAGGCTGAAATTATTCAGGAGGTCCTAAAGAAGCTTCATGTAAAATGTGGTGCTTTTATCACCTCGGTAACGGTATTACTTAATATGTGCACTACCCCACTGGACTATAAGAGGGGCCCCTTAGCTGATGTAGAATCAATGTAACATACGGCCTGTCGGGGCTTATTGCTTAAATACATTATTAACTAACACTTTATATGAATTTCAAAATATATGAAATAGAAACATGACACTACACTGCAAAAAATGATATCTTACCAAGTGTTGTAATCTCATATTAAGATTAGGGCTGTCAAAATAACTGATTAATTTCAATTAACCCATTTACTCCTAAAATGCCTGCTAAAAACGCCTATAGAATCCTATGGCACTCTAGACTAAATAACCTTATTTCCTGAGGGTTTTCTGAAAACATACTAAAAATGGTCAACGTCTACCAAAATTTAATATCTAAGCCTCTGTAGCACCTAGAAACATGAAATAAAAAGCATGCTGCGCTACGCAGCATCCAGCGGGAGGGTCAATGTTGCGTCATGCAGCATCCAGCGCGAATGGGTTAATTAATTTGAGAAAAAATAACTGATTAAAAAAAATAACGCAGATTAATCGATTCCGTATGACCTTTGACCCCGAGCCCCGATCAGTGTTTCCCAAAGACTGGGTCGTGACCAGGGCTTGAAAACGAAAGTATTTTTCAAATGTCCTGTTCCGAACGGTTCAGGTAGGCCTATGTTTAACGTTTTCGTTCTTGCATGCGTTCCGCCACCAACATATCTGTCCTGAACCGGTTTGGAACGCAAAATATCGTTCGTTCTTAAAGTTCCGGCAGTGTTTGGCGGGCCTATCAAGTCTATTTTTGTGGACTTTACCTTAGAATAGACGTAGGCTACTCATTATTTCCCCTTGATTTAGCCTATACCGTAGCTATGCCCAAAAATAATAAATCACAGGCTGCATCCAAAAACATTCAGATGGGCTATCCATCCCATAGCCTACAGACTTACTGTAGGCCTAACCTATGCCTATAAATAATTTCTTATCAAAAATATTTCTGGATATGTGCTAAACTCCTTACCTGGTTGTAGCCTAAGTTTTATCCATATGGAGATCTTCAAAGGCTTGCGCTATAATTCCAACCCTGTTTATAAACTAACCTGTCTGTTGCTGACAAGGCCTATCTCAAATTTCCCGTTTAACTCTTCTACATAGAATAGGCTATAATTGTATCATTTTACAAATCCCGACTTTAAAATGACAAGGCGTGGACAGGCAAAATAGGCTATTACGCATATGCTACAAACAATTTCCAAATCAGTTTCAGTAGCCTACGCTACGAGCTGGCCTAAGATCCGAAGTGGCAGACGGATAGGTTACATTACAACAGCAAGACAAAATATACACATTTGGACCAAAGGTCCATTTATTCTGGGTTTTTTTTTTCAAACTGCAGAAATCAAATTATTAGGCTGTTATATAGAGAATGAAAATTTTTTTCGTTCTCTATATAACGGTTTTGTGGATAACGGTTTTGTGGATATAACGGTTTTGTGGATTTCAGAATAACGTTTCTGTTCCGGAACAGTTGAAGACCATTTTGTTTTCGTTTCCGCTCCTCGTAAAATTCTGTTCGTTTTCGGTTTTCGTTTTTGTTCCTTGAACCGGTTCGGAGCCCTGGTCGTGACCCACGGGTGGGTTGCAAGAGATTTTATTTGGGTCGTCAGCACAATTTATGTTGTCTAATAGGCCTAACTTATACCATTTAGCCAGGAAAGCTATCAGTTTTCTATTAGGATATAGTTTGTTTACCACAGTCACGGCTTGGGGGCGAACACGTTGCACAGGGGACAGCCTAGACATCTCACTCACAAAATGAAACATTTCTGTGGGGCGCTTGCCATGGACCTAGCAGTTGCAAAATGCAAGGGACATGAATCAGCCTATTTGCACGAACATTAACAGACACCAGCTCTTCAACTTGACCGATTAAAATCTAGTCAACTAAAGCAGACATCCGGACATGACTATTCAATTTGCGTCATAGGCTGTAGATAGTTTCAATTGTAGATGCACTCTTTAAAGTTAATAGTAACCTCCTCATATTCCTTATTATTTCGGATTTAAAACGCTTAACAGTGCATTTTATTAGGCTACAATTTAAATGGACATTTTAAACGCTAGGCTATTATTTCCTCGAGTTTTCCACCTCGCAAACTCTATAGGCTACAGTAAAGGCGCATTATCTTTTGACTATTGCGCAAAAGCCTCTTGTTCTGATATTTATTCATTTCACATTCTTACAACATAGCTTGTCACAACATTAATACACGGCCTTGGTATACGGCCTACAAACAAATGTTTAACTTGAGAGGAAAATGCGGATTCAACTTTCCAAATAAAGAAACCTCCACAAATAGACTACAATATAACAACTTGAGTTACTTGCTATGTTTACATAGGAATTGACGGTGTTATGGATCCATTTGTCTGCAACGTAGCCTACAACATCACTCTTTATAAATACAGGAACAGCTTACTATGCTGAAGAATGACGACTGCGTAGCATGCAAGAATACCCCCAAGAAAAGTTTGAGAACCTGTGGCCTAAAACAACATGGTTGCATGCAGGTTGCATGTTAGATCTGAAGTGAAATGGATCGCGATGGTCTGTCATTTTCAAAAAGTGGGTCCCCAGAAAAAAAGTTTGGGAAACACTGGCCTAGATCATTGATTGGAACATTTACTTTTAAAAACGGCCTGATGGTGTTGACAAAAATAAAGTGTTGATTAAAATAAAGTCCTCTGCAATGTCTGCAGCAAGGAATTTGCATATCAATTATGCAATGAATTTGTCAACTCTAAAGTCGCACATCAATGGAAAGAAATAGTGTTGACATTGAGGGGAGTGTTTTCATTGTGTCCCCTAGGTTATATCTGTGGACTGAAATGCCTTGTATGTGAAAAAAACTTCTTCCCGAAGCACTTTTGAATTTATTTCCTCAGCATATTAGGTCATATCATAGATTATTATGGCCATTATTTGAACAGTGAAAATAATAATAAAAGAGTTTTTGAACTTATGCTGATTATTCAATGATTTATTTGAATTTTATTCTCAGCAAAATATAATATATGCGATTAATTTAGATTAATTAATCACAGAGTATGTAATTAATTAGATTATTTTTTTTAATCGATTGACAGTCCTAATTAAATAATCTACTAGATAAAAAATCTAGTTAGCAGACGCACCGGTGGCACGGGGGACGTGGGGTATATGTCCCCCGCAGTGCTGAAGAGACAGCCGTCGCCACCCTCACTCTTGATAAGGAAAAACAGCCTTATAGGTAGTGGTACGCTAAATAAAAAATGACCTACAGGTTTACGCTATGTAAAACTTCCCATTAACAGCATCACATCACTAACCACAGCCATCTAAGACTGCACAATCTCGTATTCACTCGGTTGATATCTGAAGCCAGTTTGTGCTTAGCGTAAATCCTCAAATTATGGCTAGGGTCTTTTATTTACTTAGGCTGCGCAAAGCACAGGAGTTTTATTTGGGGCAGTGTGGTATTTGAGGCAGGCTTTTATTTATTTATAACCTGCGTTTACTAGACATGCGTTTCGTTTGGAGCGGCATACCAGTAGGCTATCAAAAGCATAACATTTTTGGTTTGGTTTGGGATTTAATTTACTTTTGGACTGTTTGATTATATTGCTAAACGTTGGGACTGATGTGCACTGAAATCTGGGGGGTATTTGATGGTTCACGATTACGTTTATGCAGTTGAAAAAGTGTCCGGATTTCCACCGCTGTTTATTGCGAGACAAGGCAGCCGTTCATTGAACAGGGGCTGTGCTGTAGGCCTAATGGAAACCTTTTTGCGTAGCCAAGTAGCCTACATTGAGTTATTGTTTAACTATGCATGATTTACTTTTTATTAAATTCGTAGGCTGGAATGCCTACGAATTTATCACAGCAACAATTGTGTTTAAATGTAGTAGGCTAGCCTATGCTTCAGCCTAAGCTCGAAGGGGGCGGCAAGCGAATGAGCTTGAGAGCGAGTATTGGAGACCCATGGTGTAGGAAAACGACTTTTCTTTGCCAACAGTATTAATCCAACCAACAATATAATAAAATATTAAAGGAGAATTCCGGTGTGATATTCACCTAAAGTGTGTTGAAACATGATACCGATGGTGAACGTATGTCTCATAGCTCATCTCGACTTGTCCCCTGCACTCAGAAATCTGAAATCTTCAGGAAGTTTACCGTTCGCCGCCATCTTGAATTTAGTCACGATAAGTCGAGCGACGAGTACGAATGAACAGGTATGATAAGGGATCAGATTCCAAAAATAATTCTGTGGAAATGCATGGATTTCAGTAGCTTCCAGTAGCAGCAACTGGAATCCATGCATTTCCACAGAATTATTTTTGAGCCTTGTAAATGGTGTAAAACAGGGATTTATTTGCATGGCTAGGCTGATGCCCGAGGCACCCCCATCGAAAAACTGTTGGTAGCATCGGCTAACTAGTGCCAGATATCTGCTTGTTTATTACAGTCTTCTGTAATAAACACTGCGTTCGCTAACTAGGTTGTTGGTGTTTTGTTTTATGTGTAGAGACCCTAAGCAAGCTACTGACGAGGTTTGGTGCCATTTTAAACAATATTACTGGTTAAAGAAATGCTATCTGGGAAGCGTTTAGCTTACTGCCCATATACTCCACTGTTTGCGATTTGGGGCTATAGCATATACCAGGCCAAGTTCTGTAGTGGTTGATCAACAAAAATGACAGAAAAACACCCTTGGGTCAATTTTCGCTGGAATTACACTTTAAGCTCTTGTGTTGTCCTTGTAGGAAGTAAGTGAGTAACAAGTCTAGAAACACATGTGTATCTTGCAGCAAGACGCTGCGCCTTCTGGTGGGCGTGCCTGTGTGTGTGTGTTTTTGTGTGTGTGTGTGTCTGTTTTTGTGGATGTGTGTGTATGTGCATGCGTGTGTGTCTGTGCGTGTGGATGTGAGTGTGTGTGCTTGTGTGCGTGTGTGGATGTGAGTATGTGTGCGTGTGTGTCTATGTGTGTGCCAATAAAGTGATTCTGATGACTTGAAATAGACGATAGCACTCTACTTCTCTCAATAAATAGTTATAGAAAACATGTGAAATCACATATTCTGTCATAAATTTCATTATTGGATTTCAGCAGTTAGTTACTAGGTGAAATGCAATCTGTCTTTATCTTGATGCCAGCCAGGCAATCAGATTTAAGGTAGCTAAATCCATGTGTAATAAAATGACTTTTCATACTTCTAAATATTTTTGCTTTTTTTGAGTTACTCAGAATGCTTCAATAGCTTAGCCTACCTTTTCCTGTGTGTGTATGTGCACACATCTGTAGTTTTGTGATTTTATTTTTTAAATTAATAAAGGTATTACATTATGATTTTGTTGTTATTTCAGATGGAGGATGACAAGACCTACACAGACCTTCTTGCAGGCCTGAAGAGGTAGCTGACTGCTGATAAGCTTGCGCTCACAATGTTGAAGACCATGAGGGGATAGAGGAAGAAGGTATAGATTTAGGTGGTGCAGACTGCCACTAAACACTGTGTGAAATAGACTTGTTATGTTCTTTTTTACTCACGTTATTGTCCCAGGCATATGTGGTTTTACCAACCGGAAGGGGTAGGAGCTTGTGCTTAGTAGGCTGTCGTATGCAAACAGTGCAGGTAGGTTTCGAGCCCCTGGCTCTTCCTCAGGCAACCAACAAGTGTTTCACAATGTACCATCAATATATCTCTATTTGTCCTTACTCACACGTGAATCAAATTAGATAATCAGTTTCATAGTTACTACATTCAATCAATCAATCAATTATACAACATTGATGCAAAGTCCCAGTATGTATAAAGTGCTCTATGCAGATTTGTACACATATACAGAAAAATAGATAATCAGTTTCATAGTTAATACATTCAATCCATACATTTACAAAACATTGATATAAAATCCCAGTGTGTAAAGTGCTTAGTGCACTTCATTTAGGTTGTTTGCCACTATATATTGTGGTTTTTTTTAAATCTTAGTAACATCTCTTTCCACCAATCTACAATATGTATCCACTGATGAATTTCTGAATTTTGGTGGAATAAAAGTAGATTTACCTCTGAATGGCGTAGTGTTCCATAGAGAAGCAGGTATCATCGGTGCATTCTCATTGGTGGTTGAAGCGTATGCGTGCTCATTCTCCTGTGTGGTCGCTGGAACATCATGTGTATTATCCTTAAAGAATTATTTTAATTTTAGACTACGGAAGAATTTCTGCACATTAATAATCGTATTTAAACTCATTACATCCCGAAGTCGGGACAAAGGATAGACCTTTGCTTTGGTGCCAGTTAACTGATTGATGTCTCTTACATGGATGTCGTTCTTTAAAAAAAAAATGTGGTCTACTGTCTTTCTGTGTCTGTCTATATCTGTCTAAAATTATGTACCTGCTATATGTTAAAAGGAATAACTGTAATATTGAAGATGTATATGTATATATTTTTGTTCTTTTATATCTGATACAATGTTGATACCTATATTTTTGTAATTATTGTAATTTACTGTGTATATGTATGTTTGTACAATCTGCACTAATCACTTTACACATACTGGGACTTTATATCAATGTTTTGTAAATGTATGGATTGAATGTATTAACTAATTTGATTCACGTGTGAGTAAGGACAAATGGAGATATATTGATGGTACATTGTGAAACACTTGTTGGTTGCTTGAGGAAGAGCCAGGGGCTCGAAACGTTGCACGCATGATAAAAAACCTTCCATGGGAGCTATATGGTGTGCGGATCACTCTCTTTTACTTTTTAACTCTTTCCTCTGATCCAGCACCCATCCGAAACGGTGAAAAGGGATGTGCGATGTCACACGTTTACTTAAAAATTCAGATCTAGCTTTGTTGAGTGACAAACTTAGACGGGAGGCGAGTGTGATTCACTGATATTAATATTAGCTGCGCTAGATAGACCTGCATGCATGTTACAAGGACACTGGGCCATGTCATGTAAGGAACATGGTACTGCAAAAAAAACATAGCCTACATTGCAGAGCCACTTCAACTTCATTAATTTATGGTGAACAAATGTTACACTACTGTGCACAGCCCCATGCTTTTGGGGGCAGCCGTGGCCTACTGGTTAGCGCTTCGGACTTGTAACCGGAGGGTTGCCGGTCCGAACCTCAACCAGTAGGAACGGCTGAAGTGCCCTTGAGCAAGGCACCTAACCCCTCACTGCTCCTGGAGCGCCGCTGTTGTAGCAGGCAGCTCACTGCCCCGGGATTAGTGTGTGTTTCACCTCACTGTGTGTTCACTGTGTGCTGAGTGCGTTTCACTAATTCACGGATTGGGATAAATGCAGAGACCAGGCCCCAGCTGTGGCGCAACGGGCACCTGCACCGTATGCCGGCGACCCGGGTTCGATTCCCGCCCCGTGGTCCTTTCCGGGTCCCACCCCTGCTCTCTCTCCCATTCGCTTCCTGTCACTCTCCACTGTCCTATCATTAAAGGCATAAAAAGCTCAAAAAAAAAATATATACTTTAAATGCAGAGACCAAATTTCCCTCACGGGATCAAAAGAGTATAGTATGTATATATACTTTTTTGATCCCGTGAGGGAAATTTGGTCTCTGCATTTAACTCATTGAGTGCCTTCCTTCCCATGCGTTATATGTGATTTTGGGAACTCTGATGAATGGAAATGAAATATTACGATCGAAAACTCATGAAAACGCACAATCTGGACATTTTATCATAACTCGGTTGCCGCTTTGGGTTGATCAGTGACTCATGCACGTCAGCTCAAAACCAGGCGGCAGTCTGGCAGTCAGTCAAAACCAGGTGGCAGTCTCGCCAGGTCACTTCTAGGAAACTTTAGAGGCAACACTTCATATTTCCTGAAAGACGTTATATCTCTATTTCTAGAAAAAATACAGCGATTTTGATGAAAACTAGCCACTGTTTAGCTTGGGATTTCTCAGGAACAGAGGCGTGCAGAAATACACGGTTTGCACCCACTGAGAGCTTAAAGTCTCACCTTTCAAACGAGCCATTGTATGTGTTCATAGCTATAACACAGAATATGCTGTGGCTGTACAAAAATCAATGGTCTAGATTGCTTGCACTCTAGGACAAAGCTTCCGAAAACAGCTTGGCATTCAATGAGTTAACCCAATCGGTGAATTAGTGAAACACAAACAGCACACAGTGTACACACAGTGAGGTGAAGCACACACTAATCCCGGCGCAGTGAGCTGCCTGCTACAACGGCGGCGCTCGGGGAGCAGTGAGGGGTTAGGTGCCTTGCTCAAGGCCCACTGGTCGGGGCTCGAACCGGCAACCCTCCGGTTACAAGTCCAGAGTGCTAACCAGTGGGCCACGGCTATAGTATATATGTGGGTAGTGGGACTGGGGAAACGCTGCCATCACTAGGCACGTGTAGGAATAACAGGCCAACTAGGTAGGGGGAAAGTGATTGGCAACTAATCACCAGACACTGATGAATTAGGTAATTGATAGATTAGTAAATTGGCATGTCTATTTATACATCGGGGCCTTTACGTGCGGACTGTTTGCTTCCGGTAGTAAGGAGCAGAGAATACAAACACTGGTGCTGCAGTGTGTCGGGTCCTAGGTTTGCGAGGCGACATTATAAATCAAGAGCCTGAACCGAGTCAGCATTCCGTCTGGGGACGAGGTGTAGGTGGCGATCACGGCGGGGACATTTGAGGTGGATTGTGGACACTGATACAGACCCTTGGGTTGCAGCTACAGCGTGTAGCCACTGTTTTTCTCTGAGTTCATGAGTGATTCCTGTATACTGTTTAGCGACGGTGCGTGTGTGCGTATTTATATGGGATTGTGAGGGGGGATGTGGGTAATTTATTGGACAACGTGCAATTGGTCAGTTACCAGCTATTGACTGGGGTTTCCTTGCGTTGGCATACAACATTCCAAGCTCTATTCATATCATCGCTAGTTTCCTATTTAGGCTATCTATTTATACTAACTCTTCTCCAGGTTCGTGGTTGGAGTAGGTCAGATAGGCTACTGGTATTCTGTTGCTGAAAGGCTTTAGTAACTTGGTCCATTGTTGATTTGCAGTGTAAATTGCCTCTGGTGTGATATTGGTGTTTGACCTATTTGATGAATTATTTTTATTTCTTTAATTTCTTTCTGGTTTGGTTTGATTTGATACCGGTGTGCTGTGCATGACCAATGTTATTTCACCTGTTAGTATTGATTACCATTTGGCCTGTATTCCTCTCCTCCCATTCGCTGGGGAGTGTGGAGGGTATTTAGGATTGCCTTTGCCTGTTTAGTCCAACAATTGCCCATTCGCTACCACACGCCTGTATGGGCGCAAATGATGTTTTAAGCTTTTGTCGAAGAATATAATAAATGAAATTTTGTATTATCACCTGTGTCTCCTGATACCCTGTCTTGAACATCAGCCTACAGCTGGGGGGCTGAGTGGGTAGCTCCAGGGGTTCCTCTCTAGATATAGGGGGGTGGCGTAGTCACTATCATAGTCAGTAAGGCCACATATATACTATACCAGTGTTTCCCAAAGACTGGGTCGCGACCCACAGGTGGGTCGCAGGAGATTTTATTTAGGTCGTCAGCACAATTTATGTTGTCTAATAGGCCTAACTTATACCATTTAGCCAGGAAAGCTATCAGTTTTCTATTAGGATATAGTTAGTTTACCACAGTCACGGCTGGGGGGGCGAACACGTCGCACAGGGGACAGCCTGGACATCTCACTCGCAAAATGAAACATTTCTGTGGGGCGCCTGCCATGGACCTAGCAGTTGCAAAATGCAAGGGGCATGAATCGGCCTATTTGCACGAACATTAACAGACACCAGCTCTTCAACTTGACCGATTAAAATCGAGTCAACTAAAGCAGACATCCGGACATGGCTATTCAATTTGAGTCATAGGCTGTAGACAGTTTCAATTGTAGATGCACTCTTTAAAGTTAATAGTAACCTCCTCACATTCCTTATTATTTCAGATTTAAAACGCTTAACAGTGCATTTTATTAGGCTACAATTTAAATGGACATTTTAAACGCTAGGCTATTATATCCTCGAGTTTTCCACCTCGCAAACTCTATAGGCTACAGTAAAGGCGCATTATCTTTTGACTATTGCGCAAAAGCCTCTTGTTCTGATATTTATTCATTTCACATTCTCACAACATCAATACACGGCCTTCCCATACAGAAAAATAATATATTCACATATATGCAGCTTGAACATATTCCAGTATAAGCACATCTATGTTAAATAAATATATTTACATCTATGTGAAATACATATATTTCCATGTATGTATCAATATATTTCAAAATATATTTGTATATATATATAAAATATAATTGGCCACTTTCTTATATTTTATGCATATATTTAAATATATGGCAGTAAGAAGCATGATCACATGACCCTTGATGAAGATTCTGATCACATGATCTATATATTTCAGACATATATTTCTCTAATATAGTTCATATTCTACTATGGTTTGATATTTTCCGCATTGATCATTAAATATTTCACTATTGTGTTTACTTAAAATTAACCATAGTATCAGTATAAAGAGGAAGAAACACACAACACTTCTGTTATCTTTTATTCTATTTTATTGAAAATCTTTTTTTGTTATGGAACCTCAGTTCTGTCACTTTGGCATTTATTGCCTGGCCCAGCAATCTGGAGTGAGTGTCTGGCCTGGGAACTGCTTCAGGGTGGCCTCTGAATAAGACAGAACATATACAAATAGAACATGCAAAATATTAGTGACACAAATACAGATGCTAAAGTGCAGAAACACTGTTGTGTTATCACGATAATTGGAGATAAATACAAAGTGAGTTGGAGAGAAAGACATACAAATAAAATAAACTCACCAATTATCGCCTTAGTCCTCTCAGGGTCCAGGCATTCCCCTCAAGTGCCTCCTAAAAAATAGCACAATCAATTAGGACCTCAAATAGTTACAGTTTACTAACACAGAAAAGATCTATGATGGTGAGGCTTAAAATGGGAAGCAGTCCACACAGACAGCCTAACACTTTTAAATGAGACAACACAACTAATATATCATATACACAGAAGAGAGAAGCACACAGATACACACTGAAAGGAAAAGTTAGTTTCATCCTCAAATGTTTACTAAACTTGTACAACCAAGAAGCTGCTATTTCATTAAAAGCCTTCAGACTCACAACCTCCTCTTGGAGAGCCATTTTCGCCACCTCTTCTGTAGGTGGTTGTCAGTTCTTGGTTATCTCCCACAGCTCACACTCATAGAGAGCTCTACCAGCCTTCTCTGAAACCTGCAAGTGAACAGAACATACAGCATGAATGAGAGTGGCGTTGGTAAAGGGTATACTCGTGTAATATGTAATGTCCTGGGATATTCCCACTCATGAAGTGTCTCCCATCTGAGACTGCTATCTGAGACTGTAGGGAACCAACCATCATATAAGATATGGTTGGAAAGGTATATTTTCAGTTCACTTTGTGTTTCCAGTAGCTTGAAGCTAATTTCTTGTCATTCAAAAGATCAAAACTACTCAAACAAATTTATAAATTCTCAGAAACAAAAGGTTATGTTCTGCATTCGAAAATAGACCTTTAACAAAAAAGTTATATTCATAAGTAAACATTAATTTTTGATTACCTTTGGTCTATGTGATGATGAAGCATCAACATTTGTCAGTGAAGCATACTATGGGTTGGGCTTGGGTCGTCTTGGTCTCAGGTCTTCTGGTCCATCCTCCGGTGTCCTTGATGTAGCTTTCGAGTGTTGCCTCTCTAAAATGTAAAAAAAGGGGGTGTCAGTGCTCAAATGCACTACATGACCATACATGGTCCTTTTCAATACAATTCAACTTTTACATTTCCATAATTTAGCATGGGTGTGAATGGTTTTGCAAGAATGTCAGTGCACAAAGCATGACAAAGTAGTTTGATAGTGCACAAAAACAAAACACATTACTTCCAATACCATTTCCATGAAATTAAGCACAGTACTTGTGTCTTCAATTCCTACACGTCCACTCTAATACTCCCCAGCACATAGGAGCCTAACGTTACCACATTACATCCTATCTAAAAAAAAAAAGCTAATGTTAGCTCTAAGTGTTGTCCATGATGCAACAATAGCAGCTAGCTAGCTAAATCACAGTGCATAGAATGTATACACCTTAGGCTAGTAATGTTAACCGTTACATTTTCTGTCTTGCATAACAAATCATAAGTTAGCTTCTATCTATGCCTATCAATCTCAGACATCCCAAGTCTCCCGGAAGTTCCGGGAGTCTCCCGCATATTGATAGCGGCATCCTGACGCCCGCAAATTAGATAAAA
The DNA here is from genome assembly GCF_017589495.1 of Alosa alosa. Taxonomy (NCBI): domain Eukaryota; kingdom Metazoa; phylum Chordata; class Actinopteri; order Clupeiformes; family Clupeidae; genus Alosa; species Alosa alosa. The sequence continues at coordinate 2,142,614 of NC_063199.1, forward strand.
TCTCCCGGAATCTAGAGTGAGCATCAAGAGCGCGCATGCGAGACCGCGTGTGCATCTGAGTGTAGAGCGTACACGACGGGAGAGAGAGAGGGGTGGTGCGTGTGTGTCTGAGCGCATCCAAGACAGAGAGCATCCTGATTGGCCTGTTTCGCTAAATCAACCAATCAGTTTTCAGTGTAGGCGGGCTTTTATCTCTTTTCTCCCGAACTTAATTAAACATTTCAGGAGCCTCATGGCAGAGCCTCAAAAAAAGGAAAATGTAAGACCCATTTAAAAGTGTAGGCTACCCTTGTCTCATAAGAGTAAAACATAATGATAGGCCTAGTCTTGCACACTGCACTGTTTGGTTAAATGATTGCAAAAAACATGTTGAGGTGAGTTTAACAAGTGTCAATTCATGTGCATATTATTCAGGCCTATAGCCTACTAGTTGCCAAGGCTACATGAAAAGACCAAACTATCTACATATTTTATTTTCACAATTTCTATCTATAGGCCGTAAGGTGAACCCTGTTATCGTTTCATCCCGCTCCACAGTCTGGCATCTACACAATCTTTAGATCATAAAAAAGAACGAGTCGTGCTTAGCTACCAACAAAAAGTTTGTCGCTGAAATTCCAGTCGATTGTCGATGCGTCAATGTTTTATGCAGAACCAGTGTCTTCAGAGCGTAATAGGTTTTCGTTCGAGAGTGGTGGCACGGTTCGACACGTGATCGTTCTATACCAATGAGGCAGCTGCTTATTGTCAACAGAATGGCAAGATGGCAGCTCCCATGGTTAGATTCAACGTTACCGATAGTTACCGGAAAACACCCGAACATCCTCAAAAGTGGGCTAAATGGATTCTAAACAGTGCTGTATATATAGCCGCGTCCAAGAAGAACAATGAGGCAAATATACGATAATGTTATGTTTTACGTTAAGTCATTTATAACAAGTTTCAAATACCTGGGAGTAGCCTACACCTTAGGCTACTGTCGAACATGACTGTGAACACCCAGCACACACTGAAGAAATCAAGACTGTACTTCCTACGTCAGCTGAGGAAGTTCAAAGTATCAGCACCCATCAGCTGTGGAGTGTCCTGACAGCATCATCACTTGGTATGTGAACTGTACAGCCCGTGACTGCAGTGCTGCACCACCAGAGCACCGCTCCCTAGCCTACTCTGCAGGAGTCCTACAAGGGAAGATTACGTAAAAGTCGTAAAAACGTAAAAGGAGCCAAAGTACTGTAAAGGACTCCTCACATCCTGACCATGGACTTTTCAAAACACTGAGGTCAGGCAAATGTCTCTGCTGCTACAAGACCAGAACAGAGAAACTGAGGAGGAGCTTCTTTCCTCAAGCATTCTGTATCCTGCACACACAATGACTAAACTGCAAACACTTTTTTCCACACTTGCACATGGACTGTACATACACACCTTTATACTCTCCCTTGCCATTTATGAAAAACATTTCTTGATCTTTCTTTCTTCACACTCACATAGAAAAAGCTTAACACCAAAACAAATGTACTACATGCTTTACGTCAGTATTTCTATGTATGTGACAAATAATCATTAGGCTATCAATAAAAGGCAGTAATTGAATTTATATCAATAAAAGGCAGTAATTGAATTTATACCAATGACTATTTGTTTGTTCATTCATTCATTCATTCATTCTTCCACAAATGAAAACACTGATCAACCATAAAAAACAATCTTTATGAAAAATATGAAATCAGATATATACACAACTGTACAAAGAGAATAAGGACACTTCTATTCCTCACTGTCAGAGTCAGGACAGTTATCTTCCAGCTGCTCTTTTTCTTTTGTGTTGGCACAATTACAACAACGACATAAGTCTGTGCAACACAGGCCTGCAATAACACAGGAACATCTGCTGGTCTCACAGGCACTTTTGCAGCCGCAATGTATCACATGCAAAACACTGTCAGGGGCCGGGTTTCTTGTCATCCAAGTGACGTGTAAGTTCCCATCCTCTATTTGCCAACCATATCCAGCAGGTGATGGAGCACTTATATTTGCTTTGAGACAGGACCTCATTATTGCAGCCTGGTAGTTTGCCCTTTTGCAGTGCTGATGAAGGGCATCGGTAGTGGGGGGGATGCACAATTCTGGCAAGGCTGATGATGCCATACAGAAAGCCTTGTACCTAGCTTCATTTACATTTTCGGCAGCTGGTTGATCATATAAGTGGCATACATACTGGCAAAGAAGTGCAAATGTTGACTGCTCCAAGTTAAAGTTAGTACCTAAACTTTTAAAAGCCTTAAGGTACTCATCTTTCTCACATGCAACAGAAAATGTCTTTCTTTTTCCTTTGCCATAAAAGGCACTTGTGGAGTCACACCCAGAGAAAGTGTGAATTCCAATCAAGGCTGAGACCACACTGGTTCCGAGCGCTGATGACACCTTGGTTATGTCAATGATACGTGTCCTGTTGCCAGTCCCTGTGAAAACATATAAGCTGCATGGTAATTCTGTCTGCACACTTACAGCAATGACTGCCACATCAGTGTCAGAGCTCTTGATAATGACAGCTTGATGCTCCCTTGCAGCATGTTGTGCATGTAAAAACACCCTTGTGTCATATTCTTCATGATCACACTGCAGGTCTTCAACAACATGAACAGACTGTACACCCTCCATAACAGTCACACAGTGACATTCATCTTTATGTGTGATGTACAAGCAGAGGAAGTGCTTCCTTATTTGTTCCTTCTGAGAGAAACCTTTTCCATTGGGTTGGGGCCCTCTGATCCGGGCCAAAGATTTGCATGCGTTGTGACCCTGCATCAGCTCTGCGTGACCGTTCTAGGTTTTTGATACTGATGAGTGGATACTGGTCAGTGACAAAGTCAATGCGTGTACACTTGTGTTGCAAAGCGAGTTGGAGTATGTTCTGCAGTATGGTCTCTGCTAGCTCTCCAAATGTCCCTGGTCTGGATCGCATGGCCTGTATGACTGCCATACCATCAAAAAGAATGGCACCATCCACTGGAACTTGGTCAACCAAGCAGTCTCCACCTTTGTTCTCTAATAGATCCATGAGAGCTGATTTATTTGTTTTGGCAAGTAAACCATCAGCACTTGCTAATGGATATGACACAGTTCCCAAGGAATATGACAGGATTTCCCTCATTTCAATTTTTCTGCTCTGACCAAGGATGAGGAGCCTGGAAAATAACTTCTTGTCAGCACGCAAAATTACTTCCTTGCCTGCTGCAGATTTTTTTTTCGGCTTTACCTGATCACTGAAGGTCTTGAGTTTTTGTGATTTTATGGGGGCAAATATGTCAACTGAATTGGATAACAGTCTCTGGTCCATAAATTCTTTTACAGCATTTTCACCCTTTTCTGAGGCAACAAGCAAATCTGTCATGATATCTTCTGTTGCTACTCTTCCAGAGCTAAGACACACAATGCCATCTTGGTATACATCAAAAGGGTTGAGCATGGAATCAATGGTGGAAATGATTCTGCAAACAGCCTTTTCATCAGCATCAATGCGTGTGTTGTCAAGGTCTTTTCGTGTCCGTAGCTCAGGAGATATCCCTGCCATTGCTTCACACTGTCTTGCTATAGCAGCTCTTTCATGCTGTGACAGTATCCAGCGATACACTGCAGCCCGATTTTGTGTGATCCCTGTCCAGCCACCTTTTGTCTTGGCATCTCTGTTAAGTGTTTGTTCAATAGCCTGGTCGCAAGCAATGGAGGCAAATCCAACACTTTGTCACTGGACAGTCCACTGGCCTTTCACATTCATCTCACTGTGGCAAGAGGGATGTGTGATGGGCAAATTCACCATTTCCAGCCAGTACGCAGGTAAATAACGAGCATAATTGACACGATCGTAGGCAAAAAACCATGGCATCATTAATCGGACTGTTGACAGGTGAAGCTGCCAGTTTGACTCTCGCGTTGCTCTCACAAACAGGAGGAGTAGCTGCATCATGTCAATGTATGAGCTCCAGAAAGCAAATGTTGCATTCTCTTTACTTTTCCTCTGCACAAAGTCAGCATATTTGGAACACATGCTATCAAACCTCTGATCTGCACTCACAACATCCATCCGTCTGTCTGGAAAGTCACATTTCATGTCAGTGATGACATCCATGCACACAGCTCTCTCTTGTGGTGGCAAGGAGTCCAAGAAGCTGATAAACCTGATGCGCTGCAGACTCTCATAGAGAAGTTTATGAGCTCTCATGCTGCGATTGTAAGTGATGACCATTTATTACCCCATTGATGGATCCTGGGGCAACAACTTCTGATTCAATGAGGATGTCTTGCAGTCCTGCAGCTCCAAACCTTTTGCCTAAAATACTCAGGTAGGACATGCATGTATGGAATTCGCCTAATCTAATCACTAAACGTTGCATAAAGCCATCATTCTTCCAGCGTATTTGCTGTGCCTTGGCATATATTGCCTGGTCAAACACTAAAACAATATGATCCAGTTCTAGCTGGTCAGCAATCTGGACACTTCGCTTCAGGATAGTGTTAACTGTTGACATCTCTGTTGGTGAGGCCTCAATTACTGGAAGATAATACAGTGCTGACTTCTGCAGAGCATTTTCACATTGAAGCAGTGTATGAAACCCTGTCCAGCTTGGGATTGCACATCTATCCGTAAATGTGGACTTCACAAAAACATATGCCAATTCAGCTTGTGCAGCAAAGTGGGTGTCCATTCTGCATGTTGCTGCCTGCAGTGGTTGATTCAAGTTCTGTAGCCCTTGCCTTTTGGACTGATGGTATGGTTCTATAGGCATTTGAGGGGGGGCTTTGAATGAGGAAACTCTCTTCCTTAGTGGCTGTCTGATTGCTGTGGACATAGGCTCGATGGCCAAACTCTGGAGCATAATTCCATTTGTATGGTGAGTAGTTCCACGACCTGATAGAGTCTCCTCCCCATAGTCAATGTTATCCCACACAAGTGTTGTGGGTGCCCTCTTTGAGAATCCCTTTGGTATTTTGTCTCGTTCTACTAGTGTCAGTTGGGCAAGGCTAGTGTCTAAACTCAAAACTGTGTCCCATGATGCACAATGTCCCAGTCTGTTAAGCAGTGACACAATGCGTGTTGATCCTGTTAAATGTCGAACAGTTAAACCTAAAGTCAAGGACTTAGGTGTCTGCTTACGGCCCTTGGAAGCAAGGTACACAATGTCTTGACAAAGAGATACCACTTTCAAATGCAAGTCATCAGCAATGTTGACATAATAATCCAGTGTTGGCTCCTCAGTGGCGCCTATAATCCAGCTAACTACATTGTATAGTGCAAGGGAAACGACAGTTTGTGCTTCAGAGACATTCACATTTTCAGAAGTTGGAGGCCATGGGCATGACATGCCAGGAGTGTCACTAAGCTGTCTTTTTAAGAACAATGCTGCTGTATATAGTGTCCTTGTGTCCTCTTGTGTTGTTTGGCACTTAGTTGTCCCTTTTTCAGTCTAGCTGTCCGTCTGGCTCAACTCACTTGACTGTGTGGTCTCCGCACCTGATGGATGAGGCAGCATGTCCACTAGTGTATCCTTTGACAGACTCTCTACAAAAACCAGCTCGCAGATGTTGCGCTTGGTGGGCAAACACCAGCGTGGTGGTGAAACACCAGCTGGGGGAAATCACGAGTCAGCCTCTTCTTCAACATTTCCAGTCTGCAACACAACAAAACAGTGACAATTGAGAGTCATAGGAGTACCACCAAAAGCAGAGAGTGATGGAGGTGGTACAAGACATTACAGGCTAGAACCCATCTGCCATACAGCACATTTAACACCAAAGATACCCAAGAAAGGCACACAACATCACAAACCACACCACACACACAAACTACACATCAGCACACTACACATGAGCTGTTCTCCTTGTTGCCAACTGGTACATGTCTGCAAACAGCAAGACTTAAAGACTGTTTCTCCAAACAGGCCTGTCACACACATTTTGTATAAAGTTGGCCTTGCACATGAGAAATAAGACTTGAGAAAAATCCATTGCAGTTACCTGTAGTTTGAGGCATCAATATCTTCATTTTCTTTAACCAGATCAATGAAGGCCTTCCTCAGCTGGCCCATTCTTAGCACCTCTTTGTTGATAAGCAGCCTTTGCCGAATGATCCTCTCACAGAACACTCTGTAGCTGCTATCAAACATGGGCTCATTCCTAAAACACATATGAATGAGAAGTAAACAAATGAATAAGTGTTGTGATTGTGTGCACATACAACAGAAGGCAGATTAAATGTTTACTTGTATGTATTGAAATGCAATATAATAAATAACTTAGTTCTTTTATAGCTTTGGCAGGCCTCGTCAAGAACCTGGTGTACTGGCTGTAGCAGCCTTTGTGGTACTGGACTTCCAGGGCCACACAGTCTTTATCTTTAATGTGTATAAGGATACTTTGATCTGCTTTCAACTCGGCAGCTTTCTGCAATTGGCCTTAACGAAACAATAGGGATAACCCAATGAGTTTGTTGACATATCTCACACATAATTACCAGAGGTGAAAAAGTCCAGCTTCAGAAACTAAAAGTCCTACCACATAATCTGTGCCAACCATTCACTTAAACCAGCTGATTCTAATTAGCACAACTGTTCAACCAGGTAGAGCAGCTAATTGACTAGATCACCTGTGTTAAGTGCACAGGTAGAACCAATACATTAGACTTTTACTTTAGGAGTTTTCCACGTGTGTGTGTGTGTGTGTGTGTGTGTGTGTGTGTGTGTGTTTGTTTGTTTACCTGCTGTTAATGTTTCGGCCTTAGATAGAGGATCCCTTTTACGCTTGCCTGCTCGGTTGATAAGCCTTTCCTTCTTCTTGCATATTATGCAAATGGGAGGAAGTACGGGGCCAGAGCCTGCGATTGGCAGTCCTGACCGGGATCGCAGTTTCTTGGTTGGACTGCAGCCAGACGTCGACGGAATGGCCTCGTCTTCCGTACCTTGTTGCGGTCTTTCTCGTGCAAGCCGTCGATCCACCTTTGAGATGGCTTGAATCTCCTGTAGCATGTATGATGGAAGCCGGCATCTGCTGGAATACTGTCAAACTCCACCTCCAAACAGTGTCTGAAGTTGGCAGCCACATCCCGACACTCCCCCTCCAACTCCAGCCACTTTTGCAGGCTTGTCCGGTAGGTGTTCCATCTTGTAGCGGTAAAATGGTTGACCTCCTCATGCTTCACCGAAGCAATGTGCATGTAGCAATGTCTACATTTCGATTTATTACTACAATCAGGTGCATTTTCTTCATCATCTGTGCTGCTTGAGGAAGTCATGGTGGCTGCCATCTTGCAATTCTGTTGACAAAATGCAGCCACCTTATTGGTATAGCATGATCACGTGTCGAGCCATGCCACCACTTACGACCAAAATGATATTACGCTCTGAAGACACTAGTTCTGCATAAAACATAGACGCATCGACAATCGACTGGAATTTCAGTGACAAACTTTTTTTTTGGTAGCTAAGCACGACTCGTTCTTTTTTATGATCTAAAGATTGTGTAGATGCCAGACTGTGGAGCGGGATTCATTTTCTGAAAGACTTTTCGTGGTTCACCTTAAGGCCTACTATAGGCCTTCCTTTATATGTTGTACTGAACATATTAATCTGTATTTAAATAGGCTAAAGTTTTTTTTTTTGGGGGGTTGGGCTTCGTGATACCTCCCTGAAATTACTTTTGGCAGGTTGGGATGTCTGCAATCTACATGCCAGAGGCAAATATACTACCAAATATGGCCGTAAGACAGGTTAAATTGGTATTTCACTCTGTCATTACAAGTCGTTTTCATTAATTGTCCAAACGTTTCTCAGTGAATTTATTTTTCAAACCCCTTTCAGGTGTAAAAAAAATAAAGCTAGCGCTGGCTAATTTATGCTACAACGTTAATGCTACAGAAAGTAGCAAAGGTTAGCTTCCAACTTCCACCAATAATACCATTTTTAATTCGGACATTAACTTCTGCAAATGTTATATGAAATCAACTTAGCATACAATGAAGATCTACTTACCAGCAATTTTCTGTCATTTTTAAAAAGTGGGTCCCCAGAAAAAAAGTTTGGGAAACACTGTACTATACTATACTTTTCTGACGTGATGATGCTAGCACGTTAGCAGCCGTTAGCTAAGTCTACAAATCTCCTCCAAGTGACAATCATATCACGATGCAATGCTGAGAACAATTAACATGTTTGTTTATCTTATTTACACTGAGTTCACTGTGTGGCTTAATCCACAGATGTGGTTGAGCACTGTTTCGTTATGGTTTGCTAAGGAGTAACCCTTTGCTTAAAATAGTGGAGAGCTGGGAGGAGAGAATTTAATCTAATTTAACACAATTACAGAAAAATGTATAGGCATTATTATGTGTATCGGTGTTGCGTTAATCCCACACATGTCGTTTGGCCGTCCTTTTCAACTCACATCACTATAAAATCCCATGAAACCGGACAAAAATCAAGGCTCCCATTGCATTTCTATGGAGCCATAAGGTGAAGTTGACGGAGTATAGAGCATCACAGTCCCGCCCACAGGAGTTTCCGGAAGTAAGAATTCAATGAAATTTCTCCATTGACAATTCGGGTATAAGCCATAAAAACTTAACTGCACATGGTAGACTCAAAACCAGCTACGGCTGTACTAAGCGATTGTATATGGTCATATAGAGGGCGAAAATTTAAGGGGCACTAACCTTGTTTTGAAATAAATGTCTTTTAATCGCGATGTACTTCATTACCCACAATCCTGAACAATCCCACAAAACTCTGATTGGTGGAAAGGCCGTTATGATCATAGTTTGAAACTTTATCAGCGAAAATTATTGACAAAGATGGCCGAGTCTTTTACTGCCAATGGTGAAAATCTTAATGTGAATAAAAACTTTCTAGACGAACATTGGTACTTGTATCAACAAGGATTGTAATTTATCACACAAACTTAGTCAGGGCCAATACACCATCAAATAGAACACTGTAAATGCTAGTTTAAACACTTAACTTTTCAGGTAGCCGATAAGCTAATCATTAGCCTGTCAGACATTAGAATGTCATTATAATGCTGCTAACATTAATATAATGTTTTAGTGACCTTGTCGTTTCTATGAACATGAATTGTTGTTTATAGGAAACATCAACTTAGTCGAGGCATAAAAAGCTCTGTATCTCAATAAGTACTTCAACTTTTGAACTAGCTAGCTAGCTGATAGCACATGCAAGCTGGATGCTACCACCGCTAGCAGCTAGACACTGCAGTAAAATGAAAGAACAAACCGTCCATGCCCCGTGAATATTTCACTGTTTCAAGGATCTAAATCAAGAGTGTCCAAAGGGATGAAAACCACTTTAAATCGGGTCACATTATTGACTGTTGTGTGTCCGAGGGTTAGCTTGTGGGTTTTGTAAGGGCCAGCATGAGGGACAAGACCTACAAAGTTGTGTGGTGAGTTTTGCAGGGAGGTTGGTAATGCTAGTTAACATTAGCTAGGCTATTGTAGCCTTCATACTGTACGAGTCATATCATCAATAATTAACCTACTTCTTCGTACATTTAATGAACATTTTGCGTAATAATTCACAGCAAACTGAATATGGTGGTCCAAGAGCAGACCATGGTCCATGCATCAGCATGGCAGTCAGATACGAAGCACTGCACAATGTTGCTAACGTTAACCGCTTTCACACACACACACACAATATAAAATACACAATGGCAAATATAACATTCAATACCAAAACACGATTATTTGCACGATTACTCCTGAAATAACTGCTATTAACTGCACATTCACTATATAAAAATCACTGTTTGGAGGAAAAGGTTTGCGTGCTGTCGCTGGTTGGAAATGATTTCGCGCTGGTTCGTGCATTGCTTATATATTATTCAGTGAGGAGTGGTGGAAAATATGTACACAGTCTTGTACCTTTGACTTTTTTTGGACTTTCACTTTGTTTTTTCACTCGAAATGATATGTTGTATGCTTATGAGTTACTCCGTAGCTGATTAGCCTAAGACATGCTCTAAAACTCTTCAGATACGGATTTTTCCAAAACGTCAATGGGAGAAATGAATGGGAAATTTACTTCCGGAAACTAAGCTCTCTCGGAGGAGGGGCGGGACTGTGATGCTCTATGTCTGCTTGCGTGGACCTACTGGACTGCCATTGGCTCATCTGCGTTCAATGGGTGGGGTTTTGCGATCGGTCAATTCTGTCAACATTTTAAATCCCGTTTCCTGCATTTTTTTTACACTGATCACTAAATTTATCATAACTTTTGAAAGGTTAATGATATTCCAATTCAGTCTTTTTTGTTAAATAGCCCACAACTTGCTGAACATGTCATATACTCTATATGTTTCTTTATCTTGTTGAGAAATTAAATGAAAATTAATTTGTATGTGAATGAAATGAAATTGACAAATTTTAGATTTGTAGAGGATTTTCAAAGACTGTTCATTACTATATCAACATTACCATATGTATTTTACATCATTGCATAGAACTGATCCTTCTGATTACAATGGTGTGTATATCCTATTGATGGTATGTATTATAGTCAAGAAATAAGGTTTTTTGTGTGAGGAGGTCATCCAGCACCAAAAATGGAATGTACGGGTACAAAAAGGTTAAAACGTATCGTTTCTGAATCGTATCGTAGCTTATGCATCTACATACGTATCGAATCATCTTATTAGAGATGCACACCCCTACTGGAAATGCATTTAAAGCAACACCAAAGCACTTTTCCTCTGTTGCACGCACGCTATTTGTTTATCCAGCACAGGCTTTGGAAATAACGATGTCCACAGACAAGGTAGAGTATGTTGCATGATTTTATGATCAAGTATGATGTATTGTGACATCAGAAACAAGTCAAATTTGTAGTTTCTTATGTCTCATTCCATCAAACTACAGATCCGCTACCCGATCTGGCAAACTTGCATAATGTGGTTATAGCCGAGGGTCGCAAAGCGAATGCAGAAGTGCCGTTCACCCTGTTATGAGTTGATGAACCACTGAAACGGTGAAAACATTATTTTAAGGTACAAAAAAGTATTTGGTGTTGCTTTAACTAATTGTGGGAAAACAGCAAATCCAGTGTGTAGACTTTAAAGAAAGCAACTGAGGGAAACAGTCATATGACTGTTATGACATTGCATTTATACTGTTTCTTCACAAATACTGAGTTAAACATGCAAATTGTTGTCTCATAAGGACCCTGTTCATGTTGCACAGCAATTGTAATAACATTTTGAGTCTCTTAAGAGACACCCTTCATACTCATGATAATAATTATGATAGCTTATGCCATGGTTTTTCAGTGGAAGATTGGCTGTGACACACACACACAATTGACATATCTCACACCTAATGCCTTATCTCACGCTAATGTCTTTGCTTTCCCCGATGTAATGATACAATTTCATGATTAAATGCGAGTTGACGTAACTGACGACAGAATCTGTTCATTTTGTACAGTTTGTGGGTTACACATGCACATACTACGATATACTACGAATACTATGTTTCAAGATGACACGCTCTGCATCAAAACGAGCATACATGCATTCCATGCATGACATGGAAAGTTTTGTTTGCCAAAGAATAACTAAAAGACTAAACTCATGTAAGGCCTTGCTTTCTGCTTGAAGCAATGACACCTTAATTCTTGCAGCCTATATAGATGACAGACTGTCATATACTGGAACAAAGTAATCTAAACAAAAACCAAACTGGAAAAGAGGGATAATAACCTACTCTTAAATTAATTAGTGTGCTGTTGAAAAATGAGGTACTGTTGGAATCTTTGGATCAAGCTGACATCAATACACCTTATTATACCGCCTGCACCCGTTGGTGGACCGCACCTAAGCAAGCACATTTTGCAGTTCCTCGGAAATGATTTCTAGTTTTAAATTAATTCCATATCGACCACGTGTAACGTGACTAATCTGAATTTTTAGTTTAAATTGAAAGATTGAATTGTCTCTGGGGTGCCAGGCAGTATTTGCTGCCAATTCAAGGTTTACAGCGAAACTATCACATAAATCAAACAAAGACGTTTTCTAAATTTCACATCATATAGTTAAAATCAAATAAAAAAATATTCATACACAACTTAAATAATCATTTCCCCCCCATACAATTGAAAATAAAAGGATATATTTAACAAAAAAGAATGAAGGAGTCTGTGTCTCGGAAGGAAAGTGAGTTGTGGAAGAGGTTGAATTAGTTGTGTACTGGATGAAAGGGAATGTAAACTCGGAGATCAGCATGACTTACCAGCAGGAGACTAGCCATGGGAACTGCAGAGTAGGCCTACGACTTGAACCAGGGATCTTAGCAACACCCCAACAAGAGAAAAGAAACATCTTGCCGTGCTGCCGATCCATTCCGTATTGCGCAACACAAAGTAATTTAAGCCGGTCCTATTTTGCTAAGGATCCATGTTGCTTCATAGTAATTCCTCCAAGGGATTAATCCACAAGGGTACGATCCAGAGGAATCCAATGTAACTACTTATCCAGTGTGAATAAACTACTATTTAAAATGCTCCCGCCACGTCTCACATGCCCTCTGTAATCACTTTGTCCAATAGAGCTTGTGTCTGGTAATTAGTGCTCTCTCCCCGCAGGTTTGGCCAAGCAGCCTTTTATCGTCAGCTTACTGCGTGACATACTGTAGCACCCCAATTACGTTTAAAACTGCAGTTGGCAAGTCTGACAAATTGAAGGGACTTAACCAAAATTTCCCTCCCCCACTACCACTGAGCACCCTCTCATCGAGTTTGTGCTCGTCAGTGCGCACCAGACTGTGATTGACAGTCAGATCACACACTCCTGCTCTGATTGGACCAGAAGATCTGATCTGTGCATTTTTGCAAAACAAATAACAGGCTCTAGGTGGAGGTAGAAGTACAGGTTTTTTTTCTAAAACTGGCTGATTTATGTTGTTCTGTTGGAGTATAGTGTCGGTTTCAGTGAATATTGTAACAAACTGCACAGTTTGTCTTAGAATGGTTTTTATTGGTTACGCACCAAAACACACGAACGCATAATGCCGGGCCAGACCTGGCCCTTATACTCCAGCACTAAACATCTATGTGAGGCTGTATCTACAACACACACTAGTTAGGCCCGGTTATGAACACTGTAACCAACTATAAACATAAACACGACAGTCAGGACCAGGGCTCCGAACCGGTTCAAGGAACGAAAACCGAAAACGAACGGAATTTTACGGAATTTTACGAGGAGCGGAAACAGAAACGAAAACAAAATGGTCTTCAACTGTTCCGGAACAGAAACGTTATTCTGAAATCCACAAAACCGGTTAATAACGTTTTTCATTCTCTATATATTTTATAAAATTTCACAAAAGCATATCCAATGTCAGGGAGACTATTTCCGGTTGTGCGAAAAACAAGCCCGCATCTACACTGATAATGTGAGCTAACAAGCCGCTATGTAGCCAACTACTGTAGGCGAACAGCCTAATAATTAGATTTCTGCAGTTTGAAAAAAAAAAAAAAACGAATAAATGGACATTTGGTCCAAATGTGTATATTTTGTCTTGCTGTTGTAATGTAACCTATCCGTCTGCCACTTCGGATCTTAGGCCAGCTCGTAGCGTAGGCTACTGAAAATGATTTGGAAATTGTTTGTAGCCTATGCGTAATAGCCTATTTTGCCTGTCCACGCCTTGTCGTTTTAAAGTCGGATTTGAAATGTTACAATTATAGCCTATTCTATGTAGAAGAGTTGAACGGGAAATTTGAGATAGGCCTTGTCAGTAACAGACAGGTTAGTTTATAAACAGGGTTGGAATTATAGCGCAAGCCTTTGAAGATCTCCATATGGATAAAACTTAGGCTACAACCAGGTAAGGAGTTTAGCACGTATCCAGAAATATTTTTGATAAGAAATTATTTATAGGCATAGGTTAGGCCTATAGTAAGTCTGTAGGCTATGGGATGGATAGCCCATCTGAATGTTTTTGGATGCCGCCTGTGATTTATTATTTTTGGGCATAGCTACGGTATAGGCTAAATCAAGGGGAAATATGAGTATGTCTATTCTAAGTCCACAAAAATAGACTTGATAGGCCCGCCAAACACTGCCGGAACTTTAAGAACGAACGATATTTTGCGTTCCGAACCGGTTCAGGACCGATATGTTGGTGGCGGAACGCATGCAAGGCCTACCTGAACCATTCAGAACGGAACGTTTGAAAAATAATTTCGTTTTCAAGCCCTGGTCAGGACGCACAACATTGGTAACTTGCATGGTTAACATTAACATTCAACATAACACATCAACCGAACAGCATCATGGGAGCACAGTCATGAACAGCTAGGCTCAGATCATTACACAGCCCCCCCGAGACTTAGTCCATGTCCCCTTGACTCAAGTCTTACCCTACGTCAGTCCATGAGCCTGGCTGGGACGCTGGCGTTGTGGGCGCCCCTCTGTCGCGGCGGTGACTTCCGGTGAAGGCTGCACGGTGACCGGTGTTAGAGCCACAGCTCCATTGTCACCAAGTTCCACAGAGTCAGTGTCAAAGTCTCCACGACCCCCAGCTGAGGCCAGGGTCGATCTGGGCCAGTCGATCCGCGGTGGAGAGCCACAACTCTCCGACGCTTAATCAGTCTCACACAATAGACCACATCAGACAGCTTCTCTAAGACATCGCACGGCCCGACCCACTGGCTAGTGAGTTTCGGGGAAAATGCCTTTCTTTCTCTCCGGGCAGTACACCCACACTTTATCGCCGGTCTGGAACTCCTGGCCGCGACAGCGAGTATCGTAAGCTCGCTTTTGACGTATTCCAGCTTCACTCATAGCCTGCCGGGCCAACTCGTGTACTCCCTTCAGTCTCTCGCGTAGCTGCTTGTAGTATTCCAGCCCTGGCTTACCTCCAATCTCCGCTTCGGAGGCTTAACCGAACACCAAGTCCACCCGGCGCGGCGTGGCTCTCGCCGAACATCAGAGCTGCCGTGTGCATTTCGTTGACTCTTGCACCGCTGTGCGATATGCCCAGAGCACCTGGGGCAAGTGTAAGTCCCAGTCCTTTTGTCGGCCAATATGGCCAGCTGCACTGCTAGCGTCCGGTTAAACCGTTCCACCAGCCCGTCGCTTTGTGGATGCAGAGGTGTTGTTCTCGTTTTCCGGATACCCATGCGCTGGCAAACCTCAGCAAACACCTCTGCCTCGAAATTCCGCCCTTGGTCGCTGTGGAGCTCTTCCGGTGCCCCGAACCGGCAGAACATCTCAGTGACCAGTCTGTCCGCTGTCGTGTGGGCGCTCTGATCTGGCACCGCATACGCCTCCGGCCACTTAGTGAAATAGTCCATGGCCACGAGCACGTAGCGATTTCCCCGCTCTGTGACTGGCAGTGGGCCCATGACATCGACGGCTATCCGCTCCATGGGAGCCCCGACTGCGTATTGCTGCAGCGGAGCGTGCGAGCGTCGCGTGGGGCCCTTCTTCGCTGTACAGGCGTCACAGCAGTGAACATGCAGTTCAACGTCCAGCCTGCATCCCGGCCAATAGAAGTGGCCTCTCAGCCGACGAAGAGTCTTTGCAATGCCGAAATGAGCCGCCCCCACTGCCCCATGCACATGTTCCAGTACACAGGCTTGTAATCCAGCAGGAACCAGCAACTGGAAAATGTCAGATTGTCTATCGGGAGCTCGCCAGTGTCTATACAACAATCCTTGACGTGCTACTATTCCCGGCCACTGTGAATAAATCGCTTTGGTCTCTGGATCGAGTGCTGATACGTCAGTCCATGGCGGTCGCTGACCGGCTTCGATCCATGACCACACTCGGCCGAGTGTGGCGTCTTCCGATTGCGTCTTCCGGATCTCCTCCCTCGACATCACGTCCACCGGCGACTGCGCGTCCGTGGCCCCAGCTGCCGCTCTGCAGTGCTGCGTTGTGGTGTTGGTGGTAAAAAGTGTTCCACTTTTTCGGGTGCAGTTTGAGCCCAGCACCCCGTATGGCGTCGAACACCTTTTTCCAGATGTCCTGTGGCACCGGTGAAGTCTGTTGCATGACACAGGATGTCGTCCAGGTAAACCACGCAGCATGTTCGTGGAATGCCCGCCAGGACACGCTCCATCAACCGCTCAAAGTTCGCTGGCCCGTTGCATAGGCCGAATGGAAGTACCCGGAACTGCCACAGCCCTTGCCCGATGGTAAACGCTGTCTTCGCCGAAGCCCGGGCTAGCTCAATCTGCCAGTAGCCACTGCGTAAGTCCAGCGAGCTAAACCAGCAGGAGCCGGCAATGCTGTCCAGCGCATCGTCAATGCGGGGGAGCGGGTAGGAGTCTTTCCGGGTTACCTGGTTGAGGCGCCTGTAGTCAACACAGAACCGCCACGAGCCGCCCTTCTTCCGACGAAGTACAGCCGGGCGCAGCCCAGGGACTACTGCTTGGCTCTATCACTCCTGCCGCCCATTTCCTTGATCTTTTCTTCAGCTGCTTGTCGTTTGGCGAACGGTGTTTATGAGGCTGAAGTCAGATGGGCCGAGCATTTCGGTGTCGATATCGTGTTGGACCAGGCTCGCTTCGGTGCAGTCCTCATCTCTTTGCAGCGAAGATGTCGGTGTGCGCTGCTAGTAGTCTCCGCACCTGGCTACCCTGTGCTTCACTCAGCCCCTCACAGCTACGAGTGCAGAGTTCATTTACGGCTTGCCTTGTCTCTAAAGAGGGCCGCGCTCTCTGAGCGGAGAGTGGTGTTTGCTCAACCCGCTCTCTTGGCTCCTCCCTGGTGAGCGTGAGCTGAGCAGTGGCGGCCTCAGCGAGCGGACCTGGATGAGACCTGTTGTTTTCGCGGGCTTGAGTTTCGCAGGCTTGTGTGGGGAGGGGCGGAGACTCAGCAAGCGGACCTGGATAAGACCTGTTGTTTTCGCGGGCTTGTGTGGGGAGGGGCGGAGTCTGGTATGACGAGTACTCTTTGCAAGTTCGCTTCCTGCGGACTTGTGTGGAGCGAGTTGGAGAGTTCTTCGTCAGCGCAGTTCTCCTCGCGACTTCATGCTCTGTTTTTCCCGCCCCGTGTGCAACACCACGCTGCTCGTCCCCAAGTGTAGTGTGAACCGGGAAATGTCCACCACAGCCCCCCATTTCTCTAGCACGTCCAGGCCGAGAATGCAATCATCCTGTCCATCCGTATGCAATCCATAGCCCCTCCCGCCGTGCCACCTTCTTTTAGTAACTGGGGCGCGAGCGTGAGGGGTGCCGGGGCTGGGCAGTACCATGCGATGTGTCCCGGCTCGCCACACCGGTGGCATCCGTCTCCGCTGGCGGCCTCTTCCACTTTCAGCGTGGCGTTGTGGGTGGCTGTGCCGTGGTCTGCCGTGTCACCTCCAGTTCCTCCCCGTCTTCCTCCATCGATGTCTGGCGTACGCAATGCCTCGACTCTGTTGTGCGGAAGATGTTTTCCACCCATTCGGCTTCCGCGAGGGCCTCGGACAGCGAGCTGGGGGCGCTCAGGCGAAGGTGTTCTTTTAGCCGTTCTGGGTGGATGCCTCGCACGAACGCTTCCAGTGCCATCTCTTCATGTAGACCCTGGCTGTACGTTGGGTAGCCCCGCCGGGCATACAGCTGCAGGTCAGCCGCGAACTTGCCCAGTCTCTCGTCCTTGTGCCGCCGTCTGGAAGCGAGTTGTTCTCTGGCATCGCTGATGAAGATTCTCTGGCCGAATTGTCGTTGCAGAGCTGCTTCGATTGCGGTCCAGCTTACTTGCCGGTGGCCGCCGGTGGCAGGTCTTCTAATACTTGTAGCGCTTCCCCCTCCAGAGCCAACGCCACCTGTACGCCCGTTCTCTCCGCCGACCAGCCATTCAGCTCGGCTGCCAGCCGGACCTGTATCAGGTATGTCGCCAGTGGCCTTTCGCCATTGTAGTGGGGCAACTTTACGCTGGGGCGTACCGCCGCCGTCGCACCGGGGACCGGCCGGTTTCCATCGCTCGAGAGGGTTCAAGTGGCGGGATGCTGCCATCAGCCCGGTTCGTTCCCTCCTGTGGCGGGTTTCTTCGTCACGGTCACACTGCAGGCTGGCTCCGTCTGCTGGGCCCAGCAGGTGGCCATGGGCGAGCGCGCTGTCAAAGAGCCGTCTTGGCAGGAAACTCATCATCGCCAGGGCATCAGTTGCAGCTTTCTCCTCCCGTCCAGTAGGGGTCGTCATCCCACTTCTGACACCAATGTAACAAACTGCACAGTTTGTCTTAAAATGGTTTTTATTGGTTACGCACCAAAACACACGAACGCATAATGCCGGGCCAGACCTAGCCCTTATGCTCCAGTACTAAATATCTATGTGAGGCTGTATCTACAACACACACTAGTTAGGCCCGGTTATGAACACTGTAACCAACTATAAACATAAACATGACAGTCAGGACGCACAACATTGGTAACTTGCATGGTTAACATTAACATTCAACATAACACATCAACCGAACAGCATCATGGGAGCACAGTCATGAACAGCTAGGCTCAGATCATTACAATATGATCAAAAAAATCTTGCCAACTGCAGCTTTAAGCAACCCGGTTGGATAAGCCCAGTGAATACTATAGTAATAAATATTTGAAAATTATAAAGAATCGTTAGTGGTTCGCTACAATACGCATAAATACAACAATGGATAGAGTGCCTTTTTCGTGAACATAACCTAAAATAGTCCTATTATCAAATAACACCAATGGACTAATTATTCAAACTTATTTAAGAATTCAACACCCAAGACTGGAGAAAGAAAGAAACATGCAGTTTTAGAATGTTGAGGCATCAAGGGGCATACTTAAATGCAATGATTATTCCACATTTTTTATATTGCATTTTAAATTGGTCCCAGGCATGTAAAACAGCCCTAAGACCAATTGAATCATTACATAAAAGTGCCTTGAAGATCTGCAACAATAAAAACGGTTATTACGTCATTACCACCACGGTCATATACTCACTAAATATGATATCTTAAATCTTGAAATTTGATAATGCACTCAATTATTTCCTTACTCATTAAAATATATAATGCTGCTGTTCCTCCTTTCAAAAACATTATTACACTCTGAAAGAACAACACGGGTAACTTGATCAGCCACAAAAGGAGAATGCAGTCTTCCAAAATGCAAAACTTCATTTGGGTAAACATCTTGCTCTTTTATGGCTATTTTTTTTTTACATCAAATTTAGCAAAGTGTTTTAGATGATTAGATCTATTTTATCTGTTTATTTCTTGTTGAATAACAAGGTAAGTATGCTCAGTCTATTATGTCCTTTATCCACGGCAAGTAAGTGGGTAACAACCATAAATAATTCACGTCTTCTCATTATCACTATAGCAACAAGGGCAGCAGACCAGTGAAGACTCCTCTATACATCCTATTATGCGAAAGGGCTTTGGATTCACAGGAAACAAGTGTTACACTAGTGGAACAGACATGCACAAAGCCTACCAGCCACTTAAACCTTCTACTAATAAGTACCTCCAGAAAAAATGGGACCAGACATACTATGAAGAGCACCGCAGTAAGGTAACTTTGCTGTTATATGGTCTTTTGGGCCCCCACCGTCAACTTCAAGGCAGCGCTGCCTGGCATTAGGGTTAGGGTTAGGATAAGGTGCCTTGAAGTCGACGGTGGCAGCATTGCATTGAAGTCGATGGTTGGTGGGGGCCCAAAAGACCATCAAGCAACTTTGTGTATCTGTGTATAGTGATGTGGTACATATTAATACTTTCAAATATTTCAATACAGGTCAAAAAATGCAAAATCAGTTGTTGACACCAAAGGTATTGAGACACCCTTGCATGTTCAGCTGAAACTGAAAAAGTTACAGGTAGGAGCTATGAATTTAGTCTTAACCGCGATTTAACCCTTAACAGCATTTATATCTTCAAAAGGTTGGGATGGTAATTTGTAAAAATTTGTATTGCGAGAGTTTTGTAATTTTGATTGAATTTCTATTGCAAGCAATATTGTATTAAGCCTCACAAGTGATATATTTTACTTGTGAGAAGTTACAGGAGGAAAAACTTGCCATTATTGAGAGGGACAACCGTCTCCTCTCCTCCAGATTGGCTGATATTATGCGGTCAAGGGGACTGGTGGACCACAGGAATTATTACTCTGAACACAGGTTGGTGTTTTAGGTGAAGATACAGTTATTTTAAAAGTATTTCAGAACAGTTCTCACTACAGGGTTCCCACTCTAACTGAAATGTAAAATTCCATGACTTTCCCTGACTTCACCTGACAAAAAAACTGAATTTCCATACTATATAATGAAGGGTACAATATACCGACCAAAGATTTCAGAACAGTCACGTAGCGTTCAAGAATCTTTTACTTTTTTAGAGAGGGAGATGAATAAATGGGCATTGAATAAACGTTGGACTAACCACAACTACTCAAGCAAGCAGTAAAGCTAATAACACCAATTCTGAGTGGAAATATATTTGTAATTATGTATTTTGGCAAGTACATTTTAGAGAAAATTCCCTGATATTCCATGACTTTGCCCCTAAAATGATTAAATTCCCTGACTTTCAATGTCTGGAGTAGACTTTCCAAAATTCCATGATATTTCAGAAATTCCATGACCATACATTATGTTATATGCTCCCAACCATTCCTAGGCCTACAGTATCATGACTTTTTTCCCCGACATTATTGATGGGACAATAGAGATCAGACAGGAAGCAGGTGGGAGAGAGAGATGGGCTGGGTTTGGGAAACATGGGCGTCGGAAGCTTTTTTAACGTGGGTGGGACAGTTGAGTGGAGTGGGGGTTGGGGGGTTGTATGAACTAGACGCAATTTCCTGAATTCTGGTAGCCTACATTTTAACAGGTTGTAAAATGCAAGTAAAGCTTTTGATTCAATGACTAATTCAGAACCAGCTTTAATAATCTCATGATATAGGCCTAGTTAACCTTGCATGCAGTTGCAATATCTGTTAAATTAATTTCTTGAATGTTTAATGCAGGCCCGGAGTGGCTAATCGGGAACTCACAAAAACTGTTCACTAATGTTAGCAGTGTTTTATTGACTTAAACATGGATTTGACATTACCTAGCGTCGCTGTAATCAAAACGAGAAGGCTTTCACAAGTGTTTTGAGCTGTAATCTTCCAATGGCTACCTCAGTAGCTAGAATTTGACCACTCATTTGTGTGTGTGTATTGTAGCATTTGTAATCAAGTGGAATGGATTACACGAACAGTCGGAGGGTCGGAGATATTACACGAACAGTTTTAAAACAGCACTGATATTTTGCATGGCAAAAGTAGGGGGGTCCAAACTAACAATTATAAAAAGTGGCTCCGACGCTCATGTTGGGAAATGACTTCAGACCAGACACGTATAGGTCCCTGTGGGCACTACACCCATATGTCAATGCTATCACTGTGCTAGTGCACCCCCAAACCTGAAAAAAAAATCCTTCAATTTATGTTGTTAGCTACATAAGGAAGTTTTCAGAAATTCTGATAAATTAAGTTTAACATGTCTGGACATGTTCCAAGTTTCTGTGATCCTCTAGCATTCCTTTCATGTACATATAGTTGCAAAGCAGGACAGTTTGAAAGTTTTTAACAGCATAGAAACTATTACAATTAGTGTCAAGCATGATTGACTTTACCTACTGTAATAATATGGGCTCATAGAATCAATGTGAATTGGCTTATCAGAATGCCGTCTGCTCTGGCTGAGAGCGTACTTTATGCCCATGACGTACAGTAACAGAGCCATCTTGCTCCGCAATAGAAAAGAAAGAAATTTGATAAAAACTATTGTCTCCCCTTTCTTGTTCTCATGCTGTCAATCAAACCTCTTAGTGGGGAGTGATCGGGAAAATAGAGGCAGACGCAAATAATAAATAGTAAACTAAAACAATATTAAGGAATCCATATGTTTTTCATCAGTTTGGAAATGTAGATTGAGACATGTAGAGAAAGCCTACCTGGCCCCAACGATCTCCCACCAAGTTCAGGGGATGTTGATTCAACCATTCCCCCCAGGAATACAGGTCTTGGACCTGGTACCGAGAACTAGTCAAAGGGTCACATTCTGTGGTGGATATCTTTCGAAGTATATATGCTACTTACCAACAGTCTTGGGGGTATTGAACAATAGTACTGTAATACTGTAACTGTAACAATGGCGGGCCCAAGCACCTGTGGTCCGCAACCCATGACATTTTTGAAGCCAACAATGCACCCACATGTGGTTGTGTGGGTGTCAAATGCACATATCTGATGTGTGAGTTATTTTTTTCTGGTTTATACTTCTCTGCTAATCTGAGATTTGTCAATGACAATCAGGTGAAAGAGACAAATTTAGCCGTCTAGCTCCATTGACTCCCATTCATTCTGCACTCATGGCGATCGCCCCCAGTGGAAATCTGGTGGAACTGCAACCAAAATTAGGTACAATGGGACTTAATATGGAGTGGCCAGGCTCTCCGTAGACGGGCTCTGGTCCAGCGCTTGACCTCCTTCGTCACTGGGGGGTCCTGACTTCTCTGTTTGTACATAGGCAGTAGGAAAACAGCGGGGTGATCTGATTTTCCGAAAGCTGGTAGAGACTTAGCTTTGTAACTGTTCTTGAACTGTGTGTAACAGTGATCCAGTGTGTTGTCACCACGTGTAGGGAAGTGAATGTGTTGAATAAATTCAGGCATGGACCGGTTCAGATGTACTTGATTGAAATCACTGGCCACAATAAGCGCAGCTTCAGGGTGCGTGTGTTGTTGTCTATTTAACACTTCTTGCAATTCTGAAACCGCAGCATCTGTGTTGGCTTGTGGAGGAATGTAGACAGCGTTGAATATTACCGAAGTAAACTCACGGGACAGGTAGAAGGGTCGACAGCTAGATGTTCTAGATGAGGCGAGCCGGACTTTGAGAGAACGGTGACATTTCTAGGATCACACCACTTGCTGTTCGTCATGATGCAAACACCGCCACCTTTCGATTTTCCAGATTCCTCAGTCCTGTCAGAGCGAGCAGCAGAGAAAAACTCCACCGGAATGATGGCACAGCCCGGTACAAGTTCAGTTAGCCAT
Source organism: Alosa alosa (assembly GCF_017589495.1). Classification (NCBI taxonomy): domain Eukaryota; kingdom Metazoa; phylum Chordata; class Actinopteri; order Clupeiformes; family Clupeidae; genus Alosa; species Alosa alosa. The sequence continues at coordinate 2,165,699 of NC_063199.1, forward strand.
GTCTCAGTAAAGCATAGAATGTTACAGTCCCTGATGTCTCTTTGAAACTGTATCCTCGCTCTTAGTTCATCCATCTTGTTCACAAGAGACTGGACATTGGCTAGGAGAATGCTAGGCAGTGGAGGCCTATGAGCTCTATTCCTCAATCTGTTACGGGCCCCGGCTCGTTTTCCTCTGTGTTTTTTACTTCTGCGCCGAGATGCATCTCCATGGTTCCCTGATGCATCTAGGAGAATCTCAGTCGGCCAGGTAGAATCGTCGATTAAAACATCCCGAAACAAAAAAAGGCAATTAATTTCCGATGTTTCTGAGTGTAACGCCATCATACGTAATCAGTGCAGTGGAAAAGTGCAAAAAATTAGGGGTTAATAAAAGGTAAAAGAGTAAATATTTTAAAGGGTTCCCCTCAACTAAAAAAAATATAACATTCTTTTCTTTATATCATATTCCTCTGCCTCTCTTATTTTACTATTGTTATTACTTTAAACATGGTGAATTATGAATTCATTTTCTCGATGGAATGGTGCTGCGGATTCCGCCGAATTGGTCTATAGCTCAACCAGGGCTGGCTACACTGAAACACACAGATGTTTCAAACTACTCTACACTGTTCATGGTACTGACTGAACAGCATGACAATTTTGCCTCATTACAGATAATAAAAGTGAAGTTTAAAATAAAGGCTAGACTTCAAAGTTTTCATCTTGGTTTACATTATTTGCCCTCTCATTCTCTATCCATAAGACCATGTTAAATAAAGCAAGCCACAAAGCTCATTTGTCGTATATATATCAGTCATATGTGGATATATATACAGTGTTTCCCATACATTGACTTATTTGTGGCAGCCCACCACAATATCAACATTGACCACCACACAATGGTTTTCCAGGTTGTACTAAATTGTGCTTAAATCTGGTTAGCATCATAACCACGCTGCGCTAATTTGCTAAAAACTGTTGCATTTAAGTTAATTCTGCAAACCTACCACCACAAATATAATTCAATTCTGTGGGAAACACTGATATATATATTTTATGTCTGAGCATTTCATTAATTTGTTTAAATTGGGAAGAGAATTTCAGGTAATAGAGCAGAAAATGCTTCAGAAATGATCTCCCACCCAACCTTTAATGTTGGCTAACTAACGATAGCCATGGTCTCCCACAACAGCAGACTACCTTGATTGTCACTTAGCTTATAACTTTGTCTGTACAAATTACACGGTTCGTCCATGCTTTTTAGGTAGCAACACATATCACAGCCTTTTCCATTCTCAGTGTCATTTATTTTGACAAGCCAGTTTCTACATAGCCAGCTAGCTTAATGTAGGCTACTAACTTTATGGACACCGTAAATATTAGCGTGGTTAGGTAGGCAATGTGCTGACATGGTGTATTTCTGTCATCTGATTTTTTTTACTAAGTTGTACTTTTTTATGTCATGAAAAGAATGTCGTGTTAAAATGACTGCTTAAAAATAACCCTTTTTCAACCAATTTTCTGTCGTAGGCCTCATAAATTACTTAAAACATGCATAAACATATTTGTATTTCCTTTCTGAGCAATATAGTGTGTAAATGTAGTGACAAATCTAAATTAACCTGAAAGTTGCCCTTCAAGATTAAAAACCACCTATCATACAACCCACTGCAGATATTTCTGCATCCCATTGTGTGTTTTAGGTTAATGATCATTTTCATTTTCAGCAGTCTGAACGCAGAAAGGAGACAAAAAGAATTTTTGCAAGTGAGTTGTGAAAACCAGGCTATCCTACAGAGAATAAGAGCATGTGAATCTGATTACTGCCAACAACGGTGGCAGGAAGACTGGAAGAATGTAGAGCACCAAAGGGATGACATTGCAAGGTACCCACGCAAATTGGCAAAGAAAAAAAATACATAAATGTGGCATCCTGTGTACCACATAAAATTGAATTATAGAATTCTTTATTATCAGTACTCTTACAACTGTAACCTTTCGTATGCACAGGGTGTGAGGTACAGATGTATGTCAATGACACAGTTATCTATGTTCAGCCAGACTTACTGCAACACTGACAAATGTACATAAATGGTTGGTTGACTCACACTTGCATCTCAATGTCAAGTCTGCATGTTTTCTTTAGAAAGACATTTACTGCACCTGACTATGACCAGTCTCACATATCTTGGGATTATTCTTGACTCCACTTATTTAAAAAAACAAGAGTGAAATTAGAATAATATTATCTGGTAAATTTTAGATACAGTGCCTATAAAATGTATTCACACCCTTGGATATGTCCCCTTTTACTGCTTTTATAAACGGAATCTTGATCAATTTCATTTATTATTTAATAATCTTTGTTTTACTATAATTTACAAATATCTTAATGTTGAAGTGAAAGCAGATTTTTACAAATTGATGTTAAAGGTTGTATCAGCGATTTCAGGCCCAAACATAAATTATCACATTCATCTAATCTTTCCTAACGATCCGCTAGCTGCCTGCTCCATAAGCAGGCCATCAAAAAAATGTGTCTCTGTAGGCAGCCTAGGTTCCAAGATCTGTACACAAAAACAATTGCTACCAACAAGGGTTGGCAACTAGCCTGGTCCTTACCGCCTGTGACTACGTTTCTCTTCGTCATACAGTCTGGAATAAAGTAATAATAATCTGTCTCCATAGTTGGCGGATGCTTATTTTGAGGTTTAAAATCATTGGAGTTCCCTTAACCAATCAGCAACGTTTGGTAATGACGTATGCTGTGCGCCGGAGTTCAGGCTTTTACGCTTACCACTTCCGCTTCAGGCTCTTACGCTTCCCACTTCTGCTCTCAGTAGTAAACAGACCGCTGGCTAGTATGCAGGCTACCTGACCGCCAGGGCAGTCTCTTCATAGTGGATATATCTCTAACTTGCGCCAGCCACAGACCGAGAGTTGTATACCAAAAGCATCACGTCGCCGAGATTATATCAGCTCTTGTCACACGCCAGTTTTCCCTCTTATCTCTTCTCGCCGCTTAACAGACGATTGATGTTCCCCACGCAGCCGGTGACTTCGCCGGAGCTTACTTCGCTCTCCACGGGCTGTTCAGACTATACTCTCGGATAAGTTGGATTGTACTGACGACCTACGTGTTATTTAACCTGGAGCTTGCTCTGTTAAACTAACAGTTGTTCGGCATAAAACAACGCAGCCTACCTTGAGCCACACTCGGTGACTGGCTAACGTTACTGTCCACAAGCACGGTAGCCTCGCCTGGAGCCCAGCTCGGCCACAGGCTAGCCTCTGTCAAACACAAACACGGAGCAAAACACCTTGAGCCCAGTTCGGTAACCGCTAGTCCCAGTCAAGCACAATCACAGCAGCCTAGCCTTGAGCTCCGCTCGGTAACCGGCTAGCTCACGTCAAGACACACCGCCTCGCCTTGAGCCCGGCTCGGTAGGGTAGCTAGTAGCTAACATTCCATTCCTTAAGTAGGCCTATGCCGCATTGATTTTGTTAAGGTAATTTGAGAGTAGGGGGGAGAATAACGAGCAGCAAACGTTTATTTGAAAACATGATAAGTAGTGATGCATGTAGTACACTTGTGCGTTTAGGTTTAGCTATCACCATCTGATAAATCAAACTTTTCCCAAAGCCAGTTGGAAGGAGAGTTATAAGACGTCCTTGCCATTTATAAAATTGTCAAGACAAGCCTCTTGTTCCTGCTTTAATTGCGTGATGAGTTGAGACAACTTCGCGGATAGCTTCTAGCGTCTCTTCCTCCGTCGCCATTGTTGCTATGCTGTTGAACTACAAGCTTCGCTGGACTACAAGCAACTCGGCAAGCAAGTTCCGCGTCATCACTCAACTGTTCGCTGATTGGCGCGGTCGTACGCGAACCGCATACTGTGGGTTGGGCCAGACTACGCGCGAGGCTGAAATCAAATTTTGGCCGGAAGTACGTAGGATGGTAACACCAGGCTAGTTGGCAACCACTAAAAGGCAAAATAAAGTGTTACAACCAATAACCGACAAGATGCGCGTTTAGGAGAGTTTCAATTGCACGGGAGGGAGCAGCAAGCTAGCTCTCTGTTTTGTTTGAACTCCAACAGAAGTGATGTATCCCCGCTATCGCTGATACAACCTTTAATTAAAAAATTATAATGCAAAATAAGTGATCACTTCATTAAAGAGGGGATTTTTGTATGATTGTAAAAAAAAAAGACCAAATTAAATTGATCCATTTCTAAAAACAGTAAAAGGGGAAATATCCAAGGGAGGTGAATACTTTTTATAGGCACTGTATTTAAAAAACACCAGTAGCAAAACTGTATATGAAAGCAATGATGGGGGTTGTGTTAATGTCCTGTTTTTGTTTGTGTTCTTCTTTGTGTTGGTGTTTTTGTTTTTGCCTATATGATGGATGGCGTGTCTTGTGTTGTTGTTTCCTTAAGCTGACTTGTTTTGGGTTTCCTTGTTTTGTTTTGTTGTGTCTTTGTGACTTAGATTTTATTTCTAACTTGGCATTTAATAACAACTGGCTAAGTCAATTAATGGCTAGAACATCTTGCCAAAGGACTGCAGCTGGAAATTAGCCGGCTGGCTAACACATTTACAGAAATGTTGATTAAGGTGTGTTGTCCTTATAAATGAATAAATCAACACTGCCAACATTTAATTATGTTGCACTCCGATTAAAACTACAATCATCTTTTGTGTGTGCTTTGATGTCCACATGATTACAGGCACTGAGAAAATGTCCCAAATACAGATTATACTATGACAAAACATATGTGGCATGAGCAGTATAAGGGGAGATAGATGTGGATAGTTTTTTTTTTATTTCTTTTTTTATCTGTAGCCTAGGCCCAGGTAGCACCCGATGTGCAATGGACGCACTGTGTTATTCATAGGGAAGCGCTCGTGTCAAGGCAGCTTAGTTATTACCGACCTGAATGAGATTTTGAACGAGGTTGTGAGAGTGGGGAATTTCATCAAGACCCGGCCCTTAAAAGCGTGTCTATTCTCCGCACTTTGAGAGGAGATGGGAGCTGACCAAAAGGCTGTACTGTTTCACAGCGAGGCAAGGTGGCTTTCCGGCGCTGTCGGCGTGTTCGAAGCTCGAGTCAAGCCTCTTCTTGGAGGAAGAGCGCATGTTTGAATCTGCAAGCACGCTCACTAATGAACATTTCTTGACGAAGCTGGCCTATCTTAGCGATATTTTTGGAAAGCTCAATGAGTTAAATCTCCAGTTACAAGGCAAAGACAAGCACCTAGCGGATAAGATCACTGCATTCAACAAGACGATTGTGTGTGAGATTAGGTGCAGATCTATTTAAAATCATTATATTCAGCACATTTGTAGGCCTATCATATGTTGACTATTGATGAGATTTGTATCATATGTTTATGATCCTATTCACTATTCTCGACAAAATTGATAAAAATAAATATTAATAAAAGTATTTAAAAAAAAACTTGTTAACAATTGGTGGTGTTGGGTAGCCTGGCGGGCCATCCTATATCATTGAAATGTATAGTCTGGAATCGAACCATTCACCTCGCTTAATCCAAGGGGCGGGCAGAGAATTGTCTTTCAAACTGCCTAGGCATGCAATAGGCCAGCTTACGACCATATCCGTATCCGGGTCGGCAAAACGCAAATACATCCTTCTTCGAAAGGAATGACTTAAGTGCATTGTGTTGCTCAACTTTCAAAGAAAAGCACAAGTCCAACTCCTCCAAAGTTGACGCCAACGCCGATTCAAACAACCGCTCTTCGTTCGCCATAGCCACCTTCCTTGTTGTTCACGTCGCAGGACTGTCCGTTATCCTGTTAAGCCCGCCTTAAGACTCTCTAACAAAATAGAGCGCTGTGATTGGATGAAGTCCACGGCGTCAGCCAATAGAAATCCCTATGGTTTGATACTAGACGTACAGGCCATGGAGGTATTATATATAACTGGAGAGAGTGACTAAGTCCCGCCCCCATTCATTTCAATGGACCATGCTAGGCTAGCTACTTCAGCCAAAAAAGTTTGAAATTGATCGCAGCCATCTTTACAAAAATGGCGTTTCATGGGTGTTCGTTTCCGGCACCAGCTGGAATTAGCCTATTAGATTCCACGTTACAGACGGAGACAACGTAAGGTACAACGGTATGTTGTTGATGAAGATTGGACATTCCCTCAGAGGAAAAGAAGTTGTTCGGGAACGCGCTTCACCTCGTTATAAGCGCAAATTTATTTAAATTGGTTGGGATAACATTTTGGGAATGGTGGTAGAAGTTTGCCCTGTCTCTGAAGTCCTAGGTTATTTAATGTGATGTTCATATGTGATAATAAACAATGCGAATCAATATTGAGTCACTTTAGGCTACACCAATAATGAACCCTAAATGCTATATTTGGACAGGTTGTATTACGCAATAGGCTAGCCAACGAAAATTACTAAAATTAAGTAGACATATGGGATGTAAAAAACTTGTGGATAGCTGAAATATTTGCTGCACCCAGTGTGCATTTGCAGCTTGTTAAACCCGGTTAATCCTAGGCTACATTTGCAGGCAGACAAAATGAAGCCAACGCAAGTTGGACCGATAAGTGCACATCCCTCGGGTATTGTGGTTCGAGCAGGCAAAGAGTCTGCAACTGTTGTTGGATATTTGGCTTTTGCCTCGACTGGCAGCCTAGTCATTTAAATCAAATGCATAGCCTAATCATGTCAATGTTGCAAGAAAGCAAACTAAATAAGTCATTGACATTTGTTTCGTTTTAAAACACTTGAGGAGACATAGGTTACATCCAGATGTTGCTTTGTCATGGACTACAGGTAGGAACTACAGCCTGTGCATTTTAAAATAGTTTTCATGCACAACACAATGAGTAGGCTAATAATTGGATATAGGTCATTGCATCTGCTAAAATGTATGGTCATAGTCAGTTACCTTGTCAACCCACACATAAGGCAAATAATAGCCTAATATGACAACATTTACATTTTTTTTTTTATTAACGACAAAGTCCGGTATAATACAGACTAAACCATGTAGGCATTAAGTCAAATATCAGTAGCTTAATCCAAGTAGTTAGCTGTTTTATTTGTCGTCTTCCAGAAATCCAAACCAACATGGACGTGCGAGGACGCTCGTGCCCAACACTAAACTCGTGCATTGAGCTGTCATCTACCAATCAGCATGTGCAAACTGGTGCCGGAAGTTGCAACCATGTAACGCCATGTTTTCAAAAATGTCAGCGGCCAAATGCCATGCTAACTGGCTGACGCTAACCCTTCAAATCCTGACCCCCTGGTACAGGCTGAGCAAATTAATTTGCCGCCGCTAGGGTGCGTCTAGATTTCTAGGCTAGGTGTTGGGGGTAGGCTACTCCGGAAGATCATAATGTCTCAGGGGGTACATATCTGTTAAAAGTTTGGGAACCACTGGCCTACTGGATGCATGATAGACAACTTTGTTGTCTATGTCCAAGGACAGTCGGAAGATGCCACAATTACAGACTACAGATTTGCAGATTGTAGCACACTATTTAGTCGTGCTAAACATTGAACCTTTCCAAAAACGAATTTTAACTTACTCGTGTGTACTTTTATTTTGACGCAATTTCGTCGCCATATTGCCCGTCGATGTCGCTCGCTTTCGCTAGCTTCACGGAACTGTTTGTTTTGGTTAACTTCTCTGGTACCGCTGAAGCATTTCTGCTAAACCTAACTCCTCTTCGAAATTAGGCGATTACGTGAATCCACTTTGTGATAGCTGAGTGTCCGAAACAGAAGCTGTGTCGTAGAAGATCAACGTCAGCTAGCCACAGCATGGATACTGACGGGACAGCAAAATTGTCCAAAAACGTCCTACGGATGAAGGTGAGTTGCCACGCGTAAAATCATGCAGCCTACCACGTTGCCGTGACGAGTGTCCAGTGTTTTATCAGTATTCATGTACCGGCAGGACTGACCTGGGTCAAAAAATCGGCCCGAACTGCCCACTACATGTCAGGAACACTCACGAAAATGCAATCCTGGCAATACCCTTAAATATGTGTATTGAACAAAGTGCCGTGAAGCAGTGCAGATGAACAAGATCGACTGTATACTCACTCAAATTCAAATTCAAAGTTGCTTTATTAGCATGACTGCATGGGAACAGTGTTGCCAAAGCTGTTGTTACATACAACATAACAAAAAAGAACATACGACCATAGGACAAAAAACAAAAACAGAAAATACATAAGAAGAGGTGGGGTGGGGACAGTATGGGGTGGACATAAAAGATCTAAAATTAACAGCAGTAAAGAACAAGAGTAATACTGTAATAGTGTGAAGTGTGTGTGTGTGTGTGTGTGTGTGTGTGTGTCAGTCACAGACACACATATGTTTTAGTCCCTCAGATCCTCACATTTCAAGATAAATTGTGCTGCTATGCTTAGTTTTTGGTTCCCGAACGTCCCCTGAATGTTATTTTTTGAGTAAAGTTTGGTTCCCATGGAAAGTTTGTTGAACGTTCCGGGAACGTTAGTTCGTTAGTTCCCCTAACACCTTTTAGAGAACCTTCCCCTAACGTTCCCTAAACGTTGCAACCTTTAGGCAACCTTCCTGTAACATTGCAACCTTTGCATACTAATTTTATTATTACTTTAAACTGCATGAGCAGGAATGCATTATTATATATTAGCAGGAATTAATGAACAGGCAAAAATTGATGGGATTTATAACTTTAATATAAAATAATCAAAATACAAAAAAATATAAAAGGTCTAAAAATATATACAAACATCAGACTCTATGTTAGCCAAGTATACTAACACAAGGAATTTGACTTTGGTAGGTGCCCTATACATTCAACAAATAGACAGACATACTGTACAATAGAGACAACAATATACATTGTGGCAGATACAACACAATATACAAAACAACTATACAAATAAGACATAATACCAATACAAGTACACATGGAGTGTGATGTAGAGTGCAAATGTAGTGTGCAAGATGCGTATTGGAAAGATAAAGTATGTAATGTGCAGGAGAATGGTCAAAGTAGAGATGACCCCACTTATCTGCAGTTCAGGATTGTGACGGCAGTGGGAAAAGAGCTGTTCTTGTGTCTGGTTGTTTTTGTGTGCAGGGATCTGTAGCGCCTGCCAGAGGGGAGGAAGTTAAAGAGTGTGTGTGCAGGATATGTGGAGTTTTTGGTGATGTTCTCCTCCCAGAGGTCCCAGAGTACAAGTCCTGGAGGTAGGGCATTTTGTTCCTTCTCTCCTGCAGCTCGGTGACTGTCGAGCAGGACGACAGCAATATGTCATCGACTGGAGCAGAGGGAGGTGACTGGGAGCTCCTTAAGAGCATGAGCAGCTCATCCATCTTCTCCTCAAATACATCCATTCGTTGTGCCATGCGGTAATGGTTGTCCTTATTGCTATGGAAAAAAATGGATGGTGTTAGTTTTAGTTGCATTATATACTTGCATATGTGAACAAATTAAGTGAGTCTTCTTACCTCTTATTTCCGTCTCCATGGCCAAGCCACCTCCCTCTGTGTGATGAGTCACTTGTGCTGTTTACAACTAAAAAAAGTTAGTTACTCTCAAGTTCCTTGTCATGAAATTGTATTTACTTGGAAATGGAAAATTCAAAGACACTGTACCTTCAACTGGGTCCCAAGATGAAGTGGCAGGCATTATAATAGACCCATCCAGCTCTGGGCAATGAGCTGGTTGCCTGTGTGGTGTTGACTCATCTAAAAAGAAAGTAAATATGAAAATTGGTCAGTTAATTTATGGTAGGTTTCTTGCACATGACATTTGCGAAAGATAAACCTATGCTGTTACATTAAACAATCGCTAAAAAGAAAAACTCACATGCAGGTGGTGGAGGCAGTGACGTCTGCTGACCTAAAAAAAGGCAGGAAGAGATAAATACATCAGAACAGTCACATGATATGCACCAGGTTAATAAACATGAATTTCAGTAGTTCCATGGTAGGACAAATATGTATAAATGTTAACTTACAGACAGGGCTTTCAGGCACACGCACCGTCCTGGAATGTTTTCTTGCTTGCGGAACGGATTCATCTGAAATAAAAGACCATACAATCTGCACTGATTGCAAAAAGAATATTTGAATTGTGTAAATAATGTGGTCTGTACTTAAGAGGTCTTACCATCACTTGACCCTGCACTGCCTTTTGTGGACGCTCGCATCTTCTTCCGCCTCAATGCTAGAAGTGTCCATCAGCTGCTGACATTTTTCCATAGCTTTGGTGTATGAATCTATGTTAAGAGAACAATGTTTTTGTGAGTCAGTAGTAGAAAAAAGCAGTATTTCCATACAGAGAAAACTATTATTGATAGTATTGCAGCAATAAGTCACCTGTACACAACCAGATTTTCTTGACTGGATATGTGGCCCAGCTTTTGACTTGATTTTTGCATTGTAGCCCATTTTCTATTGGGGAGACAAAGCATGCTTAGAAATGCATGGGCTTAGTTTGTAAAGCCAGTATGGCAGCTGTGTATAGCCTACTACACACATTCTGCCCTTTCCTGTATGCTTCCCAACAGACCTCTGAGGTTCGCCTACAAAAAGGAACCAAAACTGCCATCTTTGCCTATAAGGAGATCAGGGTGTTAATTTAACCTAACTACCTATGACAAGTTACATTGCAAGTTAGGTCTGGGGTAGCACAAATCTAAGTTGCTGTCTTAACGAAGGCCTACCGAAGATCACAGCCTACCACTCGAAGGCAGAGGACAAAAGTGTCTTGAGCAAAATGTCTGCATTTCAGACTTCTTCGTCCCCGGGAGAGTGCAATAATTCTCTACCCATGTTTTTTTTCCCATAGCAAAAATCGCAAGATAGGCTACCAGATCTCAGCTTTTTGAATTCAGAGGTCTATTCACTTGAATCGGCTGTCTGCTAAACTGTTACAAGATGGCCGCCGACAGCCATTAGCCTATAGCCATCTTTATGGCTCTGGTGTAGTCTACATACCCAGGACTATGCAGTAGGCTATACCCACTTAAAAAGCATCACCATCTTAGTATACCCACTTAAAATAGACTAGGATACATTTGGGGTTGATCACAGTATAGCCTACCCACTACAGCTAACTACTAGCCTACATCACAGTATATCTAGCTACATACAGCATATCCAGTAGCCTATTAGACTACACCACTGCCGCCGAGTGACTTGACTAAAAGGACTGACTGTAAAACTAAAACTAATTAAAAGAAACGGTAGGCTAGTGCTATATCTTATTTGTAACAACAACGCGAGACGATGATGCAAAACATAACGTTACAATGTTGCAAAACATAACACGTTGTGAACAGCAGCAAACAAAGACTAACGAGCAATGTGTTAGCTGGTAAATTACAAACTTGGCACAATCGGAATACAACAAAGCCCTACAAGTGAAAGGTTAAACCTCAAACCCTTGCATTACAACCACTAGGCCTACATCATGAAACTGTAACATATTTCACTTACTTTCGTGAGATCGAATTCAAGATGAGTGTAATCCATTCCAAGACTTCTTCTTTCAAGCGGTGTTCAAACAGAGCCCGTTTACGGAAGTCAGAACAATCGACTTCAATCGATGACCTGAAAGCAGAGGCCCTGGGTGCATCCGAATATCCATACTAGCGCACTGTACAGTAGGCGAGACGCAGTACGCCACAGTAGTAGTACGTCCGAATTCTTAGTAGGCATCGACTAGTAGGCGAAAAGTACCCGGATGGCCTACTACCTCCACAGTATACAACGGATGGTCACTACGCTATCCCACAATTCAGCGGGAGCCCGATAACCGTAGAAGAAGACGAGCCGCCGGGAAAATCAAATCGGACAAAATGGCTGATACGATGGAGGTCACGGCAGCTACTTCTGCCGATGTTTATAAATGTAAGTATATTAGGAGAAATGTTGAATTTAAATGTTGGGTGTTTCGAAAATACGTTATGTATATCAGTTGAGTTGAGGTAAGTTGTGAGGGTCTGGTTTCAATCGGGCTAGTAAGTTGTATTTGCTATTGTATTATCAGGAGATGAAATTAATTCAGGTAAATGTTCGTCGGTAGGCTATCTCGTTATGTCTGTTTTTATTTTGGTGTACGTTTTATTTTACTATCAACTTTAAAGAAGAATTCGTCATGTACGTTAAATGTGTGAAGCTGGCGCTATCTTGGGCTTGATTATCTTAAAGTTAACATTACGTTACCTTAACGTGAGCTGAGGTAAATGTAAGCGGTGTTTGCTTCATAAAAGTATTTAACATTAACGTTATCACTCTACCTTACTTTTGCCTTCTGCGGTTTTTATTCACTAACTACTGTAAATACAATGGGCTAGTGTAGCCTAACTAACAACTACGTATGAATATAATAAGTTAAAACGTTTTGCTATCAGAATTTTATGTTGTGTGATGTCTGCCTCACATGTAAATGTTATATAACCTTATAAGAAAGCTGTTGACATGGACAAGTAATGCATGCTAAGTTAATACTGTCTTATATTCTGTTGCAGCTAAGGCAGACACACTGTGCTATCTAATCCACAATCTTTTCAAATATGATTTGATGTTATAATTTCACTAGCAATATCACTACCCTCATCAACCCAGTTAAAATTCACTTGCATTCCCATGAGGCCTTAGCCCTTGTAACATGCTTGTGCAACTTTGCTGTAGTGCTTGTTGTCATTATTGTTTCTCTATCATTTTTAGGTTTAAGTAGGAACTACAACATGTATTACAGCATCCCAATATGCTGACATCAAGAGAGCAGATGCAAGAACGGCCCCAAAGATCTGTCTTCCCTGGATGACAGCCTGACCTGCAGCTTAATCCTGTGAAAACATCTGACATCATAAGTGAGTAGCCTATGTCAAGTTTAAAATATTATAGGGTAATTTTTAAGATGGTAGCTACACAAGCTCAGATTTTGTTCAACCTGTCCATATCATGAATGGTTTCCAAAGCCAATGGCTGTATTTGTTGTTTCATATCTTCATATTTTTCCCTTGATTATGCTTCTGTGACAACCTAACATTTACATGTATTCATTCATTTTTTTGTCGGACACATCCAAAGTGATTTACAGCAGTAGAATAACATTTGATCTATTAATATTTAACCATTTTAACATTGTAGCTACAGAGCTACAGCAAAACTACAGTGCAGATGAGAAGCTAGGACTGCATCTGTCAATACTAGTACTGAAGGATAGGAGTGCCTAAAAAATAAATGTGAATCAATGGTTGGGCATTAACAAAGTCCTTTTAGGCAAGTCCCTCCACTCGGCGGCCATTTGACAACGCTTTTTGGGCACTCGTCGGGCATCCATTTCGGCAGAAATGCGCGTGTGCAAGGCTTCACGACACCAATCTTGCTCCAGCGGCGAGATCACAACACATGATTGGCACGATGTCTTCACAACACACCATATGATTGGCTCAATGTATTCACATGTCGACGTTTTGCCGAGGAAGGGGTGGGATATGTGTAGACAACGGCCATATTGGCGTGACAAACTAGCCCCATGCATTTCTATGGAGTATTTTGAGTGCTGTGTCTCCACAGCCTCTTCCAGTGCTGTGTTCTTCTCTTATTTCTGTTTTACAGATTGCATCACCCCAACATGTGTAGAGGAAACCAAACGACCAGAAGAAACACTCAATAACACATAAACACACACACACACACACACCAATGCCTGAGTACTAGGGGTGTAATGATACACAAAACTGGCTTGTACCTCAATTTTGAAGTTTTGTCATTAGGTTCATTTTTGCCACTGCTAACCTAAAGTTCATTAACAATATATGTTCTCAATGAAAGTAGTATTTTTTAAAAAGCGTCAATTGTTTTTTGATGTTAGTTGAGTAAACTGACATAATGGTCACCACTTGTATGTCCATGGCATAACATTCTACTGTTGATTACTGTTAAAGGCTGCATTTGCATCTGTATTGAACATCCTGTACCTAAATGGTAAGGTATGAATAGGTTTACCTTTACACTCCTACTGTGCGTGCCTATTTTATGTTTTATATAATAAACATTGATATATAAATGTGACCATTCCTTTTCTACTGTGATGCTTTTTTTAAATAAGATGTTTTTGAATCTGTTTCAAATTTATTTAAAAACGACTGCAAGAAGGTTTTGCTCAATTGTTTAAATGAGCAGGCAGTCCAGTGGTCTATGTCTGAACTAGCTCAGTTTGAAAGTAATGTCCAGGGAGTTTGGGGAGAGAGAGCTGTGGGAAAAGTAGCCAACTGCCTTCATATGATTATACCTTCATACCTTCTGAGAGTGGCAGTTCTCCCCTTATTAGACATTCTCTGCTTTAGCTTTTCGCGGCGTGCGTCATGTGTGTCGGTGTCACATGCAAACATCCGGGGTCAAAGGACAGGCAAGATGGCTTCCCAGTATGTCTGAATTGTATCAAAGATCGTTAAGGCGGAGCAAGATACTTCGTCGTAGTTCATGAGTCTGTCTCAATTGGTGTACTTACGTGAGTACACTTTCGTATAATATATATGTTCCCTAAACGTTCTGTGTTGGTGGGCAGCAGAGGCCCCTTCACCAAGAAGTATGGCCATTTTTTCATCGTCAAAATCTTGAAAGTGTGGGATAACTATTTGGAATTTGGGGAAAAATGTCTCTTACATTTTTGTATTTTTCCCAGTGAAGAAAGAAGTGCTCCTCTGTCTCAACCATCTCTGCCTGACAGTGACCACATATTCTTTGTTCTTTTGGCAGCCAGGTTTTCCTGTGCCTGCCTGTTTCTATTGCTAGATTGTGGTCACTGAGCCTGTATTTGGTCAGGACTTGCCTCTGTTTCGTATCTCTGACAGAGATGAGATACTCTGCCAATTCATATTCTCTTTTTAGGATCAGATAGGAATTCATTCTACTTTGGTTGGCAATTTGGTTTGTCCAATGATCTAAATATTCTTCTTTTGCTTGATTCATGATTTTGTTGACTCTGATTGATGTTTGGGAAACAAAACTGGACTGAGCTTGATGTGTATTAGTTGTTGTTATTGAGTTAGTTAGCTTCAGTACCAGCTGGCTTAGGGGACTCTTTTCAGGTTTCAGCTCCTGGGTTTTTAGAGTCCCTCTCCGGCAGAGGTGACTATTTTGGAACCCCATATTTGGACCCCCAAAAGATCATGTGGGCACTTGATGATCCTAATGGGATTTATACCAGATAAAGACACATATTTGTTCTTTCTTTTAATGAAATACAATTTTTGACTATGAAGCTCCATAATATGAATTTTATTCTTCATAATGCACCATTTTGCACATTGTTTCCAGAAGTCTGGAATATAGATCAGGGAGAATTTAGTGATGATAAAGTATGAAAATAGTGGAAATAACTTAGTATTATGCTCAGTGATGGCAAACAATTAAATACTGAGACTGTCACGGATTAAACCCTTATCCCCCATGAAAGAGACCCTCTTTGGGGGTCCAAATATGTTTTCTGATGCTCTGGCATTCAGAGTCAAACCAGACATGATCTTGTTTTTTTGTTTTGTTTTTAGTTTTCCTTATTAGTTCAGCCTTTTGTGCTGACTTTTGGTATATCATATTCAGCTCATTCACAGCCATATTTATACCCTTTGTATTATTAGTGAACTGTTTGTTAGTGAAATTAGTAATCTCTTCAACCAATTCAGGTGAGTTTACTGCCTGTATACATTTTTCAGAGCTATTATGAGTCCATCTGTAGGTCGAATTAAGTTTAAACAGCTTACTGGGCGCCGTGTTTGTGGATTTTCCATCCATTTTAAGAAACACATTCATTTGATTGTGGTCAGAGAGGAGAGGAGTTTGCTGCATGACAGTGAATGCATTGAAGGAGGAGGGGTCCATGTCAGTGACTGCATAATCAACTACACTATTGCCAAGAGATGAACAATGTGAACCTCCCTAAAGAGTCCCCTTTTGTCCTGCCATTAAGTATATACAGGCCTAAGGCTTGACAGAGGTGCACTACCTCTCTACCACTTTTATTTAACATAATCAAGGTTATTTCTCTGGGGGAGGTTTGGTGTGGTGTATAGGGTATTCACTCACTCTCTCTGACTCATTGGTGGTCCAAGGTGGCTGGAGTACTCAATCTCCATATTCATAAACACGTGTCAAAGACCGCGGTTAAATTAGCTTGAAATTAGATATTCGCCAGAAATTCAAAACATCTCTAGGTCTCTATCTCAATCAACGCTGAACAAACTACTCACAAAGTGTGATGTTCATACTTGAATTTAGGGGTGAAAAGATATTAACTGTAATTGAATGCAATAAAGGGCAAAATTGTTGCAATTAAGATCATATTCATACATCCCAGGCACAACCACTTCTCTCTTCCCATGTTTCCTGCCTTTTCGTCGGGCAGCTTTTCGAAATAAAAGTCCCAACGCAGCTCGTGTAAACTGATAGATAAACAGAGGAAAATATCAAATAAGGCAGGGTGGAAAACTTTTGGGAAAACATACTAAAACTGTAAAAATAATATAACATAAATTAGATGCATTGTACACAACACTACAATAAATGTAACATAATGAAATTTGTGGAATAGGTACATGGAAAAAAAACCATTTTAATTCAGGTTTTATGTCAACATCAGACTGGTACTGATAGAATAAACTCATAACAACTGTGAAAGGCATCAGTCATTTGTGAAAACGTGAATTGCATGCAAAAAGCGATTATTTTAGTCAAAATTATGGTCTGGCCTAGTGCTGGTGACCCTAGAAAGCAGATGAACATGTCAATTAAACTTTTTCAACTTTGATTGGATAAGCCACTTCTCAGTCATCTTTATTGACGTGCTACTTCAACCACTCACATCGAAGCCAACCCATGACGCTTGCTTCCTCGATGCGTTGTCTGAAACAAACAGTCTCCCAGTCGCTTCTCCGCTGCATCACATCTATGAAACTCCCGCCCTGTGTCCTGATTAGCTCTACCATTAAACTTATATGTCAACCTCAGACTGGTATCCACTAAAAACACTCAATTACAACTGTGAAAGGTATCGGCCATTTGTGAAAATATGAATCGCATAAAAAAAGAGATTATTTCTGTCAACATCTAAGGTCTGGCCTAGTGCTGGTGACCCTAGAAAACAGATTTCAATTCAACTTATATGTCAACAATAACTCCCGCCCTGTGTCCTGATTAGCTCTACCATAAAATCTGGTGCCGAAATCACTCCCAACGGAAGCGATCCCAGATAGATGTGGGTGGAGCTAGGCGGAACTAAATTCATCTGGTGAGAGTCAGGTTAACAATTAGCAGCATTTCTTAATATTTCTAACTTTATAATTTATAATATATTATATATGTTTTGTTTTTTTTGGGGGGGCAGGTGGTGTCCCAGATTTTCACAAATCAAATGTGGCAACCCTAGATGGATGATATGGTATTCTATCAATCTCGCTAAAGGCTTTCGATAAGTCTCGCTAATTTCCGTTCCATTAGTGAGGTTAAAGTGATTGGTAACTATGGGAATTCATGCCACAGAACTAATCTGGTCCGTAGCAGGTTAACTTTCAAGCTAAATTAAGCTGTGTTGCAGAAAAACCCAATCAGTTGGAAAACGAGTCAAAAAAGATGGTTCCGTCAACCTGTGCTTTCGTCAACTGTAGCGTACTTCAAACATAGAAGTAGAAATGTTTTTTTCCGACAGTGTCACCAAGCATGGATTTACACATTCACTAGCTCCAAAGAATTTATGATGCGACTTAAAATGTTTTAACCACATGAATTCCAATACAAATTTCAAGTTTTTGCCTGAAATTGCACTTAAAATGCTCTGTTCAACTAATCTATCACCCCTTTAAATTTAAACCCATTGAACTTTAGTGTTCAATGAGTGTGTGTCAGCCCATTATCACCCCCCTATCTTTGCTTGTGTTGGAAAAATTGTGGAATTAAAAGCAGTTGTAACATATTCATGTGCTGATGTGTGTGATTTTTTTTCTGCAATTCTTCCCAGTTTATGCAGCGGAGCCTTGATCCAGATGCAAAGAAACAACTGGAAGAAGATGAAAAGAGAGTCATAAGTGATGAGCACTGGTTTTTGGACCTTCCAGAACTTATGGCAAATGAGTATGACACTGATTTCTTATGAAATATTACTATTAATAATAATAATAATAATAATAATAATAATAATAATAATAATGATGATGATGATGATGATAATACAGTACATTTTATTTATAAAGTGCCTTTCAAGACCTCCGAGGTCATTTCACAAATGAAATGTAAAAATACATTCACCAAACACAAAAATAATAAGTCATGGGCATTGGTGACTCCTGGTATTTAACAACAGCAACATGGTTTTGTTCTTGAACAGTCCAATCGTAGCATATTAAGACTGTAACATGGGGTGAGTTGCTCTTGAACGGCCAACTAAGCAGGCAGTCTTAGAGCTCCAGAAGCACAGGTCAGCTGCTGTTCTCCGGGCAGAGTAGACACTGGAAAGCCAGCCAGCAAATCAGCAGTTCGGTGAACCTTAAATGCAGAGAGATCCTCCATTGCTAGGGTGAAATCCTAATGTTGATGTAATGTTAGCCATTTGGAGACCATTTGGAGATAGGCTTATACAATCATCACCAGGAGAGACATGTACTGCAATTGACACCCACGCAAAGCAACTAAGTGTAACTTAAAGCGTACATACAAAATAAAACAAAACATTACATTATATTACGAACATTATAACAAATTAAACAATAACAAACTGTCAGACGGAGCGGTGTGACTTGCTATTACTATTTTACTATTAGTACTATTTCTACAACTACTGTTACTACTACTACTACTACTACTACTACTAATAATGATGATAAAGTGAAAATATACTTCTATGCAATTATCGAGGTCCAATCATTTGAACATTGCACATTGAACATTAAGCATTACGCATATTGTACATTTATAGATGAGTAGATGAATGGATGTAGATCAGATTCATGGCTATTGGCCGGTGGATAGACATGGTTGGGTGTGGAGTGATGGATAAATGGCTTGGTGGATGAAAGGATGAATGTAGATAGATGGATGGATATATAAAGACGGACAGATAAATGGCTGGATGTAGATGGATGATAGACGGCTACATGGATGGATACATTGATGCATGTAGATATATTGGTGAAATTGATGGATGGCTGGATGGATGTGGAGAGATGAATAGATGGATGGGAGCAGATAGATGGACAGATAAATGGTTAGATGTAGATAAATGGATGGATGTGGGGAAAGGGATGGTTGATAGATCGCTACATTAACACTCCAGTTCAGCTCCCACTACAGAGCCAGCCTTCCTGACTTGACAGGCTGGTAAGGAAGGCTGGCTCTGTAGTGGGAGCTGAACTGGAGTGCATCACTTCAATATCTGACAAAAGGACCCTAAACAAACTGATCAACATCTTGGACAATGAATGCCATCCACTCTACAGCACTATCAAAAAGCAAAACAGCTTGATCAGCTGGAGACTTCGCTCACTGCCATGCACAACTGAAAGGCTGAGGAAGTCATTTGTTCCTAGGGCCATTGAACTGTTCAATGCCTCACTAAAGGGAAGAGGAGAGATAGACTAAGCCGAGAAATCTGTCTGCCTCTCCACCCTCTCCATGTTTGAGTACTGACTGCCCACTACTGCTTTACTACTGTTTTACTAATGTACACAGCCTAATGTTTTTCACTACTGTTTTACTGCTACACTGTTTTTCATGCTATATTAGCACACATGATCAATGGCTGCGGTCAGGCTTCTGCTACAATACTGAATTAATGAATGGCTATAACCCTATTACCTCAACCTGTTCTTGCACTGAAATAGTTTTTTACTCTACCTTGTCTACATTATACTTTACTCTCCTATTTGTCCATATTATTTATGCTGGTCTGTAGACCTTACTCTTGCACTGTTGGACTAATGTTGGACTATTTTTTGCACTTTCACCATGACACTCACTCTCTTCAGCACCTTGCCATGCACACATAACTAAAGGACTATGGTTGGACTACTTTTTGCACCTTCACCATGACACTCACTCCCTTTAGCACATTACTAGTCCTGGCCCTGTCACTACAAGCGTCTTATGCTTGATCACCCTCAAGCACATTGGACTTTCTTAATTTAATTTATATAGTGTATTTAGTATTTAGTTTTGTTAGTTTTCTTATCTTTCTTATCTTGTACTGTCTGTATTGTACAGTGGAGTTTAGTTATATGTTTATATTTATACTTATGTTTACCATTTCTGCTGTAAGTGCATGTTGTGTGTGTGTGTGATGTCTGTATGCTACTGAGACCCTTGAATTTCCCCATGGGGATCAATAAAGTATCTATCTATCTAGCTCACATGGAAGGATATAAATAGATGTATTGATCTAGTTAGATGATGGATGTAAATAGATGGTTGGATGAGTGAATGGATGTAGAAAGAAAGAGATGGATGTAGATAGACAGGTTGCTAAATGGTTTGATGTACATAGATGGATAGATGTGGGTAGATGGAAGGGTCATAGTAGGATACATGGATGGATGTAGAAATATGGATGATAGATCACTGAATGAATATTGAGAGCTGGATAGATGGATGGGTGGAGTAGATGGATAAGGATAAATTAACAGATAAATAGTTGGATATAGTTAGATCGATGGATATAGATTGATGGATGATAGATGGATAGTTTAAAAGTTGTTGATAGACAGTTTAATGAATGTTGTTACGACCCTCTGTGCCCCTTCAGGCCTCTCCTTGTCAGTGCACGGGCAGGTAGGGCCTGATTAGGTCAATTAGGAATTGTGTACACCTGCATCAGGGTGTGGTTATATAAGGAGTTCTCCTCTCTTCTCCTGGAGGCACTTTTCTTCTCTCTTGCAGGCACCATTTTGACTTTCTCTCTGCACTGGCACTTTACTCTTTCTCTCCTCTCTCTCTAATCTTTCTATCTTCTTTTGTCTACCATTTAGTCATCTTACATACTGATGCTGACATTGCATTCATGCATACACGCACGCCAACACTCATCTTCCCCCTAGACACATCATGTTTGGTATTACTATTGTTGCTTAATCTTAATAAATTATAAATTGGAACTTTGTTGTCCGTTTCCCTTTATGTTGCGGTCAGTAAACGAGCCGGCCGTAACAATGTTGAAAGACATAGTTTAATGAATGATGATAGACAGATTGTTAAATGGATGTTGATACACATGGTTTAATGTTGAAAGTTTAAAAATAGATTGTTTAAAAGTTGAATGTAGATAGTTTAAAAGTTGTTGATCGACTGATAGTTCAATGGTTGTTGATAGGAAAATAGTTTAATGGGTGTTAATTGGCAGATAGTTCAATGGAAGTATTATTCATATGTTTTTGCTTGTAACTTCCTCAATTTATCAGATATTTGCATTAAATTTGTACAGAAGGTTTTAGTTGGAATGGGCATATTCATAAACATTTATTTTCAGAATACAAGCGAAAACAACTTTACACATCACTTAATTGTGAATTCATATTTATACACACTGAATATGCAAATATACATTCATATTCATAGTCATTCATTTTTTTTTTTTGTTTTACTAACAATCAGGAGTGGGTAGAGTACTGAAAATCCATACTCAAGTAAAAGTACAATTACTCCCTTCAAAAAATTCCCAACTGAGAAATCTACTCAAGTAAAAGTAAAAAAGCTCTTTGTTAATAAATTACTCAAGTAAAAGTAAAACAATTTCTTTGTTAATAAATTACTCAAGTAACAAGTTACTTTTTTGTACATTTTTGGCCCTTTTTCACTTTCCGTTCTTGTTCACTTCTCTTCCTTTCTTTTGTGGTTCCGTTCCTCCTGTAGCTCTAAGTGCTTACTCCTCCTCTTTCTTTTTTGTACAGTGGGTATCAGTTAAGTTTGGACGGTTTTCTGCATGAATCATGCACCATATTCTCGGCAGAAATGGCACAAACTGCAGTTGACCCAAACAACCACCAGGTGGCACTTGGGAGTTCTGCCACTACTATTTTTGATGCGACTTGACTTACTGCTTCTGCATCCAGTTTCCAAGTCAGTCCAAGTCAGTAGAAAAATCAGAGACAGTTGAGCCATTACCAAACATATATGATAATACAATAGCGTGAGTTCATATATATTATTGTCACGGTTACTTATAGATTTGATAGTGTAACGATAGCGCATGAGACACTTGGAGACTGGACACCAGAGTCGGATGCGTTAAGTCAAAAAGACGGAAACTTGGGTCTGATTGTGTTCGAAATCTGCGGCTTGTCTATGGCGCTGATAACGCTACGTTCGCAAATGTACGTACATCTGGCCCTGAGTTTAAGACATTGAGTTTTTGAAGTTTTAGAAATATTTTCGTAATAAAAATTGTCATTTAACCAATTAAGGCTGAAAACATGTAGGCTACATGCAACCCAGCAGAAGACTATTATATTGGCAAATCATTGAACACCATTCACACATTGTATTCTGCGCAGTCTCTACACGTGGAGCGCTAATGTGTCTACTGTAAATCATTCAAATCATGTGTGAAAGTCATTAGGCTGGAAGCGCTAATGTGTCTATTAAGCTCATTAGCCTACTTTCAATAGGCCTACTGTACAGCCTGAGAGGGAGAACATAGCCTACTATAGAGTAAACAATCAGTTTACTTAGTTACATTTGTTTAGTTCAATCCAGTTTTCTACCCCTATGATACATTCGCTGAGAGGCCAAACCCAAGAGCAGAGACGAACTGATCTCTGCATAGAGTCATTTTGGAGGTACAAACTCTCTCTGTTCCTGCTTCCATTTTACATTGACTTGAAATTTTTTCTAACTGAATTTTTGCGACGTTCTTCTAATGTGCCTTTTGCACGAAAAAGAACGTTATCAGCAGAATGCATTCACACTTCAATCAAGAACTTTGGTCGCCTGCGCTTGTTCTGCTACTAGGCCACTGAAAAGGGGTGTAAAAGTGACCGTGAGATAGGGAGGAGCAGCCCTCTTTTCCATGCGCTCCACTTAGTTTACATTTTCTAATTTCGTTTCTATTTATTTTTGTCCTTCTTATTAACTGAGTTGGCGTCTGATCCATATGAAGTCCCGCTGTTGTTGAAGGCTGATAATTTCTCTTCTGTTTTAATAAAATGCTGAAATGCCTCTCAAGTGCTAAAATGACAGCTCTCAGACAGCTTTCCATCATTTTAGTGAACATGACTGTGTCTTTTGGTGGTTGTTGCAATTTCTCAAGGATTTTGTCAGCATTCAGCTGATTTCCAAAGAGGTCTGTTGTGCGAGTTAGGAATACAGCAGGTGAGTGTAGTTGATCTTTCAGGTTCTGCATGGTCTCTTTGATCATTTCAATACATTTAATGTAAACAGTTTGGTCATCTGATAAGTATTAATAGTTTTAGAAATTGTGCTATAAGAATCACGGTTAGGGTTTAAGCATTCAGAAAAAACCTGTAATTCTTTCTTCAAACTCACAGCATCTTTGTGTGTAAGGGATTTCTTCAGGCGCATATGACTTCTTGCTTTCACTTTGTATTGTTTTTTTTTTTTTATTTAGTTACCCACCATTAAGAATTCAAGGGCCGAATTCAGGGGCTGTTTTAAGTTCTGATTTCAGTGGACAATTCGTTTTTAACATTTCAATAGCAATCACCAACACCACCCTAACTTATGAAGACGCCTTTTATAGTTATTGCACATCTGAAATCTCTCCATGATCTGAAAAAAAGGTTTTGTTTTTCACCAGGTAATGCAGTCCTATTGCATGGCATGCATTTCAGTGCTATTGCTACACCGGTATGGAAGAGAAAAGGCTAAAGCAATTGTTTTTCAGTCCTTGAACAATCATGCAAGAACCGTATGGGACGAACACGGACGGGACGAACTTTCACAAAGATATGCTTCCATTGGCTACACCAGACAAGCAAGATTTTTTCCCCTTTATTGTCTTTGTGTGCGAACAGCCTGTATGCACTCCGCTCCCGTTTAAAGATCGAATGGGAAACGGATTCGGCGCAAAGGCTACAATTTAACCCAGCTACAATTTGTAAGATATCATCAATATCAATTTAATGTTACAGATGTATGGCTACATACATTCTTAAAATCGTTCTGGTCTACAATTAAAGGGACACCAGGCAACGTTTTTGCGTTAATTACTCATCTTCGTAAGTCGATATATGGTTAAATGACTCATTACAGGGCGAATGAAGACTCTCTCGCCCGCTCCTACTGCCTGTAGCAAGAATATCCCGCTTGCAAGTTCAGTGTATCGTACCCGCCGACCGAAGCAGTTTCAGTTTACATCCTGCATCCACAGCACAGAGGCAGGCTAACGAAACGCTAGCGATTGTTGCAAACGTGTGTATAATGGCAGAGCTGGCAAAGAAGCCTTGACGGAAGATGCAAAGAAAAGGAAAAGAGCTTCAGACCGAGTGAGGGGGAGTTTCGTAGAGAAATAGCATCAGGCTTGCCTGGTGTCCCTTTAAATTAGGGCTGTCAATCGATTAAAAAAATTAATTGAATTAATTACATACTCTGTGATTAATTCATCTAAATTAATCGCGTATATATTTTTTGCTGTGAAAGTATTTTAAATATTTAAATTCAAATGAATCATTGAATAATCAGCATTAGTGACATTAAAGTTCAAAAACTCTTTTATTATTATTTTCACTGTTCAAATAATGGCCATAATAATCTATGATATGACCTAATATCCTGAGGAAATCAATTTAAAAGTGGAAGAAGTTTTTTTTTTTCACATACAAGGCATTTCAGGCCACAGATATAACCTAGGGGACACAATGAAAATAAATGAACACTCCCCTGAATGTCAACACTATTTCTTTGCATTGATTGTGCGACTTTAGAGTTGATGAACTCCGGTGATATGCAAATTCCTTGCTGCAGACATTGCAGAGGGCTTTATTTTCAACACCTTTATTTTTATCAACATCAGGCCGTTTTTTAAAAGTAAATGTTCCAATCAATGATCTAAGCAGCACATTTTCTTCTCTCTCCTTTATTTTACAGTCTAATGGTTACTGACTAGAATGGCTCGGGGTCAAAGGTCACACGGAATCGATTAATCTGCGTTATTTTTTTTAATCAGTTATTTTTTCTCAAATGAATTAATTGAAATTAATCAGTTATTTTGACAGCCCTATTTTAAATATCTATTAAAAACTTCACAATGCAGGATGTTTTTAGAGTGTGTGCAGGCGACTTTTTTAGAAGGTGCGCTGCGGGCGCCTCATAGGCCCGCCGACCAGTTGATAAGCCACTTAAATGTTCCAGGTGTCGCGAAAACACCTCAGGGCTGAAAGCTCAAAATCTCTAACTTTTCAGGGGGTTGTTCTCGACGTAGTTACTGACCTATTCACCCACCAGGCGGCGAGGATATTGTATGACACACATATTAACAGTACCATCCGGTTTGGAACAAATTATTGAGACAGAATGTTTGCCGTGAACGGTTGCTATTTCATCATACCTATTGGTTGTGTGTGCGTGTTGGTAGCCTAGGATTGGAGTGGAGAGGTGGGGTGTTAATTATTAACACCTGTTGATGTCGATGAAGGCCAAAATGTGTGAAACCTGCGAGTTCAAAATACCCCCCGGTAGCCTATTAGGCTTAAATCTCCTACTACACCTTCGTTTTACATTACTAAATTATTATTAAATTACCTTGAATTTCCCCTTGGGGATCAATAAAGTATCTATCTATCTATCTATCTATCTATCTATCTATCTATCTATCTATCTGTCTATCTATCTGTCTATTTATCTAGTAGTTACTTCCTTTATCAGAATAACCTACTAGACCCTATGCAGTCTGGTCTCAAGAGTGGTCATTCTACTAAAATTACTCTTCTGTCTGTGACTGAAGCATTGAGTAGCTAAATCCTCTGCTCAGTTATCACCCAGATAGCAAAGGGGCGTTGAATCCACGTTTGTTTGAAGCGGCGGAGGTTGATTCAACGTGGATTCAACGCCCCTTTGCTATCTGGGCAGTGTTAATTTGATCTATTTAGATTTATCTGCAGCCTTTGATGCTGTTAACCAAGACATTCTCCTTTCTACACTATCTGAACTGGGATTTTCTGGGAAAGCTATTAGACTGGTTTGAATCTACCTTAAAGGGCATTCTTTCAGTGTGTCTTGGCAAAGATAAGTATCAACCACAGGTGTGCCTCAGGGATCAGTGTTAGTGCTCCTGCTTTTCTCTATTTACACCACTTCCTTAGGTGAGACCATTCGCTCCCATGGATTTGACTATCATTGCTATGTGCACAACACTCAACTTTCCCACCTGAGGACTCTAGTGTTTCCCATTGGATTTCTGCATGCCTTAAGGATACTTCAGTATAAGTATATGTACTCTTTTTATCCCGTGAGGGAAATTTGTCAGACAGAATGAAAGATCGGCACCTTCAGCTTAATCTCTCAAAAACGGAGCTTTTGGTGTTTACAGCTAAAACATCTATTCCCCAACAGATTAACATCCAGCTTGACTAAACTTCTCTGAACAGCCTCAATTGCGAAATCATGTCGGTTTATCCTTTACAACATTAGGAAGATCAGACCTTATCTGACACAATCAGACTCTTTCGTCAGTGGTTCTTTGTTGGTGGAATGAGTTACCCAGTGCTCTCCATTTCTGTGATAGTTTTGGGTCTTTCAAGAAGGGTCTAAAGGCATATCTGCTGAACATGCACTTAGTTTATTAAGTGTTTCTTTGTTATGGTTTGTATATTATAGATATTTATTTTCATTAGGCTATTGATTGAATTGACATTGTCCTTTATTATTGCCATTCTCCTTAATGTAGTCTTACCAACTTTTTAAATTGTTTACTGTTAAATTTAACTACTGTATTGTTGTTGTATTTGTATGTCTGCTAAATACCATAACCATAACCATGCATCTTCTCAGAAGAAGCACTGTGATATTACCTTGGTCAATTTATGTAAACAAGTTTCCATGGCAGCAATACAACTAGGAGCTTCTAAATAATGAAATGCTTGTTCCATGTAAACTGAGATTAATCCGTTTATTTAGCGTTCATGTAAACAGTTTGGTTGAAATCTTCAATCAGAATAATTTCAATCCGATTGAAAAAAAAAAAAAACGTCCATGTAAATGCGGCTAGTGAAATACGGATTTGGCACAGAGTCAGAGTGACCCAGTAATGATATTGCTGTGTTTTCTTTTAAGGCATGTCCTTCTTATGGAAAAAAGTGTTGTATCCTGTGAGAATTTGGTGTTTGGGAGAATTTCACTCAAGGGTTTCAATCCTGAGATTGAGGTAATGTTTCATTTTTTTTCTACTTTCATTTTTTCTTTTGCTATGTTTAGATTAGATTAACCTCTATTGTCCAGTGTTTCCCACAGAACTACAGATTTTGTGGTGGTAGCCACACATGCATTGTTTGTGTGTGTGTGTGTGTGTGTGTACTAATATAAGAAGAAAACAGAAAAAGAATAAATATTTCTGATTATTTATTCATAACAGCACACATTAAGCAGATGTTACTTCTGCATTATTGATACATTTTACATTTACATTTATTATTTTAGCAGACGCTTATATCCAAAGCGATATTACAAGGGCCATTGTCCCCAGTGCAACTCGGTATTAAAGGGACACCAGGCAATCCTGATGCTTTTTCTCTACGAAACTCCCCCTCGCTCGGTCTGAAGCTCTTTTCCTTTTCTTTGCGTCTTCCGTCAAGGGTTTTCGCTGCTTCTTCGCCGGCTCTGCCATTATACACACACGTTTGCAGCAATCTCTAACGTTGTGCTGTAAACTGATCCTGCTTCGGTCGGCGGGTAGGATACACCGAACTTGCAAGTGGGATATTCTTCCTACAGGCAGTAGGGGCGGGTGAGAGAGCCTTCATTCGTCCGTAATGAGTCATTTTACCATATACCGACTTACGGAGATGATTAATTAACACGAAAACGTTGCCTGGTGTCCCTTTAAGAGCCTGGCTCAAGGCCACAACAGTGGAAGCAAGGATTTGAACCCAGAAATGTTCAGGCTACTGCTTCAGCCCAGCTCCTTAAAGGGGTGGTTCAGGATTTTGGACATAGGACCTCATTTCCAAGTTTCCAAGACTGGATGAAACGTGTTGAAAACGGTCTCCACTGATAAATATCACACTTGCTTACATGGAAATGAGGTCCTACGTCCAAAATCCTGAACCACCCCTTTAACACCTACACTACCACCAGATTGTTACGTCACTATTACATGCTGTGCAGCATTTTTAAAACTATTTACTGTTAATTTTAACTATTGTATTGTTTTTATATGTAAGTCGCTTTGGACAAAAGTGTCTGTCTAAACCCATAACCCATGTGTGCCTTTGCCTCCATGCTCGCTGATGCAATGGCGATGCTCAGGCTTGCCCAATCAGGAATCGAAGTTCACTAACCAATCACAGAGCCAGGAGTGTGTACTAATGTGGGTGGGTTGTGTTGGTGGTGTGTTGTGCTTTCTTAGCAATATATTTGATATATCTTAGCGATACATTTGAGTTAAATGTCCAGTTACAAGGCAAAGACAAGCCTACCTCACCTAGCAAATAAGATTACTGCATTCACCAAAAAAACTTGAGAGTATGGGACAGGCTCGATCCGACAGTATTATGCCTTTGAGATTTCTGGAGCCAAATCGCTGAAACGTCTGATTGGGAGGCACTCTTGTGATCCCATGTATTAAACAGTAGGCCTACATCACATCCCTGCAAAGTTTATTTCAAAAATATTTCCCAACCAGCAGTGCTTAATATGACTGGATTATGGATCCATTTAATGCAGCATGTTGGTATTTCATTGAATATATTGTACAATGCTGTAAAATGGCCTATACTTCCTAATATGTTGCTGGAAAACAGAAATATGTGCGTTATGTATTTATTTATTTATTTATTTATTATTATATCTGCAGCACCAGCTGATTTTAACTCTGTTGAAGAGGATATATTTAGAACTTGTCATTATTTCAATAAATTTGACAATTTTAAGCTTGACCTACCACTTTCTTAGAGCGATGAGGGACAGGTGGGGCTCGAGAATGCCCCCTTGATCAAAGTGGGGAATGAAAGAAAAAGTTTGAGAACCACTGCATTAAACATTGTTTGCTGGTAACCAGCCACAAATAACCTACAGATTCTTGCGTGCGTACATTCTCTATTCTCTCCAAAATTTGCCCGTTCTATAGGCTGGCCAAGTGCGTAATTCTGCGGCATAAAGCAGATGTATTTGTTTATTGTACAGAAAAATAAAAAATAACCTGTCAAGCAGTCAATTGACTACATTGCAGTCAATAAGTAGGGCAAATTACTTAAACCAAAAACGTGGGTCATAGTTGTCTAAGCCTCTGCTGTGAGGCCAAACCCATGAACAAAGACGCATTGTTATCTGCAATAGTTTTTTTTTGGCGAAACAAGCTCACAGCCGAACAAGTCATAGCACTGAAGGGAGAGGCAACTGGCATGTGATCTCCCCACGGGCCAATGGATGTACAAGTTTTCTCCTGTGCCTCGATATTTAATCCAGTGTTTTGTCAAGTTGCAAAATGCTATTCGCTTTTAACAATTTTTTATTATAGTATGAAGTACTTTTTGTATAGGGTACTATCTTAATTGCTTTATACTCAATTCTTGACCAATGGCTATTGCATCTGTCTATTGAAAGTGAGAATGTGGCATGTGATCTACTGTGTAGGCTTCATAAAATAAAATAAACAGATTGCTAATGGCCTACAAGCTGATCTGGGGTGCGTTCCCATACAACCACGGAGGTTAGCTTTTACTAACAGGATGCATCGTTCAACTAACCAACATGTAAATTCACGACTGTTTCCCAAAACTGTCGTGATTTACATAGTACTACTGTAAGTTTGGACCATGATAGTTTCCAAACTTCAGTAGTCTGGACTAAGGTGGTTAATGACGTTTAGTAGCACATGAACGGGCACCTGCACATACTTCTGTGGCGCGTTGCGTTAAGGCCGGCAGATGACAGCCGCCGTTGCACAGCAGTTACCAGTCCCCTGTCCAAGAGCTCGAATCTGGGTTAAGATTTTGACAACAATATTGACATTGTTGTTTACCTAAGTTTATCTTTTGTGCAGATCATATTATCAAAATCAGAATCAGCCTTCTTGGCTTGGTTTATGTAAACTAACAAGGACCCCCTCCATGAAAATCAAAGGCTACATATTCTCAGCTGACTCGTCAAAAAGTGCGCACCACCTTATTATTATCTGCAAGTGTGTGACTTTTACTTACGTGCACATGGCTGCAAATTGACTTTTAAAGTCAAAGTCAAAGTCAAAGTCAAAGTCAGCTTTATTGTCAATTTCTTCACATGTTCCAGACATACAAAGAGATCGAAATTACGTTTCTCACTATCCCACGGTGAAGACAAGACATATTTTACCAATTTAGGTCCACAGACAAACATAACATTCAAGTAAACAAAAAAGTAAGTAAATAAGTAAATAAGAGGGCACATATAATAATGAAAAAATAAGAGCAGCAAAATGTGGTTGAAATTGTGCATAGACAGTCAATAAAAATACTAGTGCAATTTTTAAAAAAATTGCACTAAAAAAATTAATTTATGTATTTTCTGCCTTGGGCATTTTAAAATATGGATGTATGGTAGTTAGAAGTGTAAATATCAATTAGAAACCTAAATATATTTATAATTATTAATTTGCAAACAAATAACTGGCGTCAGTGACGTCTTTGACATGAAGATCCCTGGAACTATGCTTCTACTAGCATTCTACCACAGGTCAAGAGGTGTAGTTGTAACTACACAACTTTACGATAGTGGTTGCGACGTTCGTTGCTACTATGGTTTTGGGAAACACTAACGTAGTGTAACGATGCATTGGACTATGTAAATTCCAAATATGAATGTAATTCTGCGGCATAAAGCAGATGTATTTGTTTATTGTACAGAAAAATAAAAATGACATGTCAAGCAGTCAATTGACTACATTGCAGTCAAGAAGTAGGGCAAATTAATTTACGAAACCAAAACGTGGGTCATAGTTGTCTAAGCCTCTATAGTGTAGCCTGTTAAAGACGTCGCAGAAGCCTACCCAAGGCTACAGATTAATTCTGAACAGTTATTTACGGGCTCAATTATCACACCACTGTTATGATTTGCGTAGTTGCGTTAACCCAACACTGACAATAATGTAGACAGCAAATTTCGATTTCCGTTACCACCGTGTAGTCAAGTCTTATGCCATACCCAAGTAGCCTAAATCGAGCTTTTTCAGAAGGGGCGGCAGGCAGAGCGATGTACAGTGGCAGAGCGACGCACAGTGGCTGAAAGTGGTGCTAAAGCTTCACGCAGCTTCACGCCTCGTAATGCACGACTGAAGTGGCCATTTGAAAGCAATGCCCACTGTATGAGTAATACTTAAAATCGTTCGTGTTATTTTTATGATTCAGTTACAAATCCTGATACACACACACACAATACATATGAGACACTTCTCATCCCTAAGGTGGTGCAAAGGGTGCACCTGTAGAAAAGATTTGTAACTGTACGACAGCTTTTAGTGCGTAGAATATTGATTTTGTAATTGTAGAATATCTATCTATAAAAGCAAGAAGCGTCTGTGTGTCTGTGTGTCCTAATGTCTGTGGCACGCATATCTCGCTGACCGTTTGTCAGACTGATTTCAAACTTGGCAGGTGTCTTGCTACGGACATGAGTAAGTGCAGTGCCAAATTTGACGTTGTTTGAATACTAAATGCAAAAGATATCGTTAAATATATCGGTAAAAGAAGCACACTTTGGCTTTCGCCGCTAGCCACTCCCCCTCCCACACAGCACTGTACTGTAAGCTACCAGTGAGGATAGAAGCAGGGCTTTGGCAGAACTGGATCAGTGTAGGTTACACGGGTAAAAACTTAAGCGAGTGCAAGATGTGTTCACATGTCTGACCTCAACAATAAAGACCCCCTGTATGCGGTTTGCTTGCATAAAATGACGGATTTTGCAACAACACGCCAACACACACAGGTATGCAGTGGCTCTTCAAAATGACTGCAAGGTCCTAAATTGAAACGAGCGATAATGGTCCCGAATTAAAGAACGTCTCAGAATGCCACACATGCAAAGCATAACCAGCGACAAACAACGAGTGGCAGACAGAGTGTGATGTCACTTATAGGCCACCAGAGACTGTTTTTGAGTCACACCGTTGCAAATTTCATATGATGATGCATCATTCCACAAAATGGTTTGTTTTCTCTATCATCAAGTTATTCAATAGGCTAAGCATATAGCTTTGACTCAAAACAGCTGTTAGGATTGTCATTTTGATTTGTAAAAAATGTCACATGCAGCCATGCTTAAATTCTGCTCACTTCACATTTATTATATTATTATATTATCATGTATTCATTATTGAATGCTTACCTGCAATTATGTTTTTCCCTATCATCCTATTTTTAAAGCAGGCCTACCTGCAGGCATGTACTTGGGCTACAGGAATAGCATGTTTGAACGGGCACTGCACTAGTATTTGTAATGGTAAAATATTTTTAACTGTAGGATGATTTGTAGTTGTAAAATCGATCCGTACCCGTAGAATAGATGTGTAATTGTAGGGCATATTTGTAATATTGACAATTACTTGTACAGGTCATTTTTACAGTTACAAATAAATTCTACAGTTTCAAAATGTGATACACACGTACAAAACATTTGAGTCTAATATTCTTCCATAGTTATGCCGCTCCAAACAAAATGCATGTCTCACAATAAAACGCACCACGTAAGAAATAAAGGCCTGCCTCGAATACAAGCCGGCCCCAAATAAAGGTACTGTGCTTTGCGCAGCCTAAGTACACTGCAGAAAATGAAATTTAACCAAGTGTTATTAATCTTATAATAAGATCAAAAAATCTATTTGGTATTGTTTTTAGTATGAAAAGACTTACCTAGTGCTCTCTCGAAAGATCATTTTGACATAATTTAAGAAGACTTTGACTTATTTTAAGGAGTCTTATCAAGACAAATTTACTTAACGCACTGGCAGACAAATTTGCTTGTTTTTAGGACAAATTTGCTTAACACACTGGCAAAAATGTGCTTGTTTTCAGGATGAGATGTCTTAAAATAAATCAAACTTTTCTTAAATTAAGTCAAATGATTTCACGAGAAAGCGCAAGGTAAGTTTCTTTATACTGAAAACAATACAAACTATTGTTTTTTATCTTGATATAAGACTAATAATCTTGGTTAGATTTTATTAGATAAGCAGTTTTTTGCAGTATAAATAAAACTAATTTGAGGATTTACGATAGTCTGTCTCTTAAACATTCCCATTCAGGCAACTCAAAATCGGGACTGTCCCGGTTAAACCAGGACGTCTGGTCACATTCTGTGTGAGTTGAATAACTTGCCTTTTCAGATTAAATGTCCATACTGGTTAAGAAAGACATGTGAACAGTCTCTAAAATAAGGGTAGGCCTAGTCCTTAGTAGCCTATAGCGTCATTGAAAGTTTGCACGTTCTTTTAAACGCGCATCTTTTTTTCTCTCTCGCTCTCTCGGGGGTAGCCTGCCGAGCATTTGCTCTGCAGCCAGATTGTGCGTCGACATTGCCCAAAATGCTTGATTGCATTGCATTCTCCACATTTTTCGCTAAATTTTCATGTACCACATCATCATTTTTGTTCAGTGAATCTTTTGTAAATTGCTTGACAATTACCGTCGGGCTCTCGTTGGCTGCCTTCCAGCTCACCTCAGCTTGCAGCCATTCACTCCATGCCTCCACATGCCCAAAATGCTTGATTGCATTGCATTCTCCACATTTCTAGCTAAATTTTCATGTACCACATCAGCATTTTTGTTCAGTGAATCTTTTGTAAATTGGCCACCGCCTTATTGCCCAGCTCACCTCATTTCACTGCTTCATCCATCTTCAACATTCCCGGTAGAATTCTCAATCTTTTTGGCGTCTATGTGTCCAGTTACATAGTGTCTGTTCTTGGTTTTTGTGAAATGAATTTATATACTTATAAATATACTTGTATATGGTTTTTCCTCTTCATGATGCATTTTTTGACTGATGTGACTTATAGTCCGGAAAATACGGTAATTGGTTTTGTATGTGAAAGGGATGTGAAACAATGTAATATTTTCTTATACAGAAATTGATGACCGTAAGAAGTCAGAACGTTAATGATGAAGAGGAAATGTCCAAAATGGACACTGATATAACTGATGAAGAAATGGCAACAAGGTAAGCAGTTAATTTTTCTTGTGAGAAAGCACAACTCATAACAACCCACGACGTGCTTAATAGTTCCCATCACCATAATAATCCACCGTTTTTGTGGTTATAAGTCTGTAAGTAAACGGCAGTATCTTGGAGTTCATATGGAATTACTAGTAATGATGAAATTTAAGGATGAGGTTTAGTTCTGTATGATAATAAACTGAATATCTTTCATGTGTGGTCAAAAATAGGCATTACAAAACATCACCTCGGGCTCTGGGAAACATTGACATGTTATCAGGGCTGTGGGGAGATTCCTGAAAAAACAAACAAATATTGAATCACTTAATCTTTGAGTTCATACAAACCCTTGTACCATAAAAACCTTGTGTGTCAGGTATTCTTGAGATATCACGCTCACGGTGGGTTTGACCTTTACTTCATCATTGAGTCCATACAAATGTTCACACCAAATTTGAAGCATGTGCCTCAAGCCGTTCTGAAGCTGTGACACAAGCATGAAAGCTGGCCTTTGGAAAATGTAGTTGAGAGAAAGCCTAATTGTATGCAATGCAATAGGCTACCTGCAAAACGGGGCTTTCAGTTGGTGTTGGTGACTGCTCATTCTGCACCCAGGTAACAATTAGTCATTGAATCTGTGTTAAATCAAGATTACTTTGTAAATGTTAAAATCATTGAATCAACGTCGCACTGCAACATTGATCACTTTTGCACACTTCATTAATATTGAAGCAACTTTGAAATTCGAACTACAGATCAATGGGATTTCAATGGTATTTCCACTAAAATGAATATTGAAACAATGTTGAAATTACCACCAAACTAAAGATCAACGTGATTTCAATGGTATTTCAATTGCAATTTTTCTCACCAATATTGCGATTGCGATGCAATATGCAATTATTTTAAACTCTTTATCTTCTGTCTTATTCAACAAAGACAAGCAATATATCATTCTATAGTATGACCAACACAAAATTACGTAAATTAAACATAAGCTGTTCTTTCCTGGTGCCCAGGCCTATGTTATGATGGCATTAGGTGATTGAATATGATTAATGAATGAAATATTTTTTATTTAACTATTTAGTATAATATTTAGTATTTATTTAACTTCATTAGTAGGCCTATATTTGTTGAACTTCCAGCCTTGTAAACATTTAATGATTCTTATACGTTTTTTTTCTATTTCATGTAGATATGACCTTCTTTCATTAGTTAACAGGCCTATGCAGTGGCACTGACACACGGCTTCTGCTCGTCCTGTGCTCTCTCTCATACACGCGCACGCACACGCGCGCGCACACACACACACACACACACACACAGACGCTCCTCTCATCTGTACTTGGACCTTAGGCCTAGGTATGTCTGGTTTAGGCTACACAAGCTTGCATAAATAACCATTGACAACTTGTTATCAGTTAAGCAAGTGCATTTATTCACTCTTCACTTAGAAGCCATCCATTCAGTAGGCCTAGTATTCATAGCAGTTGCAGTCAGCCTAATCCTCCTGTAGCAGAGTGAAGCGGCACCTAACAGAAATAAAAGTGGGGAAAAAGACACAGTTGTTAGATAAATATGTTCAACTGAACAACAAACTAACAGCTAAGCCTACAATCAAGTCATTTTACGCCACAACCTACCACTCATACAAACCTAGTTCAAAACGAAGGCTAAGTTTCAGCCAGTGACCTTTTTTCCCATAGAAGGCCATTTCCCTCGTCAGGCCAGCTATGAAAGGCGGCTGACAATTTGAGTGTGAAGGCTTAGCACTACCAACGCCACGGCACACAACCCTAGAAACATTCTAGCTAACGTAATATAACTTACCTACTGAATCCTGTTATCGCTTAATCAAGTTATGAACTTACTCGACGTAATAGCAATATTATCAAACTAACTAGAGTTAAACGTAACGTTTGTTCAATCTCTATATGCTCTCACCTGGACAAATAGTCAAAAGCAAATCAGATTTCTTACCAGTTAAGCTGACAACCTAAATACCTAGCTCTATCACCAAATGACTATGGTCCTCTTGACTCTTTCTGTGAATGCATCAAAAAAATTAATAACTGGATGTCTCATAACTTTCTTCATTTGAACAAGGACAAGACGGAAGTAAATATATTTGGCAAAAAGGACGAAAGGATTAGTTAGCACTCTTCTTAGAACCAAAGGGCTTAAAGCAAAGGGTTCTGTTGACTGGAATTGTCAGGCCAACTTGGAACACAGCCTTCAGGGTGGGAAACATATCTGCATCCGACATTTGGATCACAGTGGCAGTGTCAGGGATAGCCTCTTTCTCCATCTTTCTCTTGATGAAACTTCTAGCCACCAGAAGTTCTTCTGACCTTAATTGAATCTGGTAATGGCTGGCAAGGCTAATGAGAGCATCTTCACAGAGAAAGGTCTCTGAGGTTGGGTTGCAGGCTTGAATACCTGACATAAGCTCTTCTCCCAAACCGTTGGGTGAGCTCTTGTAACATTCTGTCCAGGCACGGATAAAAAATCTGATGTCATCTGAGCCTGTCAGATTTGATGTTGACCCACAGGCTGACAAACCACTACAAAACCTTCAAATCTTTTTTGCTTTTGCCAGGGACCAACAGGGATCTGGATGTCGTTTTTCTCTCATAAGGCCATGGCCCTCTTGAACACCTCTTCAGCACTAGCTTCTGTTTGGAGCTCCGTCAACGTTTGATGGACTGCCATCTTGTACTGGACAGCTTTGCCCAAGTCAATACTTACCCCTGTAGATATCTGTGCAGACCTTCAGTTATGCCGAGGAGTTTGGAGAACATCACCAGCATAAAGAGCATCTTTGGTTTACAGAGCTTTGACCGGATGCCTAGAGGCATGGTTGTGTCCATTGTGTTGAGACATGTTAAAATGGCAGGGAGGGATTTCAGGACAGCATTGACTGACCTCACCTGGCATGCCCATCTTGTTGTGGAGAGCTATATAACTTCAGATGACCCTAATCCAAGCTGTTTTGGATTTCCATAAACTTGTTGTAGGTCACAAGGGAATTGCTTATAAAAAGTGTACACACTCTCCAAAAGCTCAAAGAATGCACCATCATAGGACTGGGCAACACACAGCAGATCACCCAAGGTGCACGGCTGTAACAGTCCCTCAATGGCATCTGTTATTGACTTTGCATCAAACCCTTGCAGTTTCTGTAGCCCAAGTAAAGATTCCTTAACTCTGCCTTTCTTAGCCCAAGGAAAGATTCCTTAAAACCTTCTTGCACACAGACCGCTCTGTGTGTATCTCTGGCCTCATCTACCATTACAGCATACATCTTGGCTCTTTTAATTTGGTTGATTATGCTTCCTGTGATCTCTTGTGAAACACTCCTAATCATTTCATTTGGGAAAAATGATAGGTGGTATGTGAAGGGGGAGTATAGCTTTGCAAGAATGGATTAAATTCTTTAAGAAACTTCATGAATTCGAGAAAGTTGCCTTGATTCTGGCTTGACTCCTGTTCAGGGCTGAAATTCGGCAAAGGTATTGCCGCCTTTCTGAGATCTCTGCTACACTGGCTGTTTTAACCTGTTTTAAGCTCTTCTCATGCTCTCTGAAGGTATCCAAAGCCCTTTTCCAATTGGAAAACCCAGAGCCACTGAGGTTATCTTTGTTGGTTTGGATGTTCTGCTTTCCAAAGATGCAACATGAAAAGCAAAATGCTGGGTTTCTGGCTACAGAGTACTCCAGCCATTTAAACTGCTCAAACCAATTTTTGTTGAATGGTCTTTGTTGAGCTCCAAACTGACTGAAGGGATATTGTGGGAGAAGAACCTGCTCTGGGCCACTTTCTGGAGTCCCTTAATCACACCCTGCTGTTCCACCTGCTGCCCCTTGCTCTGAAGTTGCATCCTCCTCTTCCTCCCTGATTTGGTCACTTTCTGGAGTCCCTAAATATACTGTCGTTCCCCCTGCTGTCCCTTGCTGTGAAGCTTCCTTTTCCCTGATCTCATCTGTGTGACATATATAATATCTTATACTATAACATACATAATATTATGATATAATTACAGTATGGCCAGTCATCATGATACAAGGGTGTTACAATTTAAGAAGGAATGCATCATCATCTTGACATAGGCGTTTTTAAATTATATTCATTTAGTAATAGAGTCCTGAAACCATGACGTAGCGTTGCCAAGGCAGCAATTTTACTGGATCTAAACAAATCAATCTACCATTAGAAATCACCATAGCGGTGGCTTTCTTAATATATTTCTTAATATCATTTTACAATGTTTTTTTTTTACACTGTAGGAATCACATAACACAACATATATTCATACCAACACAATCAAATTCGTGACTACAGAGTTTTATTTTAGCATGGGTTTCCTCCGTAAAAGAGACCTGCATGTAACTTCACAGCATGCGGTTAAAATCCTTAAATTCACGGACGTGTTTTGGCTATATTTTTTTGGCAAAAAACGTCGCTCTTAACAGCCGCCAGTCTTTGAGAAGACGTGAAATATCCACTGGAATTTAGTTTCTTTCTATTACACCAGCCAGGGAATCCGTGTTATGTGGCTAAGCTGCTGCCTAGCAGGTAAAACACGTTTAAATGGATATATTTATTTTTATTAGCTAGAAATGATGCCACATGTCTACATTCAATGCTATTTATGCCACTTCGAAAGTTTGTTTAGATCCAGTGATTCTGCCGTCATGGAAACGCTACGTCACACTTCGGGACTCAATTTAGCAAGACTATTCATAGGTTTCATCAGGTCCCTTTACATAAAATAAAATCAAACACCTAGATTATGAATGCTTGATTAATGCACTTATAGAAAGGGACCTGATGAAACCCATGAACAAAGTACTTTTCAGCTTGAAATAGCCTAGACTGCTCCTCTCAATATATCATTAATGTTTTTGTTTTTTTGTTAATAATTAGTTAGGCAGCCAAAACTGCAAACAGTCCAGAAAAATGCTGTGCATGGGCAGAAAGTGGTCCAGCCAAATGAGATACTTAATCGAGATAATTTCACATGATTAATCCTACTCCTATTATGTGGGTTTTGTTTTCCACCAGCTGTGACACCGACATAGCATGTCAAATAAACTGACAACAAAACTAGGCTACTGTTTGCTAGCTAGCTCGGCCGCCTGCAGGTTTGTTTAGAGTGGATGAAACCTAACCAGGACCTCGCAAAATTATGCTGTTTTCCAGATTGACCATTTAATAATAATTTTAATTTAAAAAAATCCCAGTTAAACAAACAACATAACATGACTAATATTTATGTGGACTCTTAGATTATAAGATCTGTGGTGGATAGGATATCAACAAGGTTTTAAGGTAGGCTAACCGTTAACATTAACTGTAACAGTCTTTTGTGCAACATGTAACACTGAAAAGTTGACATGGGCAGATAACTGTTAATGGGTTTTCTGACATTTCAAAACAGTGTAGCCTAATTTATTACAAGACGAGGATCACTTTGTTTTGGGAGCTGGAATTGCCACAGTTTCTTCTTATTCTGCAGTAGGCTTAGCTAGCCTATGAGAGTACAGACTGAATTTGCCTTTTCCGCTGATGAACAAGGAGCTTTAACGTTAAGCATTTAGGGAGCTAGCCAAGTAGCCTAACTGACTGAAAGCTCTTAACGTGAAATCACCAACCTGGAACAACAACATCCGCCAGTTAACTGGGCGATGCTGTCGCTTGAACGGAGCTGGGTGGTCGTTTGAAAAAATGTCTAATCTCCATAACGACCATTACAACACGTACACAAAGTGTATTATCACAGACTGTAAAAGTGTTTTGGAACACTATTTGATGCATAGATAGACTGTTATTCTATAGAACGTATAAGGGTTCGATAGGCGGATAGCCCAGAGACCTGTAACAAGTCAAATTATTTTTCAATATTGGGTTTTGAAAATAAGGGATATATTTGCTCAGTAATTTTGTGCACATTTTGAGCATTTTGTGACATTTATAGAGAAACCGAGGGGAAGTTATACTGGAAATGAGAGTTGTCTCTTATTTTTAAAACACTAAAAAAAAGATTCAGGGCTTTTGAAAAAAGATTCGGGGCTTCAGCCCCTAAAGCCACACACACTATCCGATAGTTGCTGCTACTGGAAGAAACTGGAATCCATGCATTTCCACTGAATTATTTTTGGAATCTGATCCCTTATCATACCTGTTCATTCTTACTTGTTGCTCGACTTGTCGCGACTAAATTCAAGATGGCTGCAAACGCTAAACTTCGTGAAGATACTGTCTGCATAAATCGTCTTGTAAGTAAACTACCAGTGCTTGTTCAAAGTTCTCAATGTCTCGTTTTAAATGTCAGGGCCCTCGGTAGTCTACCAATGAAGTGTGGAGATACATTGAGCCTCGTAAATGGTGTAAAACAGTGATTTATTTGCATGGCTAGCCCGATGCCGAAGCACCACCATTGAAAAAGCTGTTGGTAGCATCGGCTAACTAGCGCCAGATTTTGGAGTGCAGGGGACGAGCCGAGATGGGCTATGAGACATACGTTCACACTCGGTATCATGTTTCAACACACTTTAGGTCAATATCACACCGGAATTCTCCTTTAAAAATTGCTCACAAACAAACCCAAAGTGTCAATTTGCCAGTAGTTTACACCATGGACAAAAGTGTCGATGTGCAACGTGAGTGAACAAAAGTGTCGTGTCCAAAAGTGGCATTGATGGCACAGGCCATAAATAAAACGAGGAAGGCTCGCAGGTTTGTGTACAAAGGACCCTGTCCGTTGGTGATACCAGGGCTCTTACCTTCACGTTGGATCATGAGAAGGGTACTACTGGACAAGGGCCTGCGGGATTGGCAACCTCTTGATCACCTGCTGCATGAGCGAGTTGAGGTCGAGGAGCCACTCATTGAGCTGAGTGCTTTCTCTTGCCAGTGCGCGTTGAAAGAAGTGTGTTGAATTAACATGCCCCCTCACGTGGTGTGAATCCTACCAGCATGTTCATCGCTTTGTTCAGATATGAGCTCATTTACATAATGTCCGCCGAAAATACTTGGAAGGAAGTAGTGTAAGAGTTGCCTTGTTTGGAGTTCCAAATGTCAAGATATGTTTGTTCAGATATACAGCCCAACGTCTTGATATGTGCAGAACATGCAGACTTACACGTATGTCTGAAAGCAGCTTTTGTTTCCATCTCCTCCTCCATCCCCAACTCTTGCAACTTTTGTGTATGTAAATGAGTGTGTGCATGTGTGTCTTTGCTTTTGTGTATATAGGGTAATTGTGTGTGTGTGTTTGTTTAGGTGCATTTGTGTGTGTGTGTGTTTGTTTAGGTGCATTTGTGTGTGTGTGTGTGTGTGTGTGTGTGTGTGCGTGTGCCTGAGTATTCCACTAAACCATGCTTTACTAAAACTAGAGATGCAGTAAATAGTTTGAGTATTTTTTTTAAGTGGAGTACTACTAGGCCTAGTGTATGTCGCTGCTTGTTGACATCTTATTTTCATGTAGCCTATGATCGCTAAATTTTGATTCTTTTTAATGTCGCAATTGGTTAACTCCGTTCAGGTGCGCTTGTGGTTCAGCTGTGGGCACGCAATTAGCAGCAGGGACGTGCGGTGATGAGCGCTGTTTATGTAGCCTAAGGAAGTGACAATTTTGTTTTTACCCCAATAATGTTCGAATGACTGGATAAAAAACCTAAGAACAGTTGCATGTAGTGATGCACGATATATCGGCCGCCGATATAATATGGGCCGATATGGTCATTTTTTTACACATCGGTATCGGTCCGATGTCAAAATAGGGCCGATGTGAACAGGCCGATAATCATTCCTGTGTATTTGACGTGTGTGTAGCGATCCAAGCGTGTTATCTGTCTACACTGAATCCGTTAAATATGCCCTTCTATTGCATCATATTTCTTATTTAAAATAGCAGGGCAACAAGACTGACAGAAAGAAGACACTGGGCATCTGACAAAAGTTCTTTCAAAACGTTGCGTTGTATTGCGCTGCTTGTAGTCAAGTTGATGGCTGGCTTGCATGTCATGTCACGCCTAGCACTACATCTCTCGCGGTAGGCTAAATATAACTGTGTATCAGGCAGAATGTAGTTATATGGTCGTAATAGGAATTTAATAGGGCTGTAACGATATGCGATTCAAAACTGAAATCGCAACACTCATATCCACAAACCTGTGTAGCGGTGTGAAAAGGCAGAACCGACACACCCTTTCTAGTGTCTAGCAGTGCTTTGCAGCTTACGCCGGCGGATAAACAACACACATCTCCCCGCTTTACTTGGCGGTAGCCTACGTTGCTTTCATTGTAGACTTTACCAAACAGTATAAACCCCTGTTAACCTTTCCTGCTTTGTTTCAGACCGTAGTCAGAAACGCAGGGGAGATTCGTTATTCGAGGGGCCGATGTTATAAGATAGAATAACGCCGGGTCACGGTCCCATTTCTGATGAGCAAAATACACGAGCTGAACTTTTATGGAGTTTTATTTCGGACAGTAACACCGCTCACACTGTGTACAGACTCCAACTTGAACTTCCACACTCTCTGCTCCAGTCGCATACATACAATTCCTCACTCTATCTCCCTCCTTCCCAGCTTCCCACACACACACACACACGGAGCTCTCAACACCATTTTACAACACCCTTCTCTCTCGCTCACTCAATGGACACGCGCGACTCGGCCAACGCAATCCAAATAAAACATTACAATCGTGAAAGCAAGGACTCATAGAAGACGACTAGCTAAATTACTATTAAATCTGCTTAGCAACATTAGCATGCTGCACATATTTGTTTAAAACTCTTGGTTTCAAGTTGACTGATCATCTCAATACCAATGTTTCCCAAAAGTGCCTGTACCAAGGAAAACAAGTATTACCTTTAAACTTAAACACACATGGGGAAACTGAACAGTCCAATCAGTAGACTATGATAAGCTAGCCAACTATGCTACTATGCTACTTTGTTTACAATATTTCCAGGCTTCAACCACACAGCTGAATTAAAGAGGGAGAGTTGTAATATAAATAGTAGGCCTATAGTGTGCCATACCTATAGGCTAATCTGCATAAAGTGCTGTCATAAATATCAGACATTCGGTATTCTCTCTTTTTATATCAGGATATAAAATAATACAGATATTCTATTATATTGTAATCCTCTGGTGTTCTAAGGTAGGCTATTGAAACGTTATTTAAAAAAATGCATTTTGGAAAATAGCTCTTTATTTGATTATCATAAGAATGTGTTTTCTATACAGATTTATCGACATCGGTAAATATCGGTATCGGCCATAACAGCAAAATTAATATTGGTTATCGGTATCGGCCACAATTTTCACATCGGTGCATCACTAGTTGCATGCTTACATCTTGTGACAGTGCGTCTTCAGCTGTGCTTCATATTTGCCTCTCGTATCTTGCTTAATCACTTTTATCCATCATTACCAATTTGCAAATGATGGTGAATAACTACTCATTGTGAGATGTTAGTGCTGGGCGGTATGACCAAAAATGTATATCACGGTATTTTTCTAAATTCTTACGGTTTCAGGGTATATGACGGTATTTTCTTTTTCATGCATAATCAGATGTTCACAGCATTTTCTACAGGTTGAGAGAGGAATTGCTGCAGTACATTGACTAAGGATGGTCTATTTTACTGTCATGATGTAGAATAACTCCACACTAGTGGTAACCCAGAGGTAACTTTTGCTTTTCATTTCTATCCCTTCTGTTGCTAAGGAGCCAAAATGGTGATTCTCTTTTAAGGATCATTTAAGTATGACTTTTGTCACAGTTATTCCTAATTTTGCCTTAGGAGAAATAAAACAAGCAAAAGATGAGACACATAGCAATGAGTCAAGTAGGAGGCACATAAGAGATATTAGTTTGAGAAGCAGGAGAAATACGGGAGATCTCTTATATGTTTGAGTGTAGTCTCACTTACAACTTCTTTCTCCTTAGGAGAAATAATAGAGCAAAGAGTCACATAAGAGATATTAGTTTGAGAAGCAGAGGAAATACGGGAGATCTCTTATATGTTTGAGTGTAGTCTCACTCACAACTTCTTTCTCCTTAGGAGAAATAATAGAGCAAATAGTCACATAAGAGATATTAGTTTGAGAAGCAGAGGAAATACGGGAGATCTCT
Organism: Alosa alosa; assembly: GCF_017589495.1. Classification (NCBI taxonomy): domain Eukaryota; kingdom Metazoa; phylum Chordata; class Actinopteri; order Clupeiformes; family Clupeidae; genus Alosa; species Alosa alosa. The sequence goes on from NC_063199.1 coordinate 2,210,179, forward strand.
TATATGTTTGAGTGTAGTCTCACTCGCAACTTCTTTCTCCTTAGGAGAAATAATAGAGCAAATGAGGAGACATTGCAATGAGAAACTGTTGAAAAGTAGGAGTTACAATTGAGATATCAGTTTGAGGGTCAAAAAATAGGGCACTCCATAGCATTTCAAACTTTTATTTTATAAAACAAAGCAAAACAGTTGCACTTTAAGCAATGGGAGCTTACACAGTTGCACTTTAAAATGGACTTCAAGCAATGGAACCATGTTAATGCCTTGATATGTTCTTTTTTTGTGTATTATTTATTTTTTTGTGTGAGTGTGTATGTGAGTATTGTTTTTAGAATCTGCACAAGCAAATTGTATTGTACGGACCAACTGCACAATGACAATTTAAGTCTATCTATAAATCATACAACATGGAGAAATAAACTAATAAACCATAACATAAACAAACTGAACTTGTGCCAAAGCGTGCCATACTGTGTACAATGGTGGATGAAAGCGTGGGCTGGTCAATCTGCGTCTTTTATCCTGGTGGTGGAACCAACCAAAGGGAGGAGGGAGAGAAGAGCAGAAAATAAAACATTCTTAGTTTGTGAGCCACTTAAAAATGCAAAGTAAGACATTTGTCTGACCGTCTGCTTTCATAACTGTGGGAATTTTGATACAGCACAATGATCAGACACACCTTATTAATCACTTAAACACAGAATGGGGGACGTGATAGCTACCACTCACATTTGCTATATGTTGCCCCCTTCAAACAAACAGATCTTATTGATATATTTGTCAAGCTTAAACAAGTTTGCTGAATTCCCTCACCTCATCTAGTGAGTAAACTGTATTTTCAGACTAGGATTAACCCCTATCCATCTTACCGCTAGTCAAAACCTTGTTTTGGTTGGACTAAGCCTATTCAGTGTAAAAAAAATAAGCATCTGAAAATAGCTTAGTTTAGAGTCCTGATGTCAAAAAAGGGCTTTTTTTTTTTTTGTCATCTGGAAGTCAGAACGCATAACAACTAAATGCAGTGTCGTCTTTTTTAGTTCTGATAGTGGGTTTCAACAGGAACATTTCTTCTGTGATCTGTGAGGTTTAAGTGATGAGTATTGCTGGAACATGTCACAAAGTCTCATTGAAGGGCAAATCTGGTGTAAAGCCTTGTTGTTCGAGCTCACCATACTGTCCAAAGGACAAAGAACAATAAAATGTCATAACCTAGACAAGTTATGGACAAGGAAGTGAAGCTGACTCAATATGGCAAAAAAGCCTTCGGTATCTTCTTTCCATTACAGGGTTTCCCCAGGTTTGACCACCCCAAATAAGACTAGACCTTTTTAAGACCATTTACATGAAAATTAAGACCTACATCACACCCATTATGCGGTTGTAAAACACCAGATAAAATCCATAATGACAATTAAAACAACACTTCCCCATGATGTGCTGTCCTCTCCTTTCGACATATTCATTGCTGCCGGTGCGAAAACCCAAAGTATTACGATACCAAAATTATTGTTTCGATACCAATACCACGTCAAGAATTTCGATACTTCTTTGATCATTTTTAAAAAATGTATTTGATTTGGGGGCCCCCTAGCCTGGAAAATCCAGACCCTGATAATCTAGAAAGATTAAGGGTCTGGCAAAGAGCAATGTAATGGCCCAACTCGAGGTGCGGCAACAAGCATGCATTTAAAAATCTCACTGCACGCAATTGGATAACACTAGACCATGTTTACTCTGAATGATTTCGGACTTCGACGCAATCGGATAACACTATGACCGATGTGTACTGTCCTCCAACGTTGCTGCGCTGTCTTCATCAGTTTAGCTGGTTCCCCAGAATGCAAGGGGAAAAAGTAACGTGCATCATTGCTCTTTGCCAGAGTGTCTCGCAGAGACAATTCCATTGTGCTCTCGCGAGAACTCTGGATTTCCAGGGTAGGGGCCCCCACCATCATCAGTAATATTGAATATAGTGTAATCATTCACACCAGTGGGCATCCTAGATTCTGCTTGACTCTTTCCACACACACGGAAAACCATGTGTTTCTATGTTTCTATTTTCATATATATTTCATATAAAGTGTACAGTTAATGTATAGTATTTTTTAATCTGCATAATTACTATTAATCTGCTTAATTGCTAAACATATTTAGTCATTTGAATACTTAATATTTATTTTTAAACTATTACACCTAGGCTAATTTTAATGTGGTGTGTAGGGCTAATTGAGTGCACATTGGTGGTGTGTAGGCCTAGGTGTAATTGAGTGCCTGTCACTTTAAGAAATACGTGAGTAATTACTGTAGCCTTCAGTCTTAAGGTTTTAGGCAATAATAGTTGCACATAGTGCATAAGGATATGTGGATGCAATTCATTGTTGTGTAAATGTAAAATTAAAAAAAACCTAACAAGTTCATAGAAGGGATCATGTTCAGTAATGATTTTAGCACTAATGACGTATGATATACATGACCTGAGCTAGCAGGATTAGTTAGCAAGGAGCTCTCTCCAGATGTAAAAGTTTGCAAAGGTTGCGCTGCCTGTTTCCAAATGACATTAAAACCCAATAGTAGACCTACATCTCATAGCCTAGGTAGGTTAGCAACACAAACTTGAGAGGTGCAAGTGAGCAAATCAACTTGATATTAGCCTATTATTATGTGTTACCACAGAATCACTTAAGCTAAACTAGCAGCCATATCTCGCTGTTTATGGCACGATAGCTGCTCTGTGTGTGTGAGGAGAAAAGACGCACAGCCACAGGCTTGGGGAGGAGGCACTAGAAGCATGCCTTGTGCACACGAACAAGAACACGGTCATTCTTAAAAGTATTGCTACTAATAAAATTAGGTATTGTGACAACTGCTAATAGCTATTGCGACACTTTTGTAGTATCGGTACACTTTGCATCACTAAATTAGACGTTCTCTGACGTTACACGACCCCCTGTTGAATTTTCACATTGTTGTCGTTTCGTCAATCCGGCAAAGCAAAGACAATGACTCCAATATTACATCTAAATTAGCCCAAAACATTTAGCTCTGATCACTCGAGACACTGACAATTGAACAAAAACAAAATACAGAAAATACAGTATACACCATACAACAAATATTGTTGGAGAGAATCATTTTGGCCATGTCATTTTTTTTTTTTACTTTTGATGTATGTTCAGCCCATCTTTTCGCCTCTATCATTTCTATGACAATGTGATTTCGTAGCTTTCGTAGCTACACAGTTTGACGTTAACTGTATAAAGGTTGAATAGTTTTAGTGCAATAGAGGCCTACTTTATAAAAAGCCCACCAATAATGCTCACCACAATTGGGAATAATTTAAAATAAGAGAAAATTACCCCAGCTTCATGGATTTTTTGGAACCTCCAGTCCTTGTAACAAAAGTCTTCTTGACCTTTGCGGATTCCACAGCTGTCCATCCGCAGAGCGTTCCACAGTGCATAACGTAGGCTGCAGATAAAAGGCAAAATCAATCTATCAGTGTGGTAATAATAGCTCTGAAACTGACAGTTCCAGTCATTAATTTTAATTAGCTGAAACGTGTTCCTTTCTGTTTCCCAAGTTAACCTTACACAAGGTTACACATCCTTGTGTACACATCCCTACGCAAGGAATGGTAAAAAATGAAGTTGTTACAAGCTGAGGCCAATGTTCCACTTACCATTGTGTGACAGTCTACATGAACTATTTATTGGTGTAGGGAATGGTTGTTTTTAAATAAATCATATTCCTTTTAATGTGATGTGTCTTTTTATAAAACCATCAACTGTGCATAAGTTAAGACAACCATGCTGAAATGACTAAAAGAGGAATACGATAAATCTGTTGGAAATTGATCTTAATGCCTCAATTAAAAAATGAGGAAAAAATCCAACCTTTAAACACACCAATATTCTTTTTGAATGAACCAGGTATATTAAATTAATAAATGTTATTCCTTAAAATACAGGGGGCATAAGTAAGGAACCCCCTATGTTAAAATCCCATAGAGGCAGGCAGATTTTTATTTTTAAAGGCCAGTTATTGAATGGACTCAGGATACTATGCATCCTGATAAAGTTCCCTTGGCCTTTGTAATTAAAATAGCCCCACATCACATACCCTTCACCATACCTAGATATATCATGGTTTTATTTCAGTTAGGCTAATAGCTGGTTTGATTTGCATGCTACAGATTATATTAATTGCAAAAGAAATGTTGACTGGTAAGTTATTCATGACTGCAGATGTTGACTTGCCTATTTCTCGATCCCTCGACCGCAGCAACGCTACTTCCTAGTTTACCTGGGTTACAAGAATGCCCTTTCACTCCTGTTACAGTATGCTGCAATTTAGCAGGTTAAACAAAAGTGAGAATATATAAAAAATATACTTACCATTTTGGTGCGCTGTTTGTTCAGCAATTTGATCTGATGGTCTAGTGTAGTCTTCCAATTTTTTAAGAAGCTGTCAGCCTCTTTTCAGTGGTATTGAGCTGTAACCAGTTTAAACCAGTGGCAATAACGTTAGTTTCGTCATCTTGACTGACATCCCAAAGACATTTTAAAATTCCGTGCATTTTGGCTACAGCATGGCTTAACACCATTCAAAACATACAGACTAAAGCTGTATAAGGCAAAGTAAGCTAGCAACGTTAAATTGTCTACCGTTAGCTTTTTAGACAAGCTGCACAGCCAGTGAGTGATGTAACTTACAAGTAGCTAACATTAAACTAGCTAGCTAACTTTATGTGCTGCTTCATCAGGTTGATCAATGATATAGAGTCTAAAAATATGTAAGAACGTTAGCAAATTACCAAAATGTTAATGTACCCTTTCTGAGTTTTCGTGGTGGCAAGTTCTGCACAATCCTTCACCCACACACCGTTTCACTTGGTTTCACTGGGCGCCAAATCTAACGTTAGACTGAATTCATTTTCTGGTAGGAGTCTTCTGCGTGCGAGTTTGCCACGTCCGACCGTCCTAGACCTCTGGAGTCTAACTTGCTCTCTCTAACTTGCTATCTTAATAGCGAGTTGAATCGCAAGTTAGTTCTGGGGTAGCAATAATCAAATTGTGCCGCCTTCACGTACCAGAGACGATAATATCCACTCGGAGGTTGAGGACAAAAGTGCGTTCAGGGAAACGTCTCCGATTTCGTCGTCTTCCTGCGCGAGAATTTAACAGGTGATCTCCTTATATGGGCAAAGATGGTAGCTTTTTTTGTAGGCGAACTTCAGAGGTCTCTGTCAGAGCCTGGTGGTCACATCACATGGTTAGGCCTACTGTTTGCAAATGTGAACTTGAAAATATGTGCAATTAAAACAAATAAGCCAATGAAAAATCATTTGAGAATGTTTATACCACAGCTAGAGCTCTTACAGACCAGACTAATTTATAAAACAAATTATACAAGTCTGAGTATTGTATAAGCCTTTGCTGAGATCTCTTTTGTAAATCAAAAAAGGGCTAAACTGAGATGACTAGAATGAGAACGGTTCAAACATGTAAAGAGATCTCTTTTACAGAACTGATGGTGGAGGATCAGCCTGAGTAAAATATGAGATGTATAAATTGGACAACACTGAGCATTATTTAAAATATTGTTGAGATCTCATTTGTAGATTAAAGGGAGTCTACACTAAGATAACTTAACTCTTTTGCTCCAGAGACAAACCTGAGAAGCGGGAGACGAAAGCAATAATCTCATTTTTATATCACTATGATCACATTATTGTCTAGGAGAAACAATTGAGAAAGAGAAGAGCTCTCATTTTAACATTTTCTTTCCTCTGGGAATAATGCAGTTTTGCATGGCCCCAGAAAATGATGCTGTTTACAAAGAGCCACTCGTGATTCTAATGAAGAATCTAATCAGAATGCAAAGACAATTGCAGTCAAAATACAGAACTTTTACTGTGCAAATTTCACAAACATCTTGTAGCCTATAAAACCAGTACAAAAAGTAGTGCAACTTTATACTTTTTTGAAAATTATACAATTTAAAATGAAACCTCTCTGCTAATATGCTTACTCTGTTAAATAGGCCTATCAGAAACATGCCTTATTGTTATTGTGTGGTTTACATGACGTTAGTTGTAGGCTAACGTTAACGTCATGTGGATGTGGATGTCTTGTTAGCCTGCCATGAGCTTCGGTTCGGTTCGCTAGGCAAAACATTAACAAAAAAGTTTGTTTTGGTGCACTGATGACAGTCAGGATCATTTCTAACTAGCCAGCTAGTATTGCTCAGTGCATGTCTATCACATGCTTTACTTGCTACCTGGATAATTTCAGCGAATATTCTTAAGGTGAGATGAATGATAAGCTCATTAAACTTCACTGTGTTCGGTGGGTTGCTAACTAACGACATCACCTACTAGCCAGCTAGCTACAGCTGTTGAACAATCTCAATAGAATTTTCGTGACGGTAAATCCCTTTCAATGCAGGATCCCTTAACGTTTTTCCTTAACTAAAGAAACAATTTAAGGTATTCTGTGCAACACCCTTAAATAAACCTCTTATCTAAGGAGAAATTAAGCCTTAAGGGTCATACTTAAGGGGAAAAACGTCAGGTGTTTTTGTGTTTACCCTCACTATGCCTCGCAGTGTCATCATGCGTGCGTGTGAAAAAAAGTCCCGTCTGAAACACTGTCGCGCGGCGCAGCGTTCCAAACGTTGTGTAATCAAATACACCGGTATGGCGGTATATTAAAAATTCATATCATAATGAAAATATACACCGGTATACGGTGTGAACCGGTATACCGCCCAGCACTATGAGATGTATTTCGTAATATTTTTATTTTAATTGGAAATGGATGTGTGCTGGTGCGTGTTCATGGATTAGAGAAGCAGGCTGTGTTGTGCACCCGCCCATCACTGTTGATAATGCGCTCTCAAAATAACATATAAACAACTCGCCATGGATTTCTGACCAGGTTTCTCTTGGTCAGTGGCGTAATGCGTTATTCAGTTCCAGTAGTTAAGTTCTATCGGTTACGTAATTTGTTTACGCCGCCATCAACGAAAAAATGAATGGCGAGAATTTCACAGAGACTGATGAGAGTAGGTTTAGGGTGTCAGAATACACTACACATTTTACTCCATTTGAAATAATCAACTACATAAGAAAGCTAAACCGTTTGAATATTAGCGATCTGTACAATGCCCCAGGTGTACTTTTTAAAAACATAGAGGACAACTTGTCGATAGCCCTGTCGGCGCTCGGTTACCCAGACATCTACAACTATTTAATTAACTTCCCTTCGTCCTATTTCCGTGACTCGCTGAAGTCGTATAAAAGTCTAGAAGGATACAAGTGGATACACACATCAAGAGGTACCGTGAATACACAGGGGAAATGCCTTGGCACTGGCTTGGCCCATGAACTCCATAGCACCCCCTTATGTCACTGTGACTTGTGGTTTGCATATAGTTTTAGATACACACACCAAATTTGACAATCAACAATCAACTTTTGTATTAACATGCCATTAGCCACGCCCACAGGAAGTGAGGTAATTGAGATTTTGTGTGTTGTGGACATGATCAATTTTAACGTACTCCTCCTAGACGGTTGCTCCGATTCATGTGAAAGTTGGTATACATGATGCCAATATGCTTCTGATTCTAAACGGAGAAGCTTTTTTTCATATGTTGTAATTTGACGAAATGGCGAAACTATGAATTTTGATACCCTTCCACAAAAACAATAAATGTGTCTTAATTCACCATGCATGGCTTGCAATGTTTTAAATTTAACAGGTTATTGAATACCATGGTAATGACAATATTCACAAGCCCATAATCCATATTTGCCATAGTGCCACCCACTGGCAACAGAAGGAATGACAAGAACACTGATGTCACGTGATAGATTTGAACGTACTCCTCCTAGACGGTTTGTCAGATTCATGTGAAATTTGGCAAATATGATGGCAAGAGGACGCTGATGTTAAATCGCGAAGGGAGTTTTGATATGTTGTAATATGTTATGATTTTAATATCTTACACATAAACAGGAAATGTGCCAGAAAGTCAAAGTGCATTGAATGAACAGTCTGAAACTTCTCAGGTTAATAGATATTATGATTAAGAGAATATCCAGAAACCCTATTGGCCTGCCTGGCATAGCGCCACCACCTGGCCAAACAGGAAATGTGTCAGAAATGGGCAATGCCTTAACTGATTTATTTGAATCTTGGTAGGTATAAAATATTGGAAATCATTATTGTGATGATATTCACATGTGTAATTCAGATACCTAGCATAGTGCCACCATGTGCCAGAAATGTTCTATGCTTTGAATAAATGGTCTGAAACTTAACAGGTTAATAGATATTATGATTATGATGATATCTAGACACCCAATGGGCCTGCCTGGCATAGTGCCACCACCTGGCCAAGCAGGAAATGTGCCAGAAATGGACAATGCCTTAAGTGATTGATCTGAAAGTTTACAAACATTTTGGATATCATTATTGTGATGATATTCACATGTGTAATTTCCATGCCTAACATAGCGCCTGCCACCATCTGGCCAACCAAAAAATGTATCAGAAATGTTCTGTGCTTAAAATGAATGATCTAAAATTTCTCAAGTTAATAATGATTATGATGACACCCAATGGGCCTGCCTTGCATTGCGCCCCCACCTGGCCAAGCAAGTAAATGTGTCAGAAAATAAAATACAAAAACAAGTAGCACACGCATCAAATATGTACATTTCACAAATGCACCACGTCGATGCTTTGTTGGATTCTGACATGTCACGGGTTGCGGCCCGCAGGTGCTCGGGCCCGCCATTGCCGCTTGCGCCTATATTTTCAGGTTAGTTTGCAACAATGTACAAGTTTAACCAAAGTCCTTAGCAGCTACCTAGCTAGCGAACATCACTAGCCATTCCCATTCACTTTCAGTTTATTGTGCTAACGTTAGCTACCTAGCTCGGTTAACAGGCAAAATTAAATTATTTATTCCATGTCCGAAAGTGTGTTTCATTGGCATCACACACAAGCAATGACAAAAGAGAAAAGTTTGAAAGTTGTCGGTTCAATTCCCGGCTTCCACCGTTGTGCCCTTGAGCAAGGCACTTAACCCCAAGTTGCTCTGGGGACAATGTGATGCCTTGTAATATAGCTGACATATTATGAAAAGGGAGTCAAAGTCAAAGTCTGCTTTATTGTCAATTTCTTCACATGTCAAGACATACAAAGAGATCAAAATTACAAAAATAGTGCAAAAGTCAGGCCAATAAACGGCTGAGGTAGTTCTGTTTGACCTAAGTATGCAAGTGGCATAGTGGTGCAAGTTATGTAAGAGCAGCAGAAGTGTGTTCAGAAGTGTTTTCAGGACAACAGGACAACAAGAAGTTGCAAAGTGTACAAGTGGAGTAGTGCAAGGCAGCCATTGTGGGTCCAAAGTCCAGGATGTTATGTAGCTGAGGGTGGAGGGGTGAGAGGGGGGAGACAGTTCAGCATCCTAACAGCCTGGTGTACGAAGCTGTTGGTGAGTCTGGTGGTGCGGGAGCGCAGGCTTCTGTACCTCTTCCCAGAGGGCAGTAGATCAAACAGATTGTGAGCGGGGTGACTTGCATCACTCACAATTGTGGTCGCCCTGCGGGTGAGGTGGGAGGTGTAAATGTCCTTCAGGGAGGGGAGTGAAGCACCAATAATCCTTCCAGCTGTGTTCACTATGCGCTGCAGGGCTTTCCTGTTGTATTCACACAGCGATACAGCTGGAGAGGATGCTCTCAATGGTGCCTCGGTAGAATGTGGTCATGATGGCTGGTGGAGCACTTGCTCGCCTGAGTTTCACTTAGGAAGTAGAGGCGGCGCTGGGCTTTCTTAGCCAGTGATGCAGTGTTGGTGGTCCAGGAGAGGTCTTCACTGATGTGCACCCCCAGGAATTTGGTGCTGCTCACTCTCTCCACCACAGCACCGTCGATGGTCAGTGGCAGGTGTTGGGTGTGACCTCTCCGGAAGTCAACAACAATCTCCTTGGTCTTGCTGACGTTCAGCAGGAGATTGTTGTCCCTGCACCACGTGGTCAGAAGGTCGACCTCCAACCTGTATTGAGTCTCGTCGCCCTTGGTGATGAGACCCACCAGAGTTGTGTCGTCAGCAAATTTCACTATGTGGTTGTTGCTGTAGGTTGCAGTGCAGTCATGCGTCAGCAGGGTGAAGAGCAGGGGACTGAGCATGCAGCCTTGGGGGGGCCCCCGTGCTCAGTGTGATGCCGCTTGAGATATTGTTGCCAACACGTACTACTTGAGGCCTCTGACAGAGGAAGTCCAGTAGCCAGTTGCAGAGGTAGGTACTGAGTCCCAGTTTGTCAAGTTTGCAGATGAGTTGTTGTGGTATTATGGTGTTGAATGCAGAACTGAAGTCTATAAACAGCAATCTCACATATGAGTCTCTTTTTTCCAGGTGGGTGAGGGCTGGGTGGAGGGCAGAGCAGATTGCATCCTCTGTGGACCGTTTGGCTCGGTATGCAAACTGGAAGGCGTCCAGGGTGGGGGGGAGAATGGATTTGATATGTGACATGACAAGCCGCTCAAAGCACTTCATGATGATGGGTGTCAGTGCCACAGGGTGGTTATCATTGAAGCAGGATGGAGCAGTTTTCTTTGGCACAGGTATGATGGTGGCAGCTTTGAAACATGATGGGACGATGGCTTGCTTCAGGGAAAGAAGTCAGTGTTAAAGATGTCTGTGAAGACATCCTTAAGCTCCTCAGCGCAGTCCTTCAGCACACAACCTGGGATGTGAGTCCCTCCTTTTCCCCAAACTGCCTGACCGTAGCATTTAGACTGACTATTTCTCCTACACACACAAATACTGACTATTATAATCACTCCCTGCAATTGGGTAACTTGTTCCCTGGTTGGGAATGGGGATTGGGAAATGTGTATGATTGTGCGGGGTGGTTTTCATCCCCATTTTAATGATCGATAGATACTTTATTGATCCCCAAGGGGAAATTCAAGAATAAATAACGGTATTGTAGTGTTATTATTTAATTATGAATATTTAGTTAGTAGTGATCTGTGTTAAATTTTGTTTCCAATGTATGTTTAAGTTTGTCAATGTATGTATTGTGCACGTCTGTTTGTATGGGAGCTGGATAACCCCCACCCCTCAGTCATAATGGTATGGCCCTTAGTTAATTGGTTGGCTTTAAAAGCAAGGCTTTGGTGAAAGAAGTCGGGTGAGAGAGTGTAAAGAGAGGTGCTGTGTGAGAAGTCTGGACAATACAGAGTTGAGAACTGTGACTGCTAGTGCTTAACAAACCGGTTGGTTGAATTTTGTTTTGTTTTGTCAAGTCTATTTGTTTGCACTGTTTTCGCACTGTAAATAAATCAGCACTTTTCACCAAAATCCATGTTTGCTTGCTGTGTCTTCACCCCATCATCACTTCACCTCAGTGAGTCCTAGCCGCTCATCCTGTGTGTGAGTATGGACCGCAAGGGCCGTATTTTCACACATTACTTTTTCGTCATATGGAATGCCTTTGGAGAACGATGCACCTATTGTTTGGGTTTGGCATTGGTGGACATGAGGAGGACATTAGAAGTTTCAGCCATTCTTCATTTTGACCTGGGTGGTTTTTCAAATGATGGTACAAATTTGTCGTACTGCTACCTTTTGTGACGACTCGTTTATTGCAAATTTTGTAGATTGCCATTTTGTGGTTCCACGTCGTCCTGGTGAAATTCAAAAAACTGCCAAATGATTGACCCTTGTTATTTGTTTTTGGAACCAATTTGTCCGCTTCCATTTTCCTATGGAAGTCGCTCACTGATTATTTTCGAACAACAGCGAACACGGTTGCTTTGGCGCTTTCATTTTCAACTAAACTTCCATAGTCTACATAAGACGTCACACCCTCTTCTGAAAAGACTGCTCTAGATTGGTTGGTAGGTGTGTGATGTGATTTTTTTTTCAATTACTGAGAGGGAGAGAGGGCAAATGGAGAAATAGGAAGACAAACATGTTGTTGCTTCAACAACAAAAAGATAACAGCAAGTTAAATACTCAGTGTTTGCGATATAACAACTAACACACGTTCGCACATAGAGCAAACAAAGATATATCGAGTATATTCGGTATATCGCCCAGCCCTACCATGAAAATTCGTGCTCAATACTGCTACTAGTGGAGGGTGTACAAAATAGATGTCATTTAGATACCCAAAGCTAACTGTAGACAGAGGAGAAAATTCTATTTTACTAAAAAGTAATCATTTTAATAATAATTCTATATTAGTAAAAAGTCAAAATCGTCAGAAGTGAAGATGCATTGTTTTCATCCGACAGTGACTATTTATTTGATGGAAAAGTGTAGCATGGGTGAAGAAATACAATTTTGAAGTTAATCCAAATCACTCAGTGGATTCATGAATTTGGTTTCATGTTCAGAAAAGCTATGCTACCAATTTCACCTTGGAGATCTGCACTCTATAAGTGCCCTTATCATTTAAAGAGGCAGTGCTGGAGCATGTCTTTCAAGTCTATTTTCTTGTGTGTGTGCACCATAGTAGTCTATGTGGAAGTGTGTTATTATTTGCAATGACGGCATTAAAATATCATTCCCCCCTATTTTGAGTCTTGCCAGTTGTTTAAAAAAAGCAATTTGTTTCAAAGTGAAGCAATACCCCTTAAGCCATTGTTAATGCAAAAACGGTCTAGTTAAAAACCTCTGCAACTAAAGTAACTGATCACTGTTTTTTTATGTGAGTTGTTAATGCAAATTGTTTTTCCATAAATATTTTCTCTATTCTTTTTCTTCCTTGTAGGTATGCAGATTTAGTCGACAGCATAAAAAAGAAATTTGCCATGAAACGTGGGCATTCCGTGTTGGAAGATGATGTTAGTTTGGAGGAAAAAACAAAGAGAGCCTTTCAGAAGCCAAAGGATTGAGATGACACCTGATAAACTTTTTTTTGTGTGATCATACATTAGCTTATTTGCCTTTTTGTAAGTGTGGCCATTTTATTTTTGTGGGCCTGTTTTGTTATTAAATTGTTTGTTTGTTTTGTCTAATAAAAAAAACATATAACTCTTATAATGTCTGTTTTTGTTTGAGATCAAAAATTGTGCCTGTATAACACAATGGAAGTCTGGGTCAAGTGTGTAATCAAGCTATACCTTTTCATGCTACAGCTCAACTCTCACATTTCAGAGGTTACACGGTTTCTAAGCTAAAACATTTTTTGTCAGCATACTTACATACATACAGCAAACTTCAGTCTCTGTAGACAGCCCAGGCTCCTAAAATGGCAACAAAAACAGCCTGGTACAGCATGGACCATGAAATATGACAAGCTTTTCCAGCCATTCACTGAAGAGATGCACTCTCAGGAGAGTTCCAATTGCACGGGAGGGAGGTAGGGAGGGGCGGGCTAGCTAGCTCTCTGTTTTGTTTGAACGTCAACACCTTGAACGTCTTTAAATGCTCGATCATTGCTTTTGTATATATTTACTTTTACTATATTTTTCTTTTTGCAATTTTAAGTTTATTATGACCGCCACTAGAGCTTTTCGGTCACAATTCCCAGGACACCAAAACACCAGGGCACATGCAACTTAGTGGGCATGTAGTGTGAAAGTAAGTGTTTTAGTAACATTTAAGAGTGGCCCAGCCAGAGTCAAGACCTCAGTTCATAAAAAAGTGAGCACAAGGCCAGAGAGATGCCAACAAATCTTTCCTGCCTCAAAACCTGGATTGCTGCTAAAAAGGTGTGATCTACAATCATTGTGGAGACATGGAGAGGCTTGGTAGGTATTATAAAAAAAAATTGAAAGCTGTGATGGAAAATAAAAATGTTTCCATTGATTATTTAAAAAGGGTATGAATCATTTTGGACACCATTTTTCATAAAAATGTAAAAAAGACAAAAACGCTTATTTTTCTGATTCCATGTTTCTACCACATTGTCGGATGAATTTTCTAGGAGAAGTGCACCAAAATTGATAATTTGTTCTTGTGTCAAAATGTGCAAAATCCAAAATACCTCTTGTTGGGCGTGGCTAATGCAGTGTACATCGAGAGTTGTTCATCTTCGGGAGTTCTGCATGCCTACCCAATTTTGAGTGTTGCTGAAACTTTTTTTTTTTTTTTTTTTTTTATTTAAACTTTATTTTACCAGGAATAATCCCATTGAGATTCAGAATCTCTTTCAAGGGTGTCCAGGCCAAGACAGCAGCATAATAGTTCCATATTAAAATATACAATGTAAAACAGACAACATAAAACAGAAAAAGACAGTATGCAAATTAACATCATTTCAACATGATCACCAGCTGCGCTCAGTAACAGCACATGTGCATTTATTACTCAAATAGTCCTTTATCCTAGTTTTTAACTGTCATTGTTGGTAGGCAGTCTAATTTAAAATGATTTCTGCAATTTCAGGATGAGGGTGCAAAAACTAAAAAGGCACTTTCACTGAAGACAGTTCGGGTAATGTCATACATGATTTGCCCACATGATCGAAGATTACATTTTTCTGGTGGTGACTTTAGGAGTTAGGAAAGAACACAAGTAAGGCAGTTCACACAGAATAGCCTTATAAAGAAAAATATACCAATGCTCCAACCTGCGATTGTGCAAAGGCCAACCAACACTCTCATACAAGCTACTGTACAGTGATGAGTACGAAAACCAGAATTAGTTATAATTCTTAGAGCTGCATGGTATAGGCCTACTGAATCCAGCATTTTCAGAGAAGATTGATTTGCATGCATGTATAAAATATCACCATAATCCAGTATTGCCAGAAATGTTGCTTGTATAAGTCTTTTTCTCGCACTAAAAGAGAAACAGCATTTGTTTCTTTAATAGAAACCCAACTTTACTCTAAGTTTTTTTGTTAGACACTCTGCTTGAAGGACAAACTACATTCCGACCACGAGACTCAGTGAAATAAGTGGGTGCTATGTAGTCCCTGGGCTTATGGATTAACATAACTTGTCAACAAGTATGCTACATCAGTTCATTTGTGTGCCACTATTGGCATAAAATCATGTCTACAGCCTGCACCGAAGGTGCAAAGCCCTATTGTTTCTGTACAGATCATTATTATTATAGATGGTGTTATCCTGCTCCCATTGTGTTTTTGCCTTCTCTTACTGGGGACCAAGCAGTAAAGCTGCAGTATTTCTACCCTTCTAACTTACGTTTTGTTAATTAATCAAATTTTGGGTGTTATGTAAGGGACAACGGCTGCCAAGGTGTCCCAATACGAATTAATGGATGATGCAGAGTCAAAGAACTCCACGATGCACAGCGGAGTGGAGTTTCATCCGGCAAGTCCATTTTATTCCACCAAAGAATCAACCATTTTCAAAATTTTAATAACCTCACCAGCTGTTTTGTTATTTTGTTTGAATGAGTAAGCAATATGAGTAATTTGGGTAACACTTTATTTTAATGTGTCGCTGTTACAGTGTACCTACTTAATTAGGTACAGTGGTACAACCTGTGTAACAACATGTACTATCAGGTACTATCATTGTACTTGCATTATGTATTTGTGGGTACCTACATATAGTTGTTACATTGTAATACTGAGTGCTTTTACAAAACTTTGCCAATTTGCCTACATTTTCATCAGAGGCAAAGAGCTGACCTGAGACCTGCTGGATGGGGTAAATCTGGTCATGATAGATTTGATATACAAAGCATTCTTAGCTCCAGTCAAGGCCTCATTGTCTTCAGTACATGTAACAGCTGTGCTGCTACAACCTTGTTACTCTTTGATACAGTGAAATAAACCTATTAAGTGTACCAGTTAATTACTTACATGTACATATGACATGTATGTTATGTCTTCGATGTCTTGGAACAGGTCTACTAATTCACTACATAGTACATATATCAACTGTGTTGGTACACACTTATTGCTCTTTGATACAGTGGCATAAACCCATTAAAATGAAGTGTACCAGTTAAGTACTTACAATTACATATTACATGTATGCTGTGTCATTGGTGTCTAGGAACATGTCTGCCATTACCCTACATACTGTAGTACATGTATCAACTGTGTTGGTACACATTTATTACTCTTTTGATACAGTGGAATAAACCCATTCAAATAAAGTGTACCAGTTAAGTACTTACATCTACATATATACATCCTGTCAATGATGTTATGCATCCTGTAATTGATGTGTTGAAACGTGTCTGCTGTTACACCACACAGTACATGTGAATTAGTAGACCTGTTCCAAGACAAGACCTGTTCCAGTTTATTCCACTGTATCAAAGAGTAACAAGGTTGTAGCAGCACAGCTGTTACATGTACACTGACAATGAGGCCTTGACTGGAGCTAAGCATGCTTTGTATATCCCATCCAGCAGGTCTCAGGTCAGCTCTTTGCCTCTGATGAAAATGTAGGCAAATTGGCAAAGTTTTGTAAAAGCACTCAGTATTACAATGTAACAACTATATGTAGGTACCCACAAATACATTATGCAAGTACAATGATAGTACCTGATAGTACATGTTGTTACACAGGTTGTAACACTGTACCTAATTAGGTAAGTACACTGTAACAGCGACACATTAAAATAAAGTGTTACTGTAATTTGCATGAGTAAGCAATATGTACAGGTTGAATTTAAGTTATAGGCCCCCTAAAGAATTGATTTACATTATAATAACGTTTCCAAAATCATTTTGATGGCACATAAAGTCTTAACAGGCCGAACAGCATTTTTGCCGCGCTCTGAGCAGGTCGCATTGCTTCAAATATAGACTGTGTCTCAAATCGCGTACTTCTGCACTTACAATACCTAATTTGAGTGCATGAGGGTGTTCACACTGAAAATTACAACAACACGAAGGGTGCTGCAAGTCCCCAGATGGTGCACTCATAACGGCAAAAAGCTGAGTGTGGAACGCTGAACACTTTTCGCCCTCAACGGACGCCATCTTGGCCAAATAGCGGAAGGGGAGGGAGCGTGGTAATCGTGGTTGAGAAAGCTGAAGCAGCAGCTGTGGAAAACACACTTTACAGAGGTACAAGCAAGTTATAACATAAACGGTTCATGTTTTGACACAGTATGACCATATCACTGTCGAATTGAGGGCACCAACAAAGTTATTTAAATGTTGTGTTCGTCATTTCCGTGAAGTGCACGGAGTTAGTGTTTGATATGAGACAATACTATCAAAGATCCTTGATTACTCCGCTTTAACCCTCCACTGTTAAAATTTGTGCACTCCGCCAGTAAACACACAGTGCACATAAGGTGCTACACGAAAGTGTACTCACGAAAGTACACCAATTGAGACAGAGTTAGACTTAAGTTGCTGTGCCGGGTTGGCCTGTGCCGATAGCTAGCATGCTAGTTAACCTTCGGGTGCTTGCAAATAGGATGACTGCCAAACCACAACAACTGTGTGATCGTGAACAGTGTTGGGGTCATTACTCAAAAAAAAAATAATGAATTACACATTACTCTCTAGGCTACTGTAAAAAAAAATGTAATCCCTTACATTACTTTACTCTCTATGGAAAGTAACATGTTACATTACTTTTTAATGTATTAATTAAAGAATAAAAATTTTTATTGTTAATATAACCATCAGGGAACATTCCAAAAGGTTCCCTAGTGGCACAAAACTATACCTTTGGGGAACGTTAGTTAAAGGATTAAAAAATGTATCCTTAATATGGGGCGTGCCACGATTAAATGAGTCCAGTTCGACAAAAAAAAAAAAACAAATGGGTTTATTGGATATTCATAATTCACAGACCTTAGGTTTTAATTTGTTCAATTCCGTATAGCCAACCCAGAGATATTGGCCAAAATGTGAAAGCTATCTTTATCTCAAAAAAAAAAACAAGTTTTGAGAAAATCAGCTTTAAAGTTTGTGAAGTGTAAATGTGCATATTATGTATATTTCCTTTCAACCAATCACCACAAGACTATGCATCCTGATGAAGTTCCCTTTGCCTTTGGAATTAAAATAGCCGCAGTGCTGTCGCTGTCAATCTCTGTTGTACATTCTCCAAAGAAATCCGTAGCCAAAGGTCGAATTGATTCAGAATCCGAAAACATCCGAACACACAATCCGAAACTTGTGAGACATTCGTAGTTAACTAACTTGCTTGAATGAAGCCGAGTTCAATGCCTAGCCAGCACCAGTTGTTAAGGTCATGTAAAAAAGATGGGACAGCGCTTCGCATCTTTTTTTTAAACCCAATCCATGTTTATACAGGTCATGTAAAAAAAAGGTGAGATTACTTGACAGCAGCATTTAAGCCCAACCATGTCAACCAATGTTTATAGCTGTATAACGTAACATTATGAAATCTGCATTTACTCAGACATCATATACTTCTAATCAGCACCAGTGACAGAAGTCAAGTCATGTACAGGTCACAGTCATCATAACCTACAATAAGCTAGTCAATTCAATGTCCTGCCACCATCTGTGGAGCTTACAGACAACATTAATTAACATTGGGTTCTGTATGCTATCCCTTTAACTACCTGCTCAACCGTTTGGTAGAGCACACTTTAAGACACCATATCTTACCAAAAAATCCAACTGTTTTGAGTTTAAACATATGGAGCCATATCTACCACTTGAGTACTACATGTTAGGCTCAGTACCTCTGTAATGTCGAAGGCCACACCTTCTCATCATACGCGATTTAAGAAATTAATTTACGCGATTCCGGTCATATTTTGTGGAGTCACATCTACCAAGTTTTTAAAAGTAAAACTTATTTTTCTTCATTATTATGTTAAAATGAAGTGGAATAACACATGTATTAACTTACATTAAAATATATACATATTTTCATGGTCAAATAACATGCTCAACCAAACGGTTGATAAGTCAGTTTAAGGTAAAAGTCAGGGGCCGGTTCCCCAAAACGTTCTTATCGCTAAGTAGTTCTTAACCTATTCCTTAACCTCTCTCTTAACGTTATGGCACGATTCCCGACACGTTCGTATGCTAAGTATATCTTCTGTAAGTCACACGAAGGTTGCTCTGGACCATTCGTAAGCTTCTCTTAGCGTTGTTTGAGCTCAAGACGCTAGTCGTCGCCACTGTGCAGTCTTTAGAAATCAGCGCAGCGCAGTACAAGTCGAACTATGGTAGGCTATGTTGACAATGTTGTGGCTCAACGATGATTTTATGTTATGGAAATTTTAAGACTAATAATAAAATATGTTCACAATGAATATAGGCCTATTTATGAAGTTTACTTTATTTGGTATCAGAACTAATATGGTGGTGATTCATAATGTCATTAAAGCGTTCAAATTGGCAATCACTTTTGATAATTAAAAGCTGGCAAACACTTTGGCTCTAAATGGCTAAGATCTATAAATGGGTAAGCATGGTGGTGTCCAGTAAGCGACCAACTATGGCAGCGATTCAACGTGTTGAATCAAAGACGGCGCCGGCCGGGGAGCAGTTTAGTCCATGTCAATTTTTTTATTTGCCACAACTTCAGCCCTTTTGATATTATGCCTGACGTGGCTATATTAAAAAAATGTCGCCTCCCAAGACAACTCATTATGGAGCAGCTGGACCTTTTCAGACCTGCGCTTGCCAGGCTAACACGGTGGAATTTTGCTTTAAGCCCTGAAGTCCAGCTACTTGCAGCGATAAGGTTTTTTGCTAGGTTTGTTTTTTTTAGGTAGTTTCATCGAGGTTGTGGGAGAGGGCTACGGCCTAAGCAAGACCTCAGTGTGGAGGTGCGTCCACACTGTCACCAACGCCCTTCTGCGCCATGCCGGGGATTACATCCGGCTGCCGGCAACACGTCAGGAAGTCTAGGAGGTGCACCAGGGCTGTCATGCCATTGCTGGCATCCCCAGAGTCTTGGGCCTGGTGGATGGCACACTCATCCCTATCGCCAATCCATCAGTGATTGACCAGGCGTATATATCGCAAAAGGGATACGCGGCCATAAACGTGCAGGTTATAGTGGACCATAGGGGTGTGATCTCCGATGTGGTGGCAAGGTGGCCAAGCAGCACCCACGACAGTTTTGTCTGGGCCAATTCTGCCGTGGGTGAACAAGCAGAAAGAGAGGGATTTGGTCAGAGCCTGTTCCTCGGGGATAGTGGATACCCTCTGAGAACATACCTATTCACACCGCTGAGCAACCCACAGACTCAGGCTGAAAGAGCCTACAATGTTGCACACGTTCGCACACGCAACGTTGTCGAGCGTGCAATTGGCATCTGGAAGCTGCGCTTTCGGTGCCTGCACAAGTCGGCAGGAGGACTGCGCATGAAGCCTCACAGCTGTTGTGCAGTTACGGTGGCAACGGCCATACTCCATAACATGGCTGTGCGCGGTGGCGCACCTATTCCGGAGGAGGAGGAGGTGGAATCGGATGAGGAGGAAGATGGAGAGGTAGAAGTTGAGGTCCTCTATCCTCCACAGAGGGCTGCCCTGCACGCTGCCGGGGCTGAGGCAAGGCAGCTTTTGATTGCAAATGTTTTTGGTTGAGTTACATTTTCTTTTTGGATTAACTTGCTGAGCTATCATTAGCCATCATCCATAATTGAATGGACTTTTTTTTGATTGGTATTATGATGGAATTTTTAGTTTTCTGAAAAATAAACGGGAGTTCCAAACCTTGCATCCATTAAATGTTCTGTGTGTGATTCTAATCCTTTAAACCTTTACTTTATCATGCCATTGTGTCCATTCCATAAGTGCTCTATGCCAGTGGTTTTCAAAGTGGGGGCCGCGAGGGGGTGCCAGAGGGGCCTCAGCAAGTTGGAAGGAAAAATAAAAGGAACAAATAAATACATTTGACATTTTTTAAATATACCTATTACTATGAGGGTTGTTATACAATGCCATTATAATAATGTCTCGCATATCTGATACATTATATATACATTATATTTTCCATGATAATGACTGAGAATAATAGTAGAGTGATAGCTCTCATATAGCAGAAAGCCCCAAATGCAGTTTTTTCACACTGTATGTTCCATTGCGAAGTGCTTGTGGCTAAAATAATTATTAGGATTAGCTTAATGTGTTTTTGCCGTAGTGTTGTCGATGGGTTTAATAACACATCAAGGGGGTCCTTGGCCAGAACCTAGTGGTATTTGGGGGGCCTTGTCATGGAAAAGTTGGGGAACCCCTGCTCTATGCAACGCCAATCATTGACATGCGTCACTTAAGGTTGGCGAAGGAGCCTACACGTTAGAATTTCTGAGTCAAAAGTTGACATATGCCCAAACACATTGCTGATACATCTTCATTCATTTGTTGGCCATTGAACGCAAGTCACATGGTTGTCAGAGGATTCCCTTTCCGCTGCTTTGCCTCACACATAGCCTTATGCGTCGTCAAACACACAGATAATGTCCATCACAAACTAATGTCTTTACGCAGCCTCTTCAAACGAGCCTTTATATTTGAATGTGCACTTAGATTGACACTGCTTAATTTCCTTGTGGATAAATAAGGTATCTCATAGATAGAACAAGATTTTACGGTAGGTTTCCAATGGCAATAGAGAATTAGTTGTTGACTAATTAAGGATGACAGAATGACATACAATCTTGTTGTATTTTTAGAGGCCGTTTACACGACACCGCCGGGTGGATTTTCTCTTACCGCTTTCACACCTTTAACGACTCCGGCAAGAAAAAACCTTGCGTGTACACACAGAGGTGTAACCGGCTAAATGTGCTGTAGTGCATATGCCAGACCAGTCATGGCGCCGCTGTGCAGAAGCTTCACAATAATTTAAAATGTGAATCGCGCGTGAAGAAAACATTGTTAAAACAGTTTGTTAAGCCAGAGAATGTCTAATAAGTGCTCTGGTTAAGCAGTCGCATGAAATAAGGAGACTACAGACAATTCGGTTTTCAATTCAACTGTTAAATTAAAAAAGTTTATTTTCAAGGTATGTGACTGCTATGTGAAATTTCAAATGCTTAGCCTATGCATTGCATTAGGTCTGAGCACCACTGGAGAAAACACTAACATGCAGTAAGCTAATGTTTAACTAAGTTAAGCTAGCGTGTGCTTCTAACTTAGCCACTAAAGGCTGATAGGCTACATTGTGCACATAAATCATGACAGGGGAAAGAAAAACATTTTAATATAATAAATAAATGGTTTGGTTTGTTTTGACAAGCAACATGTCAGGTCGAGTGCCGTGGCTGAGTTGAGAGGTGGGGCTATGTCGTCATAAAGTTGCCGGCTTCGCACCTACAGGCGTCTACACGGCGAAAGTTAGCCGGCGGTTTCAAAAGTTCCCACTTCGGAAGCCGGTTTCAAAAGCTATCGGTTTCAGTCTCCTAAACTCAGTGGTGGAGGAAGTACTGAACCTCAGTACTTAAGTAAAAGTACAAATACACAGAGAAATATTTACTTTAGTAAAAGTAAAAGTACCACAATGACAACCCTACTTAAGTAAAAGTAAAAAGTACCTGCTTTTAAATGTACTTTAAGTATTAAAAGTAAAAGTATTTGCATAATGATTTATTCTCTTAATATCTATATTCTAAAAGGAAAAATCAGTATGGGCTGTGGCATTTTAATTAAGCTAGTTTTAGGTTATACTCGACTAGATAGTTTTAAGTTAATGCAATTGTGCTTACCATCTGTGGCCCAGTTTACATTCTGACCTACAATTCTAGAGACTGTAATTCTGGTTATCTACTAGGGTGATCTGCTGAGTAATATCATTCAGCAAAAACACGAGAGCCTGAAGTTTAACGGGGTAGACAAAGGGAAACGTCGGGTGGATCGTAATGCCAATTATGCTGATTGAACAGAAAAGTTGCTGAGAAAGGTGTCTTTATGATTAAGTTCAGTTTCACTTGCGCAGGCATAGACATTGAATGAGTGCTCACGTTACTACCCCCAATTGTAGGCTATGCATCTTTATTTAATCACACACAATTAAGGAATATTTCCTAATCTGGAAAATGTTACGTTTTTGGTTCATTAATAGTCTACCATTCATTTGTGCCGCAAATGATCAGGCGTGTGACAGAAGCATGGGCATAGCCTGTAACCCGCTGATCCATGGATAGCAATCTCATCGGAGAGGAGGCCCTAACGCTGCAGATAACAGACAGAGAAAGGCACAGAACACAGTTGCATGTACAGTGTAGCCATGGGTCTGGTGAATATAGCCTACCGAATGCAGATGGCTACAAGCTCACGCTTTGCCTGGTCTAGACTAGAAGCTTATGTTTCTAAGAATGCACGTAGCGCTCCAGAATCTTTGGTAGCAACCCCGGTAAAACAAACGTGTTTGTCAGAGAGAAAAAAAAAACTGATCATAAAATGTATCGTAAAAAGGAACGATGGTGTTGTAGAAATGTAGCGGAGTAAAAGTACAGATAATTGCTGTAAAATGTAACGAAGTAAAAGTCAAAAGTATGCACTATAAATTTTACTTAAGTAAAGTACAAATACGTGGAAAATTTACTTAAGTACAGTAACGAAGTATTTGTACTTCGTTACATTCCACCACTGCCTAAACTGCCGGCGTCGTGTACATGCAAGGCGTAACCGTTAACAAAACCTCACCGGTTTCACAAAAACCGACGTCGTGTGCACGGCCCCTTAATGAAGATGCGCATACACACACAGACACGGTCACTGGTGTGATTGTTGCTCAGCATCTATAAAGACAAAGACATACCAAAATCAGATTATGAACTGTGAGGAAAGGAACATCAAAATCTATAAACCAAGAACAACTGGCTTACCTTCAGCTGGCAGCAAGATTGGTACTGAGATTGAGGGCCTGTTGAATTGCGCCTCTGCTAGGCATGCTGCTGCTTGACCAGTTCCAGCTTGGCTCTCTTCAGCTCCAGAGACTGGCGAGCGAGCTCATTTGCTTCGGTCAACTGGCGCTGAATGTCCTGCAACACGACCAACTTCTCCTTTTCAATGTTCACCAACTCTTCACTACACCGACATGGTGAGATTGTGGAGCGACGTCGGGATGTCGTGTAGCTAAGTCCTGGCGAAGACGTGCGTGCGGGAGGTGGCGTAGTGCACCCTTCCGGCTCGGTGCTGGCAGGTGAGGAGAGTGCTGCAGGTGGCTCGGTGTCTGGAGAGCATGGCACATTGGGGGGGTGGCGATGACCTGGAACATGAGGCCTGTTCAGCGTCACCTCATCTTATGTCAATCCCCCCAGGGATTCCATGTGAGACTGTGTCTCCCATGATCGCCTTCTCCTCAAGTGCTGTTAAGGGTTGTACCAAACTGGTCCCCGCACCTGTCCTCGCCCGTTCTCTACGGACAGCAGAACCTCTCACCTTAACCTGGCTTGAAAAATCATTTTTTCCTTACGTCCTGCCAGGACCTTGGTGTGCCTGATCCGGAGGCAGCCATCTTCCGTGCTATGTCGCTCCATAGCTCTTTTTTGTTGCTGTTGCACAAGTTATTCCGAAAAGCTGGAAAACAGTGTCACCTTGTGCAAGCTCACCTCGTCCAGCAAAACTTCAAGTTCCTCTGACGAGAGGCTTGGTGCCCTTTTTTTAGGTTGCTTCCCCACCATATTCTGTATCTAACTCTCTCTCTCTCTCTCTCTCTGTTCATTGTAGATAGGTTGCTTTTTTATTGAAAACATTAACCAATGACAATCAATACCGCATTAACAGAAGTAACTGCAGCTGCTTGCCAATCAATTGTAAAGTGCCTTACCATTAATATAAAAGTGTATTACATAATTTTTAGAAATTGTTAAACCCATTTCAAGAAGCGTCACAAGTGGCACAATGGGATAAGGAGGGTGGATGGTTAGCGAAGGTTACCCGGTTTGTCTACCTGTCACAACATATCGTGTGAACATATTACTGACAATTTGATCATTTAATTAATAGTCTATATTTTACTGATAACTTAAACTATGTTAAAATAAAAGTTACTGGAATAATTTGAGGAATGTTTCATTTGCATAGAACATGTGTCTTTCTTAACGCCGTCATGCACCTTCTCGTGAAGTGGAAAATCGATTCCTGAGCAATCGATGCCAACTAATTCAGCACCTTCACTTGGGACAGCGATGAGTTGGGCTCGAACCAGCAGCCTTCCGGTTGCTGGACGATAGGTGGAACTGTTTTAAAAGAGTGGTATTATAGAACTATAGAATTATAGTGCAGTTTTAGAAAACAGACTGAGATTTGAAAAATGATTTGTTTTATTGTTTGCATTTGCCTAAGAAACACATTTTGCAAATAATTTTATACACAAAACCAACAGTATGAGTTGAATGAGCTGAGCTAGAATTACTGAAAAACATTACAAAATTAGAAATGTCATGGAGATACCTTTCAATGTCTATAGATGTTAGGGTGGCAGTGGTAAGGCTTTAATGCATTATTTTTATTGTGCGCAGTATAACAATTTAACTGACAAACCACAGATTGTACAACAACCCCAGCCACCGAACAACTGGACAACAGAAAGAGAAGGCCATACACTGTAACCCATCTGTCTGCCTAGAAGGAAATCAATCTGAAATTGATGGGATTACAAGCAGATCATACACTGTCAGGTCATGAAGTCTATAGGTGCCTCTCCACTACAGGAACCTTGACATGGTCAAATCATTTTCCTATTTGCAACGTCAATTTCAAGAACGACAAAATAATATTTATTTTGCAGCACCACCAACATTAGACCACTAAAACAGAGAATTCCAGATAATACTACAATTATCCCCACAGTTGAGTCAACAGTTAAGTGCTACACATTTGCTAACACTCAATTACATGGCTTCATTGCACCATAATTACTTGATGAATGAAAATATCAGTTCTACTGTTGAAGTCTATATCAGCATCAGTTGATGCTTTCCTTATGTTCATTCAGTGATAGGATAACCTCAACATGATAACTCCTTAAGCAATCATTCCATTCAAATCTGTTAAAAAATATACTTGATTGTTTTACAAATAGCGCCTGTTTTCCACACACATCACTACAAGTCTCACTTGTTTCAGAGCCACACAGAAGTACCTACCAGTAGGTACTTATTTCTCACCTGAAGATGGCCCTGAAAGGGTTCTGTCCTACAGGCGCAGTTCCTGCAGGGCAGACACAGCTAATGGGATGGAATCTCTATAATGAAAGTTTAAAGCAACACTATGTACTTCCTTTACCTAGAAATAATGGCGTCATATTTAAAAATGGCTTTAAAAATTTAGATGACACAGAGTATAGCAAGAATAGCATCTTTGATATTACTGTTATGCGCCCTGAATGCCTGGTATTGTACAATGTAACCTTGTTGTACCGGACCATGACTTTTTTATATCAGTTTTAAGCACACTGGATACTGCCTTAGTTATATTGGTACTCAGCAAATATCCATTCTTACATCATGTACATTAAATTTGCTTATTACACGGCTCTTCAGAGTGCTGCAGAAAGTTCCATTCACATGAATGGGCCTTCCCAACGTTCAGAGGTCTGTTAAATCTATATAATCACCGACAAAGTATATAATCACCGCTGTCAATGGCAACGGGTTTTGTGCTTCTGATTAACGTCTTTCATATCACTCCGCAGCAATGGAATTTAATTGAAAGTGAAAGTCAGCTAGTAATACGTTGCCACACAACACCTGCAAATGTCAAGTTCTATCTGTGTGGCGAACTATTTATATTGTCAGCGGAAGCCACGAAACAGTAGCAAAATCATTTTTAAAGACCAATTGTGTTAAGTTTATTTTCTCGTTTTGGCAAGTAGCCGTATAATAAGCGGGAAATGTATTGTCCGCCGGTAATTATCAGAAAATAAGTCCCTTCAGGTCGAAGCAAAACCTCTCCGCTGCGCGTTGGGGTTCTGTTCTCCCTGTCGGGACTTATTTTCTGATAATTACTGGCAGACAATACATTATCCCTTACTTATTACATGACTCTTCAGAATGCTAGTAGAACGCTCCATTGACTTGAATGGGATTTCCCAACGTTCTACGGTAAAATATATTTATGTACTGTAATTACCGCTGAAACTTATAATTACCGCTGTCAATGGCAACGGGTTTTGTGCTTCTGATTTACGTCTTTCATATCACTCCGCAAGTAGTCCGGTCACTTCTTGCATTGGAGCTTCATTCAAAAGTGAAAGCAGATGGTTGATCAGCTGTGTTCTAAAGAATGTTTGATTCAAGTTCAGCGTGTGTTGCGAGCTATTTGTTTCTCAGCAAAAGCCACAACAAAACAGTCGGTAACAATTAAATGTAAAGGTCATATCATGTGGAGTTTATTTTTGCGTTTTGGCAAGTAGTCGTGTAATGTGATAATGTGTAAAATGCCGGTCTTTATCAGAAAATAAGTTCTTTCAGGACGAAGCAAGACCCCTCCGCTGGCTCATCGGGGTCCTGTTCGCCCTGTCGAGACTTATTTACCGATAATGACCGGCGTTCTATACATTATCCCTTACATAGTATTTACTGTCTTTGTAATGGCTATATATTTTCAGTATTGATGTTGAGGGCTTATAGTTCTACCAATTTTTTAGTATTTGGCTAGTTCTGTCCGTTCTCCCCATTTGACTGGAAATGAATAGTGAGAGTATCAGCACAACCAGCTGTTCTATCATCCAGGATTAGTGATATTTATATCATTGACCTGCGATATATGTAAAGCGCTTTGAGTGTCAAGAAAAGCACTACAAAAGTGAAGTGTCATTCATTCAGACATTCATTCAGTCTTGTAAATGTATATATTTGCCTTAATATAAAATGCTCCCATCTCAGGCAGGAGGCTATCTGATTGGAGCATTTGAAACATACACAACCCTTACCTATTATCAAAACCTGTTTACAGATTTAAAAAAACCAACAACTACACAATGAGTTTGTTGGTACTGAAAATATGTTAGCATTTAGTTAAAATCCTCTCCATACTTTGCCCCCAAATGCATGAAGAAACTGTATATTTTCATGGTTGGAAAGTGTTCCTCTTGCTATCCCAGTAGGCTGAGCAACTCTTCACCTACACCCAAAAAGTAGACACCTTGTGCAATGCCAAAGAGAGGGGCAATGACCAGTGCACGACACGTAGCTCCCTTCAGGAAAGCTGTAGGCCCTTCTCGAGTCAGGACACGTCTGTAAAGATATAGATGGCAAACTGATACAAATGTGTTGAATTTGTAGTTACTGTCACCTATTTTTGAAATGAAAACTAAATTGAAATATTCAAATTATTAAACATCTACAACATTGTTTTCTCTCTTTTGACCTGGGTTGCAGCAAAAGTACAGTACTTAACAGAGGCCACATATACAGTGCTGCTTGAAAGAGAACCCTCAGACATGGTCAGTTGTTTTTTTTTACCAAAAAATCTAAATATATGTGAGCCCCTGTAGTTCATTTCTTGTGGCACCTCCTTTTGCAACCACTACTTCAACCAAACCTCTTTTGTACCCATTAATCAGTGGCTCACATCTAGTTCTGGGGATTTTTGCCTACTCCTCCTTGCTGAACTAAGCCAGTTAAGAGAGGTTGGAGGGTCAATTGGCATGTACTGTCCACTTCAGATCTAGCCAAAACATTTTCTATTGAATTGAGGTCTGGACTTTGACTAGGCCAATCCAGAGTATGCATTTTCTTCATCTTAAGCCATTCCTTGGTCATGGTTATATGGTCTTTGTCTTGTTGTAAAATCTATTACCAGAGAATGGACTTCCAGAAGGCCTCTGAAAGTTGAATCGGTCAGTTTTGTTCTTTCTTGAGAGCCGAGGCTTCCTTCTAGCAACCCTCCCATGAACATTGTGTCTTTTCCAGTTTCGTCTGATTGTAGATGCATGTAGATTTATTCCAGATGCTGCCATTGTGGTCTGTAACTCTTTAGAGGTGATGTGTGGGTTGGCTCTTACCCAATTTATCATCTTTCTGGTGCATCTTGGTCATACTTTTGATAGGCATCCACTTCTAGGAAATGTTGCTGTGATGTTGAATGCCCTCCATTTGCAAATACATTGGATAAATGGTGCTGGGATCTTTTATAGAGGGTCTTGTAGCTTTCCCCAGACTGATGGGCTGTCACTACTCTCTTCCTTATGTCCTCCTCTCCTCTTGGCATTGTTGATCCCTGTGGGTGCCTTGGCACTACAGTGGTTTTAGTGGGTTTTCCTCTCTCTTTTAATCATGGCTGCTCAAACCCTCTCCACAGGAAGTCTGTTTGATTAGTATGCTTAATTGATTATTTCAGCACCCAATTATGTTTTACATTAATCGATTACCTACTTGACTTTATCAATGCAGCTGGGGGTTCAACTTACATTTTGTACATACATTAATTCCATGATTTTTTGGTTTCTCACGCAAACTGTGTCTAAACATCTAAACAAGTCTATGCATTTGATACCACACCTGACAGTTCATATTTAAAAACTGGTGGTGATAAAATAAGAAAATCATCATGAAACAACAGACAACTCCAAACTGTTCAAGGGGTTCACATACATTCAAGCAGCACTGTATGATTTAGAATGTAAAAATGGGGAAAAAGGAGACAAATGGAAGGCTTACCGTATGCAGTCTAGAATGCCACGGTAAGAGTCCTCTCCTTCACCCTTTTGCAAGGTCTGTAGACGAGTTTTAATAACTGTTGATACAAACAAACTATGCATCAGTAAACCCCTTTCAATGTTCCATGCTCTTCCTTAGAGTCCCTTGAGTTGTCTGAAGGACTTATTGTAAAATCTATACAGAGAGATGTGATTACATCTTTTTTTTCTATCTTCTTCATTGGAATTCTTGTGAATGAAAAAACTTCAGGGATTAATTGTTGTTGTCAAGTAAAATAAAATTAAATATAAAATGAAATTTTTTCCAGGGTTGGGAAGAGCATGAATTTAGACAGCACACTCCATACTCCATGAGACGCTAGTTTGCTTTTTCATCTGATTGCATTTAGTAGCCCACGGCTCTGGGGCCTATGGCTGAGAATGAGGCACAGAGCTTGAATTCAAGTTCTTTCTGGATTAAACAGTGGATCCCTTTGTTTTTGTTTTTTGTTTTGTTTTTTGTTGGAATTTATTAAGGGATCTCATCTTATCTTTTAATATTGAACTGTGGACTAACTAGGAGCTTGGGCTGTCAGACGGAGTGGTGTCAGAGCTTGGGTTGGCTACGTTCAAAGTAAGCTGGTGTCTCCTGGTTCATTCATTCCAACAACATTAACTTCACGGTCCGTATCCATTATTGCAGCACGTAGACGCTTGCAGACGCCTAGACCTCCCTCCCGTCGCCGCTTGTGGGCGTGTATAGGCTAAAGTGTATGGTGTAACGTTTTATTTTATCTAATTACACAATGCCAGCTAACGTAGGCTACTAAAGTGGAGGTAGCCTACTACTGTTAACGTATTTTATTGAAACACTCACAAATATCACTGATATGTTCCTCCAAAGCACCTTCTGTCTTGGTTCAAGTCGCCAAAAAGTTCTTTTTGATAGGGTGCAGTGGCGAACTTGTTCTAAATTTAATGGCTTCGCCACTATATAGCTCAATATATTTTCATGAAACCAACACGATTATCAGGCGGAACAAATATTTCTGGCAGGCTATTGTTCCGGACCGGAAGACTAGAGCAAAGGAGAGAACTTGTTTACTGAAGATGTACTTTCATTGGCTAACTGCCTCGCGTTAACCGCTCTCATTTGCATAAAGTTCAGCAGAGCCCAACTTCTTGACGCGCTGCCTCTGTTCGAATAGCCGCGCTGCAAGGTGCATTGCGGAAGTGTAAACCACACCTTGCCGCTCTCTATAGGAAATCAATGGGCTATGTGCGGCACGGTGGGCTTTGACGCGAAAATGGACACGAGCCGTTACACACACAAACTTTCACTTCTTTCAATACACTACAGGTTTGGGACTCACGGGTTACCCAGAATTCAGATGCAAGTATAGTTTAACTGTGTTGTATTGTGAGCGTTTAACAAAAGGTATGAGAATGTTTATACAAGGGGATTATTACTAATCAATATTGCAAATAATAGGGGATTACAGGGCTGGGTGGTATATTTAAGCAATATGACACGGTGGTAGTGGTGTTGATAAAGGTTATTGCCACGGCTATAATTTGACTGTAGAAAACCGAAGGCTGAATCAGTTATATCAGTATAGTTAAACTTATTACAGTGCATGAAAATGCACTGTTCTTTTCAGAAGTCTTCTTCTTCTTTCTATTACAATGCACGGAAATGCACTGTTCTGTTTTCCGAAATCGTATTATTATTATTATTCTATTAACCAAAATTTCTGCATCCAATTCAACTTCAACCGTTTAACGTAGAAACTTCGTTCAAACTTTGTAACATAGGTCTTGAATTTTTTTTTAAATATTAACAAAAATCAAGCTTATTTTTCCCCATAGACTTTGCATTGGCACTATGACATCACAATGGGCTAATTAAATTGATTTGCACCTGTATCAACTGTCAGCTGCTCAACTAGGCCCCCTCAAAGAGTCAATTAAGCTGACTGCACCTGTATTAACTGCTTTCTGCTCAACTAGACCAACTGTCTCTGTGCCTCTCCATTCTATATATATTCGATATAAGGCATATTCCATCCAACTTTTTATCCATCCATCTTCTTCAAACCATTCACTCATCCACTCATTAAACTATCTATCAACATCCATTAAACAATCTGCCTATCAAAATCCCATGCACTATCTACATTCAACTTTTAAACTATCTACTCTGTCTCAAGCATACAATCTGGCTCTCTTAAGACTACAGATCCTCAACTGTTTCCTCTGCCCACAACAGTTTCAAAATAAAAGTCCTCACTACAATAATTCAGTATTAAATAATTTAACTATTTAAACTACACAACTATTTAACTGTTCAGCCATTCCAACTGTCAGTTCAATTATGACTCCCGCCAACTGTTTCCTCTCCCCACAACTGTTTCAAAATAAAAGTCCTCACTACAATAATTCCCTATTAAGTAATTTAACTATTTAAACTACACAACTATTTAACTGCTCAGCCATTCCAACTGTCAGTTCGATTACGACTCCCGCCAACTGTTTACTCTGCCCACGACTGTTTCAAAATAAAAGTCCTCACTACAATAATTCACTATTACATAATTTAACTATGTTTAAATAATGTTGTAGATGACAACTGACAGTTGGAATGGCTGAACAGTTAAATAGTTGGATAGTTTAAATTATACAACTATCCAACTGTTCAGTGTGTCATCACCTATGACTCCTGCCAACTGTTTCCTCTTTTCCTGCATTTTCATGCACTGGTAATTCCTCGGAATTACATTATCTAGTTTTGTTTGAAATATGTGATCATTTTAATACACATGGACTTGTAATAATCCATTTTAATTCAGTCTTAAGTACTCTTAATTCATTTAGGGGCTTCAATATTTCCAACAATTGGCAGGGTTCAGTATGTTATTGAAAAGCATTCAGAAGCTTATTTTTAATAAGCTATTTGGTTTATGTAGTTTTGAATTACATGCTTTACATTTACATACTTGTCTTTGCATGTTATTTTGATCACAGTTAACCATTTCATAGAAAATACCTGTTTAAATCGCATATCGTCATTTAGCCTACAAATACCAGGATATTAATTTTGGTCCATATTACCCAGCCCTAGGGGAGTATTAGATTAAATATACAATACAGACACTATTGTATCATGTCAGTTGGACAAAAGTACAATTGACCTGTGTGATACTGGACTGAATTACATATGCCATTACACTTTTATTGTAATGGGATAGTTCTCCCAAAAATGAAAATGCTGTCATTTGCTTAACCTTCAATTTGCTATTAGTCACCATTACAAAGTTGGCTATGCTATCCACAATAAAAAAAAACAACAACATTAATCTGTTGATGGACATACAATGTTTGCCAGGTAGCAAATAAATTATAATAGCTCTGTGCATAAAGCATGAAATGGTGGAAAGAAAGAGGAAAGCTTTACCCTACTACATGCCAGAGGGAGATACATCTAGATGATGATGGCAAAATGATATATATTATCTCTATTCTTAAGATTGATGGATAGGGAAGGACTTGACAGACAGAAGGATAGTGATCATGATTTTCATCATGTTCAATGTGGACAGATAGAGCACAATAGCAATATGTAATTTGAAGAGCATTAATATTGCAAAATGAAAGAAGCACTGAAATACTGGCCTACCATATACACATTTGATGGAGTTCTGAAGTAAAAGTGACAGTAAGTGAAAACCTTTCAGGATGGAACAACGATTATTTTCAACTCAAGTTATGGAAACTAAGGAACTGTCAAAGACAATGACAAAAAACATATTCCTATAGTGTTTCCTTCATATTTCTTAGGAAGATTGTTAGCACACATGGCTCTTCTATCCTCCCACCATCTAATGGCGTGACTGCCACAGCTGCGACTGATCCAGCGATGCAGCCTGACATGAAGGAGTGCAGGAAGGGGGCTCGCTTTAGTTCATCTCCCGGGCAACCTGGATCACTTCGGCCCAGCGTATTTAGGTTGGCAAACAGTGGAAAGTAGATCATTGAGAAGGGGACATCCCTAAGAACAGAACGAGAACACAGCAAGATAGGGCCTCAGTGTCCAAACAGAATTATGTTTGTACTATCTGTGCATAATTAGCTGCAAACCAGTTAAAGGAACAGACCAACTTTTTTGGAAAATAAGCTTATTTGCTGTCTACCCCTAAGTTAGATAAGAGGATACATACCCTTCTCTTCTCTGGGCATGCAATAACCCGGTCTAGCTTAGCATAATTCACTGGAAGTAGGTTAGACCAGTTAGCCGACAGCTCAAGTTTACTATGTGTTGAGATACCAGAAGCAATATTATGCTCCTGTAAGAACAATTGTAAAAGTGAGAGACTAAACCTGAGTAGAGTGGCCCCCGCTCCTCTGTAAAGCCCAGCCAAGCCTCGAGTCCTCAGAAGCTCCAGGGTGATGTTAGTGGCAGAGGGCCGTGGCCTAGGGGTAGACTGGGATGCCTGTGGTGCCACTAGTGATGGAGCTGGCTCTGGAGTAGCAGTAGGTGTTGTGGCTGACTTCTGTGCAGCTGACACAAATATAACCATCACTGCTACACACATTCCATGCCGATCTGATCACTACATAAACATTGCCTGCTGGATATTTCAAAGCTGAGTACAGAATATTTCACTATGGGTAATACTGCCACACAAACTATTACGAAAAGCCCATAGCAAAATGCCTTTAAGACTCACCCAACCTGCCTGCATCTTGCAACTGGATCTTCAGCATCTCCATTGGTGTTGTCACCACCACCTGGCAGGTTCCTGCCCCACATCCAGCCAGAATTTCTCCCCAAAGAGGCAGCTTTCTGTAAATCAAACATGGGGAAAATTCTCTAGACTCAATCAGAAAAGTAAGATTTGGAAACTTCACAATCAAGATTAATCCTGGTGTTGTTCATGATCCAGATTGGAATTTTGTGAAAACTGTTAGATGTTTTGTTGTTTTATTCTCTACCTTTCAACAAATGTATAGACATTCATATGTTCTGCTTGTAAAGAAATTGGGTTTTAGCTTTAAAGGTACACTATGCAAGATATAACCTGTGCGAAGCCAATTTGATGGTAAACAAAGTTAAGGGTAATTGTATATCTGGGAATCGTTGAATCGTCGAATGTGTACAGGGAGAACAAGCCACAAGAAATAGGCTATTTACAATGGCAGAGTAAAATATAAATATATCGCAACTCTAAGGGGTGCTCTACAGTTGCCAAAAATACCTGAAACTGCATAGTATACCTTTAAGTGAGGAGTCTAAAAATAGCAGACCAATTTAACCAAACCAAACCAGCGAAATTACAATTTAAAGATGGTGGTAAAACTACTTGCCTATAAAAAATATACCTCAAAAACATAACCAATTGTTGCATAGTGCTTTTTTAATATGAGTACATCGTAATGATGATCATATATTAAACAGCACTATGCAATAATCAACTGTAGAAACATGACTGGAATACTTAATTACTGTAGATTGATTTGTAAAAATGTGTAGGCCTACTGTCAAAACTGTTAGCAAAATTACCCATCTTTAGAAAGCTTCTGCCTGAAGATGTCATTTGCAGCAAGTTTGATGGCCTTCTCTGGAGTTACAAGGGTGAGATTCACTGCTGCACCTAAGAGTATTTTAATATGGAAGTGTGCATTGAAGATACTTAATAAATCTGCATAGTTTTACTGTATGTGTAAATGAAAAGTGTAAATTAAATGATTATATTATTTCATGTCCACAAGTTACCTCGATACATCCCAAAGTAACCCTCTGTTCTAACAGTCTTCACCAAACAGTCCAGCCTAAAAACAGAAAATTTCAGATTTTTATTTTCAAACACTCATTGCTCCCAACTGTTTTCTGATACGTAATATCACTAAAGTAGGTCACTAAAGTACATGCGTACTACTAAGACAGACAGGTAAGGGGGTGGTGGGATGATTCTTTACAGGATAGGAATAGCCTCCCCTGAGTAAATTATATATATATATATATATATATATATATATATATATATATATATATATATATATATATATAGAGGCTATATATATATATATAAATATGTGTGTATATATATGTATATGTATATTTAGCGAAAAAACGTTTTTTTTTTTTTTTTCAAAATTAGTTATTTTCGGTTTTTGCAGAATGTGCAAGTTGAAGTCCTAAAGAAGCAATTCCATGTTTTAGATAACAGCATTGGTTGCTTTAAAAGTGTATATTTTGTTTGAAAATGGTTAAGTTTCAGGAAGTAAACCAGCGTTTGAATTGTGCGTGACTATTAGTGCTCTTTTGTTTTGTCGGCCAATCAGCTGTAGGCTATGCTAGAAGTAACTGGAGTGCGGATCGGGCCGCAAATTTCTGTCCGAACCCGGCCCGCGTCCGACAGAGTTGCGTCCGAACCCGACAGGCATTTTCATTTTTATGTCCGAACCCGACCTGAGCCCGACGCATATGATGCCTCAGTTATTCCTATGCTAGTGATTAAACGTTCACGTTAGCCCATTAAACGGAACACACAACAAATTGTCTACAGAATCAGATTAGCGTGCACGCACGCAGGTCACACACAGCGCACATTAACACAAGAGGTCCAAGCAAGCATAGCCTATTGAAATAGAATTCTTGTCATTGACGAAAAGTCTTGAAATGAACTGCAACAGTCTTTGAAACTACAGTGCCTCTCTATGCAGCATCGTTAATTGGGGCAACTCGAGGAAATCATCATCCAGTTGAACGAGACGACCTTATAGCCTACGTCTTTACCACAGTATGCAACGCAAATAATCTTAAAATCTCCTGATAGGCTAACAACTTTTTTTTAACGTCATACACCCAAGACTGTGCTTATGTGCGAAATGTGCATACACATTTGTGTATGTAGTCGTGACAACGCGTGTGCATTTCAGGCGGCATATGCCTGAAATGCGTTGTCACGATAAACAAATCTTGCACACAGGAAGAAAGCTATTAGTATTTTTTACATTTTTATTCTCAAAAAACAAACGTTTGCATCATGTAAAGCAGACCTGTTGGATACCCAACATAATAAGGACTTTTAAATGTAAAGCTTCCAATGCATATCGCCCCCATGTGTCCGAACCAACCCGAACCGAACCCGACTATAATTTCTAAATATTTGTCCGAACCGCCACTCTAGAAGTAACCTCATGGCTACTTACTGAACCAGCATGCTGTTTGTTTACAATTGGAATGGAGATGGACAAAGCAAAGCGGATTGCAGATGACCTGAATCTGATGATGAAGGCGACTTCATTACATTGGAGAACATCCCTAATCTAGAGCTGACCTTAGCCGAAGATAATTACAGCGAGGAAGAATCTCTCGGTCTGGCGGCCATCGTAAGATAGGCCTATCAGATGCTATTTCCACAGTTAGGCTACATTTGACGGGGATAAAGTTTGTGTGTTAGAAACTTTATCCATTGCTACTAGCTAACGTAGGCTTACTGTCGTTAGCTATTGGCACCATAGGCTACTAGCCAAAACCCATTACAGATAGTTTCGGTGGGCAATTAATTTGAATAATGCGAGAATGTCTTGTTTTGACTGATGACAGGGTGCCTTGCATCATGTGTGCATTCAAATTAACAGGGTTTGCAAACGTTTATTTAGTTCGCGTTTTAGACTATTTTATCCATTGCTAAACCTGCTAAATCCATTGCCAACCTGGTGCCTTGCACTGGGTGTTCATTCAAAATAACATGGTTTGCAAAAGTGATCTCATGTTTGTTTTAGACTACTTTATCCATTGCTACTAGCTGGTTCTGTAACCCATTACAGATAGTTTCGATGGGTCATTAGCACTGCAGGCTGACAGATCAGTGACCGTGACAGGGGAGGGTTGATCTTAATGTCATGTAAATGAGGACCATTGTGTTCCCCTCCCATGGATTGAGGGAGAAAGTAGTCCAATTGAAAAGCCTGATTTCTCTGATTTTCACATTCAGATGTGTATACTTTAAAATGGCTACAACTTATTCAAATATTATCAGATCTCCATGAGTGAGACATCATTGGATAGCTTTGAAACTACACTTTCAGAATATGTGAATAACTCAACATGTCTCTGGGGAGACATGTGCCTGGTCATTGCCTGGTTTATTTTAGCAAGGGTTTCCTCCGTAAAAGAGACCTGCATGTAACATCACAGCATGTAGTTAAAATCCTTAAATTCACGGATGTATCTTGGCTTTATATCCTGGATTTTTTTCCCTCACTATTTCACCTGACAGGAAATCAGTGTTATGTGGCTAAGCAGATGCCTAGTAGGTAAAACACGTTGAAACGGCTATAACCTACATTTAATAACAATTTATGAGGTAGAAACGATGCCACATGTCTTCACACGTCACACTTCGATACTCTTATTTATCTTTTCTTTGAGGAGTCAAAACATACATTTTTTGGCTGGTTGTCAAGCAGAATTCTAGAACTCTCTCTCTTCCTCTCTCTTTCTCTTCATATGGCCAAACTTTTAAGGATATTTTCAAAAGTATCTTATCAAAACTAGTGAAATTCACTGAATATCCTAATTTAATATAGTTACAATTGAATATGCAATCGTTTGTCAAAACATACCCAATAGATGCCAATGGAACTCTCAAAATTTGAGTTAGATGGACATGGTGCGCTGTGTGTATGCTGCTGTAAACTGTAAGGTAAACAAGTGCTGTGCTGTCCCATTCCTCGCTTAGGCTGACCCCCTACCAACTAAAAGAATGAAGGGAGAATCTCTCTCACTCAGAGAAATACACACGCACAACCCAAACCAACCCCCCACACACACACACACATCACCACCACCAAACACACATTCTCTGTCCTTCTCTGTCCATCTAATGAGTTTTTGTTGTTAATACAATTCTTGGCGCATACACAATTTCTATCTGAAACGACATAGTTCTGTGTGTAGTTTGTGATGCTATTAAACAGTTGTGTCACAAATGAACACTCATTAATTTGGTGATTTATCTTGTATTTCATATGTCCTTTAAGAATCTTTAGTCTTTAGGAGGGGAATATTTCATCTAGATAATGTAGATAAATGAATCTAATAATCTAGATTAATTCATTTCAAAATATGAGATTCATTCGTTTGTTTAATAGTTTGACAGCCCTAACCAACATCCATTAAACTATCTGTCTATCAACATCCACCTCTATCCATGTCCACTTGAATTCCTACCTAGCAACCTCCATAGCAACCAACATAATTAGCCTAGCAACCAGCATAGCAAACACTTTATTCAGCCTAGCAATAACCATATCTACCCTAGCATCTCAATTACCCTAGCAACAACCTAGCAACCACAACCATAATGTCAACCTAGCAAATACAATAACAACCAAATGGATGACCCTAGCAATAAGCCTAGCAACCACTTTTTTAGCATAGCAACCACTATATCTACCCTAGCAACACCCCAGCAACCATCTCAATTGCCTATGCAACAACCTAGCAACCAACATGATTACCCTAGCAACCAGCATAGTAACCACTTTATTTAGGTTGCTAACTATGCTAACTAGCATGCTAACTATGCTAACCATGTGACTTAGCTAATCATTTTTAACAGTTTTGCTAAAAATGCTAACAATGCTAGCATCCGGTCCGCAAGGAATTACAACATCGTCAAACTAAAACCTCCGCAATTTCCCCTATTCATTCTCTATGGCGAGTCTTAACAGTGCACATGTAATACTCTTTTTTGTCCACCGGTGGTTGTTTTGGCGCTGTTTTGCGTTTGCCATCGAAAACGGAATGAAACGTAGGCCTATACCTGCAAACAATGTAAGAGGCCTATGCTGACTGCATCAGTGCTCAAAGTATTTTAAACGTTTATCAATTAATTGTTAATAACTAACTAACTTCTATTCAAGTCATATTTCTGGGACTGGGTCTTGGATAATTATTTCTATTTTTTATTCACTCGTTCAAATGTTCATACAAAGAGTTCACAAAGTTCTCATCAGATGACTGAAAGTTAGAATGGTGGTCATTTCAGACCACTTCAGCACTTCATAAAATTCTCATAGTTTGAGAACTTTAAATTACTTGTAGGATATTCACAACTTGAGCTGTGTATGCAAAGACACAGAATTCAGAGTTCACACATTTTTAATAAAATATACTCTTGGGACTCCCTGCTAATACTTTTGGGAATGCAAACGTTTTTTTTTTTTTTATTAGTATTATTTAATTTTACACTGATATGGCATGATGACAATATAAACACAGCCAACAATGGTATTAAATTGCAATAGCCTATGATTAAATGTAATAGAATATTCAACTAAGGTAGACTGCTGTTGTTCACAGCACTAAGCTATTTATGGTTACTGATATAGAACTACTCCGAGTCTCTGGCCCTCTCTTGGACCCAGATAGCAGACTTTCTGGCAGCACTTTGGCATACATCTGGCGATTTTGGGCTTTATTTTGGCAGACCAAAACTTTTGGCTTCAATTTGGCATGATTATGGGCAGCCATAACAGATAAGAAGGCCAGTAGTGTATGGCTGAATTATGGCATATTTCTGGCCAACCGTGAAGTTAGATTAAGAGCGGGACAGCATCTGATGACGATACGGGCTGTTTGGCATGTTTATGGACAGCCAGAAGATGGGCTTAAGAGCGGGACAGAGTTTTGGCATGTTTCTGGCTAACCAAAAGACTCAGCAAAGACCGAATTTTCAAACTTTCTACTCGGACAAGACCCAGCCTAGCCCCCAGTTCGACCAGCGATCGCCAGTTGAGGTATGTATTATGTCTCCATTCATCTTTTTAACTTTTAAATTCAGGAAAATGTATTCAATAACCTTGGTCAAGCAACTGTACAGCCTACTTTTTAAACATGTTAAACACATTTACATGTTATTAATTTACTCGTAGTAACATTGGATTTGCTGTTATTATAGTGAGACAGTTAGAAGCTAACGTTAGCCGTTCCCATGATACTGTTAACGTTAGATGTTCCCACAACGATATTACTGCAGCT
The DNA here is from genome assembly GCF_017589495.1 of Alosa alosa. Lineage (NCBI taxonomy): Eukaryota > Metazoa > Chordata > Actinopteri > Clupeiformes > Clupeidae > Alosa > Alosa alosa. The sequence continues at coordinate 2,250,720 of NC_063199.1, forward strand.
CTTGTAGCCTGTTATGGTTAATAAGGATTAGATAATTAGAACAAGAAATAGCAAATACCTGCCTATTACGAAAACAAGATTGTGGTTTAGAGAGGTAATTGAGCCGATAGCCAGGGTTAGCGGGAGCTCCCAGTTAGCTATATTGCCAGTTTTGTGGGCCTCTTACAGACACAAAATGCAATTGAAATTTCGGTGCAACATGAACAACAAGATGCATTTAACGTTGAGCCCCTAGGGATCAATAAAGTATCTATCTATCTATCTATACTGTATATCTATCTATCTATTTTTATCTCATACATTGCTAAAGAAATCGTTTAAATTCAAAGTTTGTACTGTCACCGACCTATGTTCCTATGGTTTCTTCGCAATGTATTCATTGAGTTAAATGTTTCTTCGCAATGTATTCATGAGTTAAAAATGCATCTTGTTGTCACGTAAGGCCCTGTTCATGTTGCACCTCTGTTAAGAAGCACAAAGACACTCCAGATCATGCCCCTAAAACGTCGTTTTTGTACCCCCCTTTCACTGCAGTTAAACTAATCATGGTTTCCGGTTGTTTTCTGTTTTGTTCTTAGTGCAGTCAGCACCCAGCCCCCCAGCTACCCAGCCATCCAGCACCCAGCTACCCAGCCATCCAGCCGCCCAGCACCCAGTTTCACAGCTACCCAGCCATCCAGCACCCCAGCCGCCCAACTGTCCAGCCACAGGCACCAGCCATCCAGCACCCAGATACCTAGCCAGCCACCCAGCTACCCAGCTGTCCAGCCACAGGCACCCAGCCATCCAGCACCCCAGCTACCCAGCCATCCAGCACCAGCTACCCAGCCATCCAGCACCCTACCAAAACATATAATAAAGCATAATGAAATGTATTTAATTTTCCTGTGTTTTTTTAACAGATACATAATGCATATATAATGTACAACATAATTTAAGTATATAGTGAACCTAGACTAACCATTACATTATCAGCAATTAAGTCACAATTACCAGCAATAAAGTCATACAGACAGCTGAATAAATTAAAATAAATAATGCAAATAAATAATAATAAAAAAATAATAATAAATACATAATTTCTATGTAAAAGCAAACATGTGGCACAATTATGGTATCATTTAGGGTCAGTTATGGCTACATTTTGGCTGGATTATGGGATTTAGGATTCTTTTTGGGACATTTAAGGCTATAGTTTGGAAATCCAAAATTGGTTTTGGGTGAGCTTTGGCCTACTTTTGGTTGATTTTGGCATGCCAAATTTGGGCCATTTAGGGCCCATACATCCACCCAGAGCTTTACCAAAATGGCAAGCCAGTTTTGGGCCAAATCTGAGCCATAATAATTTTGCTATCTGGGGAGCCAGGCATAGTGAGCTGGCCCTCGGAAGAAAAAGTTTGGGGACCACTGGGTTAAATTGTTTTACAGTGAAATATTGTAGTGAGGACTTTTATTTTGAAACAGTTTTTGGCAGAGGAAGCAGTTGAACAGGATGTGTAGTCTTAATAGGGCCAGTTTGGCTGTGAGGCTGCAGGTGGCCTGAACACCTGCCATAGGATTCTAATTGCTTAACGGCCGTATTATGATGTCACAATCGGCAATGTTAAGTCTATGGGGATTTTTAAAAAGTTTTTCTTTAATAGTTTAAAAAGTATAAAAGTTGAAAAGACACAGCAGCTTGGTCCGTTTGAAGACCTACGTTACAAAGTTTGAACGAAGTTTCTAAGTTAAACTGTTCAAGAGAAATTGCGTACGGAAAAAGTGGTAAGCGGAATAATAATAAGAAGTTGTTGATGTTGTTGCCTTGGAAGAACAGTACAGTGCATTTTCATGCACTGTAATGATAAAATGCACCACTTCTTTCCCCCCAAAATGTCCCTCACCTTCTGTATGCTATATTGCACAATACTGAATGCTCAGGTAAATAGTAAGTAGTGAACAAACTGTGTAAATCATTACTAATAAATGGCAGAAACAAACCAAATGCATGTAGCGGTAGACTGGCCTTTTGCTGTAGAGATTTTCCATTTACTACATACAGTAGGCACTCTGATTCCATGTATGGGGCACATATATATTATTCAGATGACACACAAACACAAGTAGACAAGACCTGTTTAGTTCAAAAGCTCATTTGCCACGGCAAGGCACAGATCAGGAGTGAGATGACGAGACAAGACAAGAGACAATGTTAGTATTTTTTTTTTTTTTTGTTGTTTTTTGTTGATGTTTTTTTGTTTTTTTTCTTAGCTGACAAAGACACACACATCACAAGGACATGAACACACAAAAAGGAACACATAGTGTTTGTCCTAAATGATCAGGGAAATAGATAGCTAATCAACAGTGTAAAACATTACTAATACTAAAATTAATATTTTTTTTTATGTAGCAGGCCTTTTGCTGTAGAGATAATGACTCCCTATCCCTATCCATACAGGGCCGGCATTACCATCATCTTGTAATAGACTATGCATGACCTAATGGCTCCCCTGCCCCGTGTCACCACCTCCACCATGCGAGCAGCATGGCCAGATCTACCTCGCGCGAGCCGAGTGGAGAGAATTTGCACAGCTCGGATTAGGCCTACTGTCATTCTCATTGCGACTCCCCACACTGCCTCTACGTTCCCCCCTAACTGTCCTATGAGCACTTTGACCTCGTCTAACATACCCAGTGGCATTAGACAAAGGCTCCACCACGTTACTGTCGCCGCGATTGCGGAGAGGCACACGGTCAGAAGACAGAAGCTAGCGCTACATGGACATTACCTCCAGCCTCGTTAAGCCACACCACTAACACCCTGCTAACTTCCCAATGAACACTCCGACCCCGTGAAACATTATTCCCACCACTGACATTGGGCAAACAATTCAACGTTTGTGCTTGGTGTAAGCTAAACTCTCACTTTGTCCAGCTGCATCATTGCAAGGCAGGGACGCATCTGAAGCCTCACTAAACGAATCACCGTCATTTTCTGAAGGCAGATATTCCACTTCAGAATCAGGGTCAGCGAATAGAAGACCCAACACTTCATTTCGGGTAAACTTTTTTTGATGCCATTAGGCGATAATCTAATGCAAATACTGCGCTGACGTTGACAATATCGCTCTCTGATAAACTGGCTCACACACACACTAGCTCGGTATTGCACGCGCACTGATTCAATGCGCTGTAGCTCAAAAGTTTTGTTTAAAGCATGACCTTTTTCGGACTCGGGGATGACGTATGACATGTCTGCCATCTAGTGGAGTGGAGGTCGAACGAAATATGACACCCTATTTGACTAAATAGGCCGTTTTATTCAGTACCGCATCTTGTCGAGTAAACTCGACCGTGGCGCCTAGAGGGTTAAGGCACTTAAATCGGTGCTATACTATGCTATGCAATGCAATGAGTTTTCATCTTATTTTCGACGTTTGGCTTTGTTGCCCATATCAGGCTCGGGCCGTGCAGCGATAAAATGTGACAAATCTGTACAATTTAAGTTAGCTATCGGAACGTCACATAATACTCTCACGTATGTCCAACCTCTAACGTGTATCTGTCACTTAATATTAATTTCTATACAAACCAAGGCGGCGGATTCCTAAAGAAACGCAACCACCCACACCATAAGTTTATCTAAATTAGCTATACCAAAAAATACATTTTACCGTGACTCGAAGAGCTGTAAACAGTGTTGTAAGGCTGCGTGTACAAATCCGCTTGGAGCTCAAGCTCAGATCGGCTGGCGGCACTGTTGCTAAATTACGTTATGAAGTTTGGCACAATACATTCTCACTCAGGATAGGGATCAATAATACTTTCCACTATCCCAAAGATTTAGTATACATCTCTTCTATGATTTATTTCGATTTTATAATGTTGACAATTACATAATCATTGAAAAAAAACATAGATAGTTCTAACATGAAATAAACGTTTTTCCTTCTTTTTTGAATCAACCTTCCGCGCCTCCCCTCAAATTATTTGGCGCGCCTCACAGTTTGGGAACCTCTGACTTACACCATAGTAACTATCTTTGCATTGTCTGCTTTAACTACATATGATATTTAACATTGCATAATTAGCATTTTCATGCACTGGTAATTCTTTGGAATTGCATTTCTAGTCATTATTACCACATGTTTGCCCTGCAGTGCACACATGATAGTTCGATATACCAGGGCCATGTCACTGGAGGAGGGGCCGCTCATTTACTCCCCTAAATTATTTCACTTTGCATAAATTATTAAGTGTGCTTGCAAAGCAGCACACTTATTGTTCTTCTTAAGTTTTATTTGTCCCGTCTCCCTAATTTTTTGTCAGCTCTAGCGCCAAGGCCCTTTGAGACAGAGACACCGTTCCAACTTTAAAACGTCCGATCAGTACCGGTGTAAGTTGGTCGCGAAGATGACATCAGGTGGGCGTGTCGTACGTCCGCCATATCGGATTGAACAGAAAGCGAAACTAAATTTTCACAGGTCACAAATTTGGTCCGAGCATACCAACTGAAACTTGACGTACATTATCCTTGGACCAAGCCTCACAAAAGTTACCAGAAGGATTTTTTGATTTTCGAAAGCGTTTGCCCGTCACAGAAAACGAAATCGGGCGGAAGCTCGAAACAGGAAGTCGATCCATATCTCAGGAACACTGTCACATATCGATACCAAATTTTGTATTTGAACTCGGGACTCCAATGTGAGGGTGCATAAAGAAAACATTCCAAAAGTTTCCAGCATTTGGCAAACCACCCACCCGTATTTGGTAACTATCACCTTCCACATTTGCAGTTGTACTGGTACATCTATCACAATGCCTTCCAAGTATGCACAATGTCTCTGGGCAGCCACAATGTCTCCGGGCAACCTTGCCCAATCATGAAATCCTTGCTCTGCCATGGGATAGTATGGACTTACGAACTGAAATGGTATGGAGAACATTAGCTATTTATTGCTGACGTAGTACAGTTATTTTCACATTGATGGTATTCAAATTAAAATTTTCATTATTGTTAAAAATCATGATGGGAGAGTTTTTATTAAAAATGTTACAAGTATGCAAATGCATATGTTTACGGGCATTTAGGTTTTACTGTGTTGTTTTGTTGTAAAGACATGCAAGGCATTCTGGGCCGTAATGAACAGTGGTCGGCAGCACTCCATAGGCTACGTATTAATATGAATAGGTGTTTCTGTAAACCTAGGGACAATAAACAGCTATCTCTGTTACAAAAACGAGCTCGTAATCGCTCATTGAAGAGGGAACTATGATAAAAAGATTGTTTTCCTAAAAGCATGGAGTTGACGAAAGAATAAGCAAGCAATGTCACGTTAATGTTAAATAGCCTACATCTGAACGCTAGGTGGCAACGTTGTATTACATTTCACTAGTGTACTTGAAATACGTGTGAGCTTCACAAGTAAGGAAGGTGCAAATATTATGTAATTTATCATGGGAAATTATTGGAAATGTTATTTCTTGTTTATTCTAATTGCAAACCACACATTCAGCCATTCGTAATCACACGTACACTTTTAATACCTTGAAAAGACTCTCATTTCGTTTATTTGATGTTGCCTAGCAACACAGCGTTCAGAGCAAAGATTCTAGAACAGAGCTTCAGAGAGACACGTTATGAGTTTGTGGCCAAGTACCTAAAATATCGGTTTCCATGTGTATGTGCTGGATGGTGTGCTTCCTTTATGAAAGTAAGTGTTTTATAGAGTTACAGACATAATGAGTCATGTTGTAGTGGTCCACATAAATGTGCCCCTTCTGTTATTAGAATGCTAAGCAGAGATTTAACATCATTCATTTCTTGTGTGGCTAGAAGCTAGCTAGCTATGTCATAGGGAGGAGATGTTGCTGTAACGTTATGGGATTTATGTTGCTTAGCGTAATGCCATGGTCATTTGATATGAGATGCTTGTACTCGTAACTTCGTCACTCGTAACTATAGGACTCCTATTTTGTTTTACTAAGAGTAATTCAGGAAGCATTTTAGCCCTAAAAGTAGCGCCTGAGTCTGTGACAGCTTAAGCGAGGACTCCTAATAAGACCGATTCACAAACAATGTTTTGTGGTGGCATTTCACGTCACGATGTTTTGAAATGCGTCTAACAATCACAAGGGAACAATTTTGCATTGTAGGCAGGGTAGGAATTTCACGGCGGCTACGACGGCCCTTGCGTTGGCCGTGAGGCCCCTTTGAAAATCAGAGGTTTACAGGCCACGGTGGCCTTGGTGCCCCCTTCTTTCAATATTCTGCTTTGCGTCCTACTAATAGCGTAAGTAGTACCTACTAATAAAATCATTTTTATTTAGCCTGTGGCCTGTCAAAATAATCTTAGCATTCACAGCGCAAATTAATTTAGTCATTTACGCAGTGGAGAAAGTGGCAGCGCAAGAAAGAAAGTGCGTCCAAATTCACCCATTCTCAGTTGAACTACTACTTTCATGAAGTAGCCTATTCATCACACAGACATCACACATATCACATGAAAGAGCTTTTTCTCAGCTTTTAAACGATGTTAGCCGATAATTGCTGTGTTGAACGGTTCGCGAGAAAAGTAAATAATATAATTCAATTTAATCATACATTCTACTGAAGGTTCTATTGCGTCCCATGATCTCCATACCCATTCATTTTGGTGTAATACTTTACGAACCCTTCTTTTAACACATGACAACCCAGATATCAGAATAAACAGGAGACCTTACCGAACACAAAGGTGTAAAGCAGTCCCCTGTACAGTTAGCCGTTCCAGAGTAATCCAGTTTTGAATTTGCAGTAAAGTTCGACATACATGGATGTCTCCAAATTTGGGCTTTAAGTTTTAAATTTGTTTAAATTGTTCCACATGATTTCATAACGGGCCAAATACAAAATAAATGTTACAAATATCGCCTATATATTGGTAAATCAGAGGACAGCTGACTAAGAGTTTGTAAAAGTAGCCTTAATGATCACAAAATGCTAAGCATGCATCTAGACTATTTGAGTTTCTTAAAGCTGAGCTGTGCTTAAATTGTTCAATACATGATTTCATAACAGGCCAAATATAAAATAAATGTTATATATAGCCTAGATATCTGTAAATATTAGATAGTCAGATGATTTACAGTTCTATGTAATATGTCATGTTTTCATTTCATGTTTTTGTAATGTTTCATACAGTGATGCAGGTCTACTGCAGTGAATAGGCTAAATACAACTTTGATAATTTTTATAGCCTACTACTAATAGTTAACTTTGGCCTTGGTGCCCTGACATGTGGCCTTTGTGCCCCCCACCAAATATGCCCAACTGAAGGCCAAGTGGCCTTGCCCCCAGAATGGTGAAATTCCAAGCCTGATTTGTAGGCATAACTAAGGGATGCAGTAACACCACCAACAACAACCAAAACTAGCCTACTCATTCATTGTGAATCAAATTACTTTCCAGTAGGCTTTAATGTCACGCAAAAAGTACAACCAAAGCTGAGCTTGATCAACTAGAACGTCTAAAGAACCAGAACTTGAATGTAGTTTTTTGCTGGGTCCCAGGCCATGTTGGTCTGAGGGGAAATGAGAAAGCGGACAGTGCTGCTAAGCAAGCCCTCAATGAAGAAGTCACAGAATGTCAAATCCCTGCCCCAGACCTTAAACCTATACTGAACTCTTACATCTCAGATAAGTGGCAATCTGGGATTAATGTACCAACAACAAGCAAGGAATGTGAATTTTGGCACATTTTCATGATCCACTGGGTTGTTATGGGCCACACAAAATACAGTGTTGCTAAAATTACTCCTATTGTGGCTATTAGAGACATGCGTTCATGAGTATCCAGCTACATTCAATGAGTTAAGTAAAATACATTCACACACACAAAAAAACCATCACTAATGTTGTGGATACATCAATAGGCTCTCAAAACAATCCCAAACAGACATAAGGTTATTTGTCAAATAAACCAGTAAAACAGAATTAGGGGATGGAATATATAACATTCACACTCATAGCTCATATTTTTAAAATAAATCAGTGATTTTGTGAATGCTACTTATATTTAGTTCATATTTGAGAGTGAGGGGCTGCAACCACATAGCCCAGGCTGCCGATGTGTTGCGAAGGTGCAGCAAATGAACTTCAAAAACAATATGCTACAAATAAGGAAATTTCAGACATGGCTGAACTGCATCTGTGTCCACCCCTCGCAGGCCAGGCACAAGCAGCTGACCATGAATGAACAATGTTGGAGAGTGCTGCATGTCCTTTTGGCACTCCCTGAACTCAGCGAGCACCCTGGGATGGGTGACCCCTCAGGAAGATGGTTTCCACAGACGCCTCATGGATGGAATGCTGTGTTCAAGGGTCACACAGGATCAGTGATCTGTTATCACTCCATGGCATTTATTTGCCTAGTGCGCAGAACATTGGTTCAGACTTAGTGCGAGGCCACCTATGCCAGTCGGAGTGGGGGTTGATTTTGTGTTCAGTAAACCATATTTGGTTTGATCTGGACGTTTGTTTTTGTTCATTGACCTGATGAATGATCCAATCGTGACCATCAGTGTCTTGGCAGAGATTGACAGATTTCTTTTGAAAATGTTCATGTTTTTCTTGATGTTCATGATACCATACACCTTAATTAGATGCCCAAGGCCTTTGGGAATAAAAGCAGCCCCACAATAGCACAGCCCCTCCTCCATAATTCTCATTAGGTATGGGGTTCTTTGCAGTATAGTCATTCTTCTATACACCAAACAAACCTAAAGTGTTTCTGGCCAAAGAGCACAATTTTCACTTCATCTGAAGATTTTTTGGGGGACTTTGTCATCCCAAGATGATACTTTTGTCTGTAACTCTCCAATAGTGGTTCTTAAGGATATTTTGCTATCTTACCATCCTCCATACTGTACGTGGGGGCAAGATAACCATGGGTCTTTGTCCAGTATAAGTATGAGTACTCTTTTGATCCTGTGAGGGAAATTTGGTCTCTGCATTTATCCCAATCCGTGAATTAGTGAAACACACTCAGCACACAGTGAGCACGCAGTGAGCTGCCTGCAACAACAGCGGCGCTCGGGAGCAGTGAGGGGTTAGGTACCTTGCTGTCCAAAGCACTAACCAGTAGGCCACGGCTGCCCCCTCCAAGCATGTTTGTCACATTTCCAGACGATTAGAACCTTTTAATAATTGTTTGAACTGTATATAGGCATTTTAACAAAGTACATAGTTGTCATAGACATTCTCTGACTTACAAATGTCAAAACACTTTCTTTTCATTTAAATGTAATGTAGTTCTCTTGTCTTTCCGATGTTGAAATGACTAGAGGATGTAGCCTCTGTGACTTTATTTTCATACCATAGTGAAAAAGAAAGTCATGAACTACTTTTGAAAGTTCACAGACACTCTGATTAACTTAAAGGTTGTATCAGCGACTGCAGGCCCCAAAAAGGCCCAAATATAAATGATCACATTCATCTAATCTAAACGATCCCCTAGCTGTCTGCCCCATAAGCAGGCCGTCAAAAAATGCGTCTCTGTAGGCAGCCTAGGCTCCGAGATCAGTACACAAAAACAATTGCTACCAACAAGGTTTGGCAACCCACTCAAAGGCAAAATAAAATGTTTCAACCAATAACCGACGAGATGCGCGTTTAAGAGAGTTTTAATTGCACAGGAGGAAGGTGGAGTACTAATGGGTGGAGATGTTGTATGTCCAATGTTCATTTTCTCGTGAACCGTTTATCACAGCACCTTCCCTCTTTCTTGTGACAGCTGTGTGATTTATTTGAGATAAGTATTCCATGAGCAACTCAACAGAGAATAATGAATGTGAATCTAGATGCATATTATTACTATACTGTATATTTTTAGGGGGGCTTTTGATCATCTCAAAATAGGCCTAAAAACGTCCCTGCTAGAGCAGTTTTTTGAAGCTAACGGAATTGATGACGGAGAGAAGCAGAGAGCTATACTCATCAGCATGGTGGGAGCAGCCACATACAAGCTCATAAGGAACCTGGTGAGTCCAGATAAGCCCAGCTCGAAAACATACAGTCAATTAAAAACTTTAATGAAAGAGCACTTCAACCCGAAATCGTACAAAGATATAAATTTGACTCGCACTCCCACGAGCCTACGGAGACCGTCAGTGCATACGTAGCAGAATTGAGATGATTAGCACATGATTGTAACTACGGTACTACACTGGAACATATGTTAAGAGCCCGACTTGTGTGCGGTATTAATGAGTCAGATTTGACTTTTGAGAAAGCGTTCAAAATTGCAGTAGCTGCAGAAGCTGCTAGCAAAAATGTTCAAGACACAGTTAGCATAAGGCACCGTTAGCATGCAACAGCATGAAGACGGAGGGAACACTGAAAAAGGAGGGAGAATGGAAAAAGAGAGATAAAGAATGCTAGCCGAGTGCAAATGTAAGGAGGCAAAGTGTCACTGTTGCGGGAAAGTATAGCTAAGGCTCGCCAAAATAGAAATAAAGAAGGTGCATGGCCCAGTGAAAAAAAAGCATACAGAGCAGAGCGGCGTTCACGTCTACATCGATCACATAATGTAGACTGTGAAAGGCAGGATGGTGATAGATCTGAAGAGGAAGCATTCACATTAGCCTGCACGAAAATGGAGACATCAATTCAGAGAATAAAACTGTTTGAAGTGACTATGGAAGTGAATAAGAAGACAGTACATTTTGAAATTGATACAGGATGTAGTGTAAGCATAATGAATGAGATGAAGTTCAAGGAGATGTGAAATGAAAAGCAATGCCCTCAAATAAAACAAACTAAATTTTTACTTAAGTCATACACAGGGGAGAAATAGTAGTGGGGGTAGCCAAAGTGGAAGTCAACTATGAGCGGCAGGTGAAGACATTGCCCCTAGTGGTGGTTAAAGGCACAGGACCTAGGGGGGCGCTGTGGCACAACAGGCTACAGCGTTCCAACCATATACGGGTCCAAGTGCTCACTGGGACCCAGGTTCGAATCCGACCTGCGATCTTGTCCCGGTCCCACCCCATCTCTCTCTCCCACTAACTTCCTGTCTCACTCTTCACTGTCCTATACAAATAAAGGCAAAAAGCCCAAAAATATACTTAAAAAAAAAAGGTACAGGACCTAGCTTGTTAAGAAGAGGATGGCTAGAGGCTCTAAAGCTGAAGTGGGAAGAAATAAAAAATGTGAGAACAGAGGTACAGAGTCTACAGAAAATGCTCATGAGAAATGAGGATGTTTTCAAGCAGGAGTTAGGCATGTTGAAAGGCATGAAAGCAACCATTCGAGTGTCTGCTGAAGCACATCCTAAATTCTATTGGCCCCACTCAGTTCCTTAAGCCATGAGGGCAAAAGTAGAAGAGGAGATAGATAGGCTGCTGAAGGAGGACATTATGGCTCCCGTTAAATATGCTGAGTGGGCCGCACCCATAGTTCCTGTCTTAAAGCCAAATGGTTCGATCAGAATATGCTGAGATTACAAACTAACAGTTAACAGTGCCTCGTCACTAGAGCAATACCCTTTTCCCCGTGTCAAAGACCTGTTTAATACTCTGTCAGGAGGGAAACAGTTTTCCAAGCTCAATTTAAGCCACGCCTATCAACAGATTGTAATGGATGATGCTTCAAAGAAATACCTAACAATAAACACACACCGAGGTCTGTTCACCTACAATAGCCTACCTCGGAGTTTCATCAGCTCCCGCCATTTTCCTGAGAACGATGGAAAACCCATTACAAGGCCTTCCAAGAGTAGCTGTGTACTTAGACGACATTATTCTGACTGGGAGAGATGAAGCCGAACATCTGAGCACGCTGGATGAGGTACTTAGGCGACTGAAAGACACTGGTCTGCGACTTAACAGAAGCAAATGCGCATTTCTGCAAAATGAGGTTGAATACCTAGGTCATGAAGTGCATACCGCATATCTGGGTCTGTTGAATTACTATAAGTTCCTCCCTAGTCTCGCTTAGCCCCGTTACACAAGCTCCTGAGGAAAGATGTTTCTTGGGCCTGAAACAATGAGAAGGAAGAAGCTTTTCAGAACTCAAAACAGTTGCTGAAGTCAGCTAAAGCCTTTAGGCTTCATGTCATGCATGCTAGCACCAGCAGAGAAGCGCTACTCACAGCTCAATAAGGATGGGTTAGCTATCATTTTCGGGATCAAAAGTATTCACAAATACATCTACCGATGAACATTCACAATCAGCACTGACCACAAACCACTGATATCACTCTTTCACAAGAAAAAGCCAGTGCCACAGATGGGGTCACCGAGAGTGCTGAGGTGGGCAACACTCTTGAGAGCTTATGAGTACAAAATCATATACAAATCTAGGAAGGAACATGCAAATGCAGACGCACTGAGCAGGTTGCCACTGCCACAAACAGGGGAAGAGGACGACACAGACCAGGTCCTCATGTTGGAGGTCATGGAGGACCCGCCAATCACGACAACACAGGTTAGACAGTGGACAGCTAAGGACAAAACACTCTCCCAAGTGCAAGTCTAGGTGTCTGAAAGGATAGCCAAGAGAGGTGGATACAATGTACAAACCCTACAGTCAGAGAAGACTGGAGCTGAGTGTGAAAGATGGGTGTGTGCTCTGGGGGGCGAGAGTGGTCATTCCGCAGAGGGGTAGGAAAGCCATTTTAAAACAGTTACACCACACACACCCAGGTATATCTAGAATGAAGGGCTTAGCACGTTCATACGTTTAGTGGTCAGGGATGGACTCCGAAATTGAGAAGGAAGTACAGTCCTGCCATACATGTCAGGAAAGCAGAAATCCTCCAGCAGGAGCGCCGCTACACCCATGGGAGTGGCCGGAGACACCCTGGAGCAGACTGCAGGAGCGGAGCCTACCAGTCTTCAGGTTCCAGAACCAGTATTGGAGGCCCTGGCTGCAGACTCTGCCGTCACTACTTCGGTCAGAGAGAGAATGGCTGCTCCTGAGACAGCCCAAGCACACCCTTCAGCCGTTGAACAGCCAGATGCAGGAGTAGATCCACTACCTGTGCTGCGCCGTTTACCTGAAAGACTACCTCAAGTCAGAGCAAGAATGCGCTCTGGGACTCACTGGAAGGATTGCAGTCTACCCACCTTCCTAGTTAGTTTTTTTTAACTCTGTTCAAGGAGTAAAATTAAAAATAGAAAAAAAAGAGAAACATGTGAGAGTTGCCAGAATGTGTATGTGTTGACTGTTCAACACTGAGATCAGACAGTCTAGGAATGTTTACTGTTGATTTAGTTTTTTTTCTGTGTTAACAGGATTAAATACAATGTCACCCTTACAGTACAATTGAGAGTAGTTTGGGAAACACATGATGTTTAATCACTGGAGTAGTTTTTATCTTAACTCATTGAATGCCAAGCTGTTTTCGGAAGCTTTGTCCTAGAGTGCCAGCAATCTAGACCATTGTTGATGATTTTTGTACAGCCACAGCATATTCTGTGTTATAGCTATGAACACATACAATAGCTCTCAGTGGGTGCAAACTGTGTATTTCTACACGCCTCTGTTCCTGAGAAATTCCAAGCTAAACTTTGGCTAGTTTTCATCAAAATTGCTGTCTTTTTCTAGAAATGGAGATGTAACGTCTTTCATGAAATATGAAGTGTTGCCTGTAAACTTTCCGGGAAGTGATCAGCGAGACCTGGCGAGACTGCCACCTAGTGATAGACCCACGAAAATGGCCTGGTTTTGACCTGACGTGCATGCGTCACTGATTCGACCCAAAGCGGCAACTGAGTTATGATAAAATGTCCAGATTGTGCGTTTTCATGAGTTTTCGATCGTCATATATTTCATTTCCATTCATCACAGAGTTCCCAAAATCACATATAAGGTGTGTTAGAGTGTCTAGTTTCGTAATTTAAAAAAAGGCTAAAAACGTAATATTACATTTTTGGCACTAAATGAGTTAAGGGGGGTGGGATGTGGTATCCTGATATTTATGTTAAACTTACCTGCAGTACCACCCCACACCACAAGATGTGCAGTTGACCTTCAGGGTCATTTGGTATAATGAGTTAACGAAAACACTAGATAGAGAAAGTGATAACCTGCTGTATGGATGCTCTGTTACGTCCGTAATGAAATAAATAACAAGTAAGATTATTGTGAGTGATTCAGTCCCCTCCCCCACACACACACACACCTGTCACCTTCAGAGACGTGTTAGTGACAGATGCTGGCACCAATGAGTTTTAGCCTCCTTGCTAGCACGCCTGCCTCCCAGTCCAAGGTGCAATAAGTTGACGGATTCAAGCCCAGGTAAGTTACTATGAGCACTCTTTATAGCCCTTCTGTCAATCTGCAAGTTTCATTTTTGTGTTATCACTGTGCCTGAACCTATCTTTGTGAAGTATACAATTACAACTTTTCATCAGGTCTCCAACCTCAAGGTTCACTAACACACAGACTCTAGCAACTGGCTACTAATAGCCAAATAAACTACATACACAAATTGAAACTCAACATGGCAGAAATCCCTCATTTGTCTCTCCTCCATCAAAGAGGAATATGCAGTGGAAGTGATACTCACATCCCACTATAGATACGGGCCCCCTGCTGGTTTTGGAGGCGAGTCTTGGCAAGATCAATAGGAAAAACACAGGTCACGCCCACTAGACCTGCCACTCCCCCATTAATCAGCTTAGCAGGAAGGCTGAAAGACACAGCAAACACAAGCACATGGACACGCACATCCAGTCATTTAATGGGTCACACCAACATATATGCAAGCATGCACAAGTGGATGTATTCACAGATACAACAATAAAACATTGATGCAAGGAGAGTTACCTGACTTTATGGTCAGTCATTTTCACAAAGAGTATCCAGTGGTCTCTTCTTTTGCTTTTGGATTCACAATTGCAATTTTCTCAACCCAGTATTCCTCACACAGACGTTTAATTCAAAGTGTCACCACCTAGGCCCACTTGCCCCTAGAACTGGCAAAATAACAACAAAACTTAATAACCAGACCCAAAAGGTACACTTTGTCAAAATCAACCAGCTACCTCTTTGATGACAGTCAAACAGCACAAACCTGGAGCATTGTCTGGTCTGTGTGCTGCATTATACTGTAAATTAGAGTAAAGGTCATACTGCTATGGATAAGAAAATTAAAAGTCACACACAAGGAATGGTCTCTCATCTGTGGGTCCCATATTTTAAAATATACTATATTATGTTAATGCATGATAAAAATGTATGTACATGTATAAAATCACATAATTGACTAAGAAATAAAATTCAGAACTGTTTGTTTCCCCTTAAGTGTTGTTGGAAGTGTGATTTGTCTCTAACAGAGAGGACATCTCAACCTTTAAAGACTCTCTAATCTGGTAGCTAAAAGGGTTAAGACCTCTTCAATTACCTTGAAGGAGCAAGCTGAAAGATGAGGGGCTTATCAGCTCCCATTCACTGCCTTTGACATCCACCATCAAAACATGTCTGTAAAAGTATTCCATTATTTGTTAAATAATTAATAACACATACAATGGTTTACAATAATTTATCATCTAGTATTTCTGAAAGTTTTAATGTTATTTGATGGAAGTATATCTTACAGTCAACACTATCTGCTTTGAGTTGAGTGTTTATTATGTTGCTTTTGAATTTCCTTTTGATTATCTTCTCCACTTTTCTCAATTTCTAAGCACTCAGCCTATATTTACCATCTGTCTATTTTTATCTCTGGTAAACCATTGCAATCATTTTGATATTGCTCACCATTTTCTTGTCTTAATGTATGTACCTCAACCTCTTTTCCTCTTCTGCATCCTCTTCTATTTCGCTAATCCTCTCTCCACTCCTCTCACTCTTTCTTTCTGGTGCCCAGTCACATTCTGCACATGCCTTTCACTGAGCCTCTCTTTGAAATCTTCTTTCAGCTCTGCTCCATTCACAGCCATCCACTGCCAAAACACAGACAATGCTGTCTATCCTACTCCATCTACTAATTTGTAACTTCTCAAATTACATGAGAGGATTCATGTAGCATAGTTCACATGCTAACAATGTCAATGTAAAAAGCACATCATCTACTTACCCTTTTGTATAGCTCACAAAATGGATGTAGCTGTCCACTTTCCCTTCATTTCAACAATGTGTGCAGCAACCGTAGTCAAGCGAAAGCAATCTGCGAGAGCCAGCCGCCACTCAGGGGCCATTGCATAAACACCAGTATTGTCCTTCTGCTAAGTCCCTCCCTCTTGTGGTGACTCCTAGTGACACAGCTACAGCAACAGAGCTTTACACTAACCAAACGTTATATCCACACACTGCCCACATTATTGTCGTTTGCTGCTCTTATGAAAAACATACAAAATGTATTGTGTGTTATCAGTAGCATGTGGAAGGAAAGTTTCTTCAAAACTCCAGAACCAGAAGAGATCTCAACTAATTCAAAGTATATGCAAAACAGGATGAAATGTGTGATGCAAAGAATAAGATGTACAAACATTTCATCCTAAACTTTTGCATACACTTTCTTGGCTACTGTTTTATGACACAAACTACTTTGTATTAAAATGTTGAAGATGCTTTGTTGGAAGTTTTGTCCAAAGCGACACACAATAATAGCAATAAACATTTACATTGAAAATTAACAGTTAAAAGTAGTCACAGAGCTTACAAAAATACTACTAATAGTAATAGTAAAAGTTTTTTGTACCTTAAAATAATGTTTCCAAAATTGTTTCCGTGGTTCATCAACTCGTAACAGGGTGAACGGCACTTCTGCATTCGCTTTGCGGCCCTCTATCGGCTATAACTGCACTATGTAAGTTTGCCAGATCGGGTAGCGGATCTGTAGTTCGATGGAATGAAACATAAGAAACTACAAATTTGACTTGCATGATGTCGCAATACATGCAATTTCATAAAATCTTGCAACATATTCTACCTTGTCTATGGACATTGTTATTTGCAAAGCCGTTGCAGGATAAACAAATAGCGTGCGTGCGACAGAGGAAAAGTTCTTTGGTGTTGCTTTAATAGAATAATAAGAATAGCAAATCATCATAATAACCATAAACATATACAATCCATGACTCTGTAATCTATAATAATATTAATAAACATAATAATAATAACTAGAAATGCAATTCCAAGGAATTACCAGTGCATGAAAATGCAAAAGTTGTGATATAAAATATCATGTATAGTTAAAATAGATGGTTACTACGGTGATGCTAGGATAGACATGGTGGTTGCATAGCTTAATAAAAGTTGATAGTTTAAAAGTAGACCGTTTAAAAGTTGAATGTAGATAGTTTAAAAGTTGTTGATAGACAGCTAGTTTAATAGATAAATGGTTTAATGGTAGTTTAAAAGTAGACTGTTTAAAAGTTGAATGTATAGTTTAAAAGTTGTTGATAGACAGCTAGTTTAATAGATAGATAGTTTAATGATAGTTTACAAGTAGACCGTTTAAAAGTTGATTGTAGATAGTTTAAGAGTAGACTGTTTAAAAGTTGAATGTAAATAGTTTAAAAGTTGTTGACAGACTGAAAGTTTAATGAATGTTGATATTCAAATAGTTTAAAGGCACAATGTGTCTTTTTTGTGAACTTTTGAAGTGTAATGCATTCAAAAATCAACTATACATATCAATAGAATGTGAAGAAATAACACTACTGACATTTTCGAATCGAAGAATATGTATAGCATTGCAGAGATCTCCTCCAGAATTAGCGTGCTAACCGACTAGCCCCGGGTCGTCCAGTCTTGCAATACCAGTTCATGTCTGAGGTGGCGACAGGGAGTAACATACCGGCCAAACCGTCTTCAGTGCAGCCCAGAGCAGTCGAGAAAGAGACAACGCAATTACGCACGCTCTGCTCCCACCCCCTCCTGCTCCTCCCCTCCCCCACGGAGTTCAAGTTCTACAGTGAAGTGTACTGCAAGAATGGCCGAAAGTTCTAGGAAGAGACCGAAGAGACCTCCATCACCTCCAGCTAAAAAAAACTCAAACTGAGGCGAAAAGAATATCAGATGGGAAGCAAGCAAATACACGTTAATCTAGGGAGTGCTTTCCACCGATGGAGACAGCTTGGATAGCAAGGAGATGCAGTTCAATTCTGAACTTGCGACATTTCTTCTTGACTAGTAAGTAAACATCTGTTAAACATAATTCATAATTTTGATTAAGCAAAGGTGATATTGTAGAATTAGCTCTCGAGCCACTAGGTAATGTTTGTCAGCTGTAGATCGCGGTAAATTGACTTCGTTCGACCGCCATTGCTAACGTTACCAACCTAGCGATAGCGTCCTTGCTGCATATGCTAAGCAGTTTGCCAAATACTATTATTTGTACGTGACCAAGTTTTGTGTCCTACACAATACATAGAGTGTAATGTTCCAATATGCAATAAATACATTTTGATATTGGTAAATTTTCACTGGCTTGTGGTCTCGCTAACGAATTATGTTGGCAGCATAAGATACTAAAATTACAACTAATGCTAGCTCTACACGATTAGGATAACTTTCGGCTACGTTAGAATACTATCCTCTATCTCCGGTAACGTTATAAGTTGCTTAGATTGTGTCGGGCCTGTTGCAAAATAGCATCACCATTTTCCTTTGAAGCTCTTAAAACATGTCACAATATACCCATGTGTGTGTTTGTATCTGTTTTCACAGGATCAGAATTCCAGTCCAGTCCTCCCCTATGAAGGTGTAACGATTACAATGTAATATCATCTAATTTCAGTAATGTGGCAAAATGCTTAGCTAATGCCCAGGTAGTAATTTGTTTCCTGCTGCAGAAGTTCCTAAAAAGTTGGTCAAGCAAACCCTGCTCCCCAGACAGATACCAGTGTTGCTGTTTCATAAGCTGTTTGTAATATTTAGAGGAATCTAGTCTTTGTAAGTAGGCTTTAAAAAACAGTAGAAACAGTGACTAGTGACAGAGTAGCTTTATGTTTAAGAACTAATTCCAGCAGTTTTCACAATCACAATGGGGTCCCAACCCCCAGATTAAGAGGTCCTGTCCTGCTCTGATTTGTTCATGTTCTTTCATTCAGATTGGTGTGTCAACAGGTTGAATTTCCTGCTGCAGATCACCTCTTCATTTCCTGTGGCTCATCAACATGAAGCCTGACTCGTTAGCCCAACTTCTTGCTGTTGAAGACTACTAAGGACTGTCCATGTGCCCAGCTGCTTCCCTCCTGTCTCATATAGTCCAAAAGTTACATTTCTATTCATGTTGTTGCACTTGGTAGATGTAAAGTTTATTCCTGTCTTGTAGTTTTATAATAAATACCAAGAATCAGGATTGGTGAAACATTGGTTGTGCCTGAAAGTGTTTTTTGATCAAGATTGGTATACTAACATCATGCTTTTCTCTCCTGTTCCTGACTTCTTAGAATCTATTTGTTGTTAAAGAGTTGTTTAAACTAATATGTAATTTCAAGTGGTAGCTTTGGCTCTTGACATTTGTCCCATAGTTTTAAATATGAACTCATAGCCTAAAGGTGCAAAGGAAAAGATGAACATACCATTTTAGTAATTAATTCAGATATTCTTTATGTTACATGAAATGTAGCCACTGTGCTCTTAGAATGGGAAGTTTTATTGTTAGTTGTAGAGGATGATTGTGTAAGGAATAACGTTCTGTAAGGCAGTCATTATCGTGGCATATCTCCCGACAGTGATGCAGCGCTGGCCGTGGCCTGCCGAGTTTCACTTTCCTTGACATTCTCTGGTTATACTTAGCAACGGTCCGGTTTTAAAAATTATCAGACCGTAGGACATGGGAAGTCGGAGTGAATGGAGCATTCTACAGCATTATAAAGAGCCGTGTAATAAATGGTAATAATGATGACCTCTAATAGTAAACAGAACTAACCACTGACTACATGGAGCATTTTAGTTACTGGCTACGTAGCAAGAACACCTGTGTTGCTGCCAGACTCTCACGGTGACTGTTCTCCAAACGCCTCTGCTGGTCAGCGCACTCTCTGGCTGCTCTGACAGCTCGAGCCGTCCCTGTAGCCTACTGTTCTCTCCAGGTCTGGGACTGACACTAGACACCCAGGCCTTTTCTTCTTTGCCTGGCCCTTACGTTTGCCCACTCTTGTCTGACTCGATGCAGGGGGGATGTAATCTTCGTCGTCAGTCTCCACCCGAAAAAATACCTTATTACTATTTTCAGTTTTATCCATCCATACAATCGCTACTACACGCAGGCTAGGCCTAGCCTTTGCTAAGACTCGCTTGCCAAATGCCGCTAGCAAATTTGTATTTATTTCTCAAATGTCTCATTACCAACAATACCAGTGTGAAAAGCAAAACGTTAATAAAAACTGTTATATGTAGTGATCGGGTAAGGGAAAGCCGCTTGAAGAAGACATTTTCCGAATTTAGGAGTTTTTTTTTTCTTAGGCGGCGACCATAGACACAGAGACATTCTCTGATAGACACATAGGGATAGACAGTAGCGAAAACGGAGACGGGGGAGGGAGGAGGAGACATGGGCAATGTGCGTTTCGTCGTTTCTACGACTAGCAAATCATTGTTTTCCTACATGCTGCCCCCAACTGGATTGGCGTGTGGAGTGTGAATAAAATAAATCGACATCCTGAAGGATTGTGCCTTTAATGGCTGTGTATAGGTAGATATTTGACGATAACTAAAAGTTGGAATGGCTCTAATGTTTGCTATTGTTATGCTAACAATTTTAACTATGGTAACAATGTTAACCATATTAATTAGCTAATGTTTTCTATAAGTTTTGCTAACTATGCTAACGTGCTAACCATGCTACTTAGATAACTTAGCTAATGTTTTCTATGAGTTTTATTAAAAATGCTAACTATGTTAGCAATGCTTACATGCTAACTATGCTAACATGTTACTTAGCTAATGTTTTCTAGCAGTTTTGCTAAAAATGCTAACTATGCTAATATGCTAACAATGCTAACTAGCTACAGTGGGTAGGAGTCATAGTTGATGACAAGTGTTGACATAGTTGATGACAAGTTAAAAGTTGTTGATAGACAGCTAGTTTAATAGATAGATAGTTTAATGATAGTTTAAAAGTAGACTGTTTAAAAGTTGAATGTATATAGTTTAAAAGTTGAATGTAGATAGTTTAAAAGTTGTTGATAGACAGCTAGTTTAATAGATAGCTAGTTTAATGATAGTTTAAAAGTAGACCGTTTAAAAGTTGAATGTAAAAAGTTCAGTAGTTTAATGGGTTAAATTGTTTAACAGTGGATTATTGTAGTGAGGACTTGTATTTTGAAACAGTTTTGGGCAGAGGAAACAGTTGAATAGAATGTGTAGTCTTAACTGACCCAGATTGTATGCTTAAAGCCTGAGGCTGCAGGTGGCCTGAACACCTGGCATAGGATTCTAATTGCTTAATGGCCGTATTATGATGTCACAATCGGCAATGTTAAGTCTATGGGGATTTTTAAAAAGTTTTTCTTTACTAGTTTAAAAAGTATAAAAGTTGAAAAGACATAGCAACCTGATCTGTTTGAAGCCCTACGTTACAAAGTTTGAATGAAGTTTCCTTATTTTTTTTAAAAACAATTTTCACAGAAAACACAACAACAAGAACACAAATGTGTGCACAAGCTCCATGCGCTTTTTAGTGTAGAACAGTTGGGGGAAGGAGAAATTATGCCAGGGTTAGGTTTTCTGCACAGCTAATGAATACAGACCATGTTTTATCAAATCTTTTATATGAACCACCCAGATCCGATCTTAACTTCTCTATTTGAAGGGCCATCATAACATCATGTACCCACTGCACAAATGAGGATGAGTAGCCCTCCATCTAAAAAGAATTAGCCTGCGGGCTAGAAGTGAGGAGAATGCAATAGCATTTGATTGGTATTTGTTAAGCTTATATTCTTCTGGAGTAACTCCAAATATTGCTATGTATGCCAATTGTTTTTTGCCAGATTTCTGTATATACCTCAAATATCGATGTCCAAAAGTTGTTTAGTGAGTTACATGACCAGAACATATGCCCCATAGTTGCTGGGGACTGATGACATCTACTGCAGCTAGAATCAGATGTGTGAAATATTTTTGCTGAATGAAGTTTCTAAGTTAAACTATTCAAGAGAAATTGCGTACGGAAAAAGTGGTAAGCGGAATAATAATAAGAAGAAGTTGCCTAGGAAGAACAGTACAGTGCATTTTCATGCACTGTAATAAGTTGTTACCTAGGAAGAACAGTACAGTGCATTTTCATGCACTGTAATAATAAACATAATAATAACAATAAATATAGCTGCAAGCAGCAATGAGGGGGCCAAGCAGATAGGCCGGAGTAACCATGGCAACGAAATGCTGCAATCAGACGTATGGCCATAAGCTGTCAAAGCAAGTTTCATGTCTAGCATTTCAAAAGTTACAAGGCAAAATGCATTTTTGCTAATTGCAGTGACCCTAGAGGTCAAAGGTCACAAAATTTATTCGGCATTCAACTGATGGGGTCATGAGTCCATGTACCAAGTTTGGTTTTGATACATGCAACGATTGCTGAGATATGAGCTCACTTCCTGTTTGGCGGCTTCGCCACAAATTTCGATTGGATGTGACGGGCGAACGCTTCTATCAATTGTTACAGAAATAAATGAAGTGACAAGGCATGGTCTGAAGATGGTCTGTGCCAATTTTGGTGAAGATCAGATGAAATTTGTGACCTGTCTTGAATTGTTGGTGTTTTGATCAAATCAAATATGGTAGGCTGAATAAATTATATTGATGTGACAAGTTGCCCTCAGTTGACCTAAGGACCTTTCACAGTATTACCAGACACCACTAGTACAATTTAATTCTAAGCACAGCAGCAGCTACAGGCCAAAAGGCATGTTTGTGAATTACAGCGCCCCCTAAAGGTCAAAGGTGAAATTTCTTGAGGGTCCTCCTGATGGGGTCATGAGTCAATGTACCAAGTTTGGTTTTGATATATGCAAGGGTTGCTGAGATATGAGCTCACTTCTTGTTTGGCGGCTTCGCCGCAAATTTTGATTGGCTTTTACGGGCGAACGGTAATACTTCCGAAGACAAAAAGTGATAACTTTTGTGAGGCTTGGTCTGAAGATGATCTGTGTCAAATGACGTCATAGGGTGCGTTGAACTCGGCTTGGTCCAAGGATTCCAACAAAACCTGACTTTTGAAAATCGGACCAACAGGTCAAAAGTTACGTGCATGAACGCACGTCCAACTTTGGCCTGTTGGTGGCGCTAGAGGGTTCGAGTTGCCGACATGAAACTTGGTGACATGAATCATGGGACCGTCCCCAACCAGTGTGCCAAATTTCCTAACTTTTTACCATACGGTTCTATGGTAACTCCCATTGCATATAATAATAATAATATTAAGCTGCTTAATATAGAAGCTTCGCTGCTTGGCCCACAATAATAGGAAAACGTAGAAACACAATGAGGTCCTCGCAGCTTCGCTGCTTGGCCCCCAACAAGTGGTGATTATCGGGGTCCAAACACATTGTAAAAAGTGCCCTGAAATGAAAATTTTCTCAATAAAACTTTTGTTGGGGAAGTAAATGTACTTAGTTACTGTCAACCCCTGTATTTTTACAATTACTCGCACATATGCAACTTGAAAATTTGCCAACTTTTTTTTTTTTTTTTTTTATCAAAGAGGGAGCAAAGGGTCCGGGAGTGATTAGTCCAGCGTTTCTCAACCAGAAAGCCTTAAAGTTTAGTAGCATAACTCTTTACCGCTGGTTTTCATGTGCCACCACTATGCTTATTTCAGTCTTGCACGGCAGACAGCGAAAATATAAACCTATTGAGATTTGTAGATCTGTGGTAAATCAACGCAGTCTTATAGCCTCATGTGAAGCTCTCTGTTTAATTTTATTTAACTAACACATGCAAGTAAGTAACTGCAGTAGGGGTTAAGTCTTTCAGAGGTGAGAGACGAACAAGAGATGAGTTCAGGAAGTGATGTCAAATGCATCATACCGGAAGTGCTCAATCTGTCGGCATGGGAATACTTTTGCTGTCTATGAGGATTACAGTTTTATGGAAAAAAACTACTCATTAGGTATCACCTTTTCAGCATAACTGTCAACATTGAGCATTGAAAATAAGGGAGATTTCCTGGGTTTCTCACCCAAAATACGGGAAAACATTTGTTTTTTGCTTCTATCCCTCTGCTGACAGAGGGATTCAGACTTAGACAAAATGTGACACTAACTAAACGAGGTGTGAGGCTAGGTCTAATGTAACTTTCTAATGTTACATTTGCTGACAGGGCTAGTCTAGCAACTCTCCGTTGGCTTGTGAGCTCGAAAAATTAAACTTCTATCAGGCCAATCAAATCGTGTATAGAGTCGTTAGGCGGGCTTAACATAATGATTGATGGCAGAGTTGCAACGGTTTGGCTTGAATTCCCTGCTACTTGAAAACAAAGAAGATGGATGTTGCTGTTGGCCAACAGTGTGACACGAGTTAAGCTTGTTTTAAATTGGCAAAAGTTTGAACTAGTCAACTAGCTCCGCTGGTGGGAAAACGCATGGGACTCAGCGCTGTCCTATTGCGTGCAGAGGGAATTTGAAAGACAACCGATTATCCCTTCCCTCGGACTGAGCAATGCAAACAGTGAGTGCCCAGACCCTACATTTTAATGTGGGTCTGGCTCGTCAGGCTAGGGGAATACCTAATTAGTTTACTCCTCCTACCTTTTAACACGAAACTCCCACTTTCCCCTGACCCTCCTCTGAATGCATATGCATGACACAGGAAAACTTAATTTGCCATTTTCAGCTCCTGCAACAGGCTGTTTTACCAAGTTTGGCCTGTTTGTAAATAGCTCGCATCGGTTAAGTCAGGCTTTTGCGAACAATTAACGCCTGGAAACAGGCGCAAACGGCTTGATAAATCTAGCCCTCAGTGTCAGAGTGAAGATGTAAGGAGCAGAATATTATCATCATTTTGCTAATTTAAAAAAAGCTTAACTCAAGTCGCGATTCAGAGACCGCTGTTCGCCCGCAGCAGTATCCATCTTCCTTGTTTTCAAGTAGCAGGAAATTCAGGCGGAAATTCACCGTCGCCGACTCTATACACGATGTGATTGTCCGGATAGAAGTTTCATTTTTCCAGCTCGCAAGCCAACGGAGAGGTGCTAGACTACCCTGGCTGCAAATTACATTTGCTGCCATTAGGGTGCGTCTAGATTTCTAGGCTAGGAAACTTGTCGTTCTCTGTGTAACTCCCTCTCCTCTCCAAGCCTGCTTACTGTCATAGACAGTAAAAGAAATGGACACAGCGACCCCATAGACTTCGACAGACAAGTGAAGTCAATTAGAACCACTTTTCCAGTGATGGTTTATTATACTCTGCAGCCTCAAACTGAGTTTAACGACGTAGATGGGACGTGAGCAACTAGCTGTCTGAAAATTGCAACTCTTCTGGTAGCTACGCCGAGAGAAATCTGAATCAAGCGCAGATCTGTAAATAAACTAGAAAATGTAATTCCGAGGAATTACCAGTGCATGAAAATGCAAAACATATTAACATAAAATGGAAAACCTCGAGCTCTCCCGGATACAGCGTGTGACGTCATCCACACCACAATCGCAAGGCTTCAAACCCAACACACTGACGCCTTTTTTGTGATCTCTGGCGACTTCAATCACATAACACTGGATTCCACACTCACAAATTTTTACCAGTATGTTGACTGCCCTACAAGGAAAAACAGGACAATAGACCTCATGTATGCAAACGTGAGGGATGCATACAGTGCAAACCCCCTCCCTCCACTGAGAAAGTCAGACCACAACCTCATTCATCTCCAGCCAATGTACAAGCCCAAAGTACAGAGGCTACCAGTTGCCACACGCACCTTCAGGAAGTGGACACCCGAAGTGGATGAGGCTCTGAGAGACTGCTTCGAGTGTACTGACTGGAGTGTGTTACAGAATGGAGAGGACTTAGAGGAGGTCACACAGTGCACAACTGACTACCTGAACTTCTGCATGGACATTGTTGTTCCCACCAGAACTGTACGCTGCTTTCCCAACAACAAGCCTTGGATAACCAGCAATGTCAAGACCCTTCTTAACAGGAAAAAAGATGGCGCTCAGAGAGGGGACATGGCAGAGCTGAGGCGCAAGGGGAACTCAAATTCAAGCTGAAGGAAGCTAAGGAGGATTACAGAAAGAAGGTGGAACAGAAGCTGCAGGAAAACAACTTGAAGGAGACATGGGACTGCATGAAGGTTATCACTGGCCTGAAGAAGAACAGCAGCTCTGTGGAGGGGGACCTGGACAGGGCGAACCAGTTGAACCACTTCTACAACAGGTTTGACTGCCCTGCTCCAGCTCCAATGGCGGTGGTCTGTCCACCATACTGTTGTTGCCAGCGTCCTCTTCTATGCAGTAGTATGTTGGGGAGGAAGCACAAGGAAGAAGGATGTGGGGTGAATTGACAGGCTGGTAAGGAAAGCTGGCTCTGTAGTTGGAGCTGAACTGGAGTGCATCACTTCACTATCTGACAAAAGGACCCTGAACAAACTGATCAACATCTTGGACAATGAGTGTCACCCACTCCACAGCACTATTGTTAAGCAGAAGAGCCTGATCAGCTGGAGACTTCGCTCACTGCCTTGCACAACTGACAGACTGAGAAAGTCATTTGTCCCCAGGGCCATTGAACTGTTCAATGCCTCACTTAAGGGAAGAGGAGAGATAGACTTCTCTGCATAGTCTGTCTGCCTCTTTCACCCCTCCATGTTTGGATACTGTCTGTCCACTAGCCACTTTTACCACTGTCTTTATGCCTCACTGTTTTGGCGTTATATATTAGCACATTAGCACATATGCATAACTCCCCTCTCCATGCCACAAGCCGGACTGTGGCCACACTTATACATTTTCTTTAAATAGTTAAATATATAGATAAATAGACTTTACTTTACTTTTATTTCTGCATTGTTGCACTGTTGGACTTACTCATTTGCACTATCACCATGACCACTATCACCATTGCACTACCACCACTCATTCACACAGAGCACCTTAGAGCACCTTTACCATACCTTACTATGCACAGAGAATCACAGGCTCAGTCCCTGCCTCAGTCATTGCAAGCGCTCTGATTGATTAATCACCACTATGTGGATACTGTTTTAGAATTGATTTAGATTAAGTGTTAGTTAGTATAATTTGTATTTTAGTATATTTAGCATATTCTTTATCTTCTACTGTCCTTATTGCTTAGTTGTGTTTTTATATTATATACTTTAATTACTCTTTCTGCTGTTAAAGAATGTGTTTGTGTTGTCTGTATGCTGCTGAGACCTTGAATTTCCCCTGGGGATCAATAAAGTATCTATCTATCTATCTATCTATCTATCTAAAACAAACTTTTATTTGGAAATAGTTGTGGGCAGAGGAAACAGTTGGCAGGAGTCAAAGTTGATGACAACTGACAGTTGGAATGGCTGAACAGTTAAATAGTTGAATAGTTTAAATAGTTAAATTATTTAAAAGGGAATTATTGTAGTGAGGACTTTTATTTTGAAAAGGTGTGGGGAAGAGGAAACAGTTGACGGGAGTCACAGTTGATGACAACTGACAGTTGGAATGGGTGAACAGTTAAATAGTTTAAATAGTGAGGACTTTTATTTTGTAATTTTTATTTTGTTAATTTGTATTTTGTTATTTTTATTAACTTCTTTAGAAATAAAGAGTTTTTAAACGCTTCAGATGTAGGGTTATTTGCTGTCAAAGTGACGCTAAAATGAATGGGGGTCAACGGATAGCTGCAGGTGAAGGCTTATTAGCCTCAGAGCTTCCCATAGGGGGTACGCTTTCCTGGTTTTCACTTACCCCTGTCAGTATGCGTGAGGCAGCCGTGGCCCACGGGTTAGCACTCTGGACTTGTAACCGGAGGGTTGCCGGTTCGAGCCCCGACCAGTGGGACGCAGCTGAAGTGCCCTTGAGCAAGGCACTAAACCCCTCACTGCTCCCCGAGCGCCGCCGTTGAAGCAGGCAGCTCACTGCGCCACGATTAGTGTGTGCTTCACGTCACTGTGTGTTCACTGTGTGTTCACTGTGTGCTATTTGTGTTTCACTAATTCACTGATTGGGATAAATGCAGAGACCAAATTTCCCTCATGGGATCAAAAAAGTATATATACTTATGCAATATGTGCTGCCTGCACGATCCGATATGTGCATGCGCATATTTATGTAGTAGAAAACGTGATGGTTTCTCTACTTTATTTTTATCAAGCATGCGTTGAAACATTTGATGGCCAGGCAGCACAACTTGTTGTAGGCTTCATTGTATGTTATTCATTTCACGGCTGGTCTGTTTTATAAAGATGTTTAAATTAAGTTTATTGTCACTGATCCAAAACCACATATTGACGTCTGTGTACTACGCCTTGGCGACATTGTTATTTTTGTGACATGTAGTGTGGGGATGTTGTGATGTTTTTTTTTGTGACATGTAGTGTGGGGATGTTTTTAAATGTAGCTTACGCTATGCATTATGAGGTGTTTATGTGGTTGCCAATCCAAAATAATAAAGGAGTTGTTACATGTTACATGAACATACACCATATTGGTTACATGTGGAATGAAGTCTGAGTCTTTCTGTCACTGCAACTGCAGCTGCACTGCAACACCTCTATGAAAACTCTTCGAAACAAACACTGTCGGTACCAGAGCGCTGTCAATGAATGAAACTTCAGTGGTGCAAAGGTGTGTAAGCGTGGAACAGATTGTGCTGTATCGTAATCATAGTAAAAAAGGATTATTATTTGTGCATGCGCGAACATCTTGTGCATGCGCATGTCGGATCGTGCAGGCAGCACAAATCGTGTACCCACAACCCCCTCTCTTATTGCTGGTGTCCCTGTTATGACACTTCCTGGACTTGTCTCTCATCTCTGAAAGACTTAACTCCCTCTCTCGTGGTGAGCAACTTCACAAACTGACTTCAAGTGCATTGCTCCTGCGAGATATTAAGGTCGTTTGACATGATGACACGGTGGTCGGGCAGCATTTTTAACCAGCATGCATTGTGTTCAACCCAGTATGCATCACGTCAAGTGGGGCAGCCGTGGCCTACTGGTTACTGCTTCGGATTTGTAACCGGAGGGTTCAAACCCCGACCAGTAGGAACCAAGGAGCACTCTAGAATCTTTGGTAGGAATGGCTGAAGTGCCCTTGAGCAAAGCACCTAACCTCACTGCTCCCCGAGCGCCGCTGTAGCAGGCAGCTCACTGCGTTGGGATTGGTTCACTGTGTGCTGAGTGTGTTTCACTAATTCACGGATTGGGATAAATGCAGAGACCAAATTTCCCTCTTGGGATCAAAAGAGTATATATACTTATACTATATATAAGTCAGATCAGTGCAGAAATTCTCTGGCAGCGCTGATGATCAAGTGAAATGAGCCTAATGGGAGTGTGTCACTTAGGTCTTTTCCATTGACAGAAAACCGGCTCTGGTCCGGTTCACGAACCAACATTTGAACCGGTCGGAGCATTTCGACCAAACAAAACACGGTTCGGAGCGTGGCACTTTGTTTTGGAGCTTGAACCAGAAAAAAGTTGTTTTTTCCTGCGAACCGAAGTGGGCGTGTCACTTTACCGTTCAGATGGGAAAAGGCTAAAAGCATGAATTTTCCGTCCATATAAACTGTTGCCATGAGTAAACAAAACTAGTCAACTAGCATTACACTGCAGACGTTAACTAGCATTTTAAACAGCTAATTTCTGCCGTTTTTACGGGACAACTGTTCATATCATTCTCCCGTTTTTGTTTTGCATGCAACACCCATTGTTGATGACGCATCCATGGTTCGGTTCTAAACTGGTGGAAATGTGGGCTGGTTCACTATAGCACCAAGGTTCAAAGAACGGAACGGTTCAATATATCAATTTATACCATGGTCTAGGTTGAAAAGGGTGTCATTTAAAAAGTATTATACTACACCTATGAGTAGATCTGGTAAAAAAAAAGTTTAATCGCGCGTTCCATATCAATGCTTATAAATGGTAACTATAACAACGATAGGACGACGGTTGAGCCTGGAAGCAGGCTTCGCAACAATGGAATCATCTATAAACAGCTGACAAAACGTAACGATTTTAGCTCTAAAACTCATTTAGTATATAATTGATTTCATATTTATTTATTTCTTAAGTGACCATAGTATAAACGGGATAATGCCCTTCGATGCGTCCATTATCAGAAATAAACGGACTTTGCAGAAGCAACCGTTCTCCACTTCGCGTCTGACGGTTCACGCCTCCGCGTTGTCCATTTATTTCTGATAATGGACACCTCGTCGGGCATTATCCCTTACATATATATATGGCACCAAGGTTCATAGAATTCTGAACAGAACCGGTTCAAGAACGGGTTCTCTGTCGGTCGAAAAACGCCTACTGAAAACCATACGGTCATATCGCTGGTCTGATTTAACTTAACACTGTAGAAATAATGATAATGTATGAGGTTTGGTGTGATGTTTCTTTTTTTAAAAAAAAAAAAAAAAAATTTAAAATCACCATTTTATGTATTCTATGGGGCACTAGATTGTAAATAGGCATAGATATATATACTGACTAGATGTCGCCTTCGGCTTCTCAGCATGCGTCAACACCGCCGCCATTTTGTAGCGGGGATCTGAAGCTCTAAACTAGTTCTCCCTTATTGTCAGTGTTACCTATTTAGCGACGTTTCCCCAGCGACAGAAAACCTTTTTAGCGATTAGCGACAAATTTGGGAACTTCTCACAATGATGGCAAACTCGGTTTCGTTGTTGTTGAAATGTAAGAAAATCACTTTTCTCATGGCTTTGTCATTTGTGTCTCGTTTGCCCATAGCATTAGCCCATGATTAAAAAAGTAACGACTGGCGTATGAAGTAGCAGACCACGTTAAAGCACGGAAGTAAATGTTCTACAGATCTACAGCAACTTCTGGTAAGATTACACCTTATACGAGTAAACGAGACGAGAGGTATGTGGCCTCAACCAGAGCCTGTCTACGGAGAGCCTGTTTACTTTCATTGTATCGAACCTGGTTGCAGTTCACTCATTGTTCCTCTAGGGGCCGTCGCTAGCTAGTGCAGAATGAATGGGAGTCTATGGGGCTAGACGGGTAAAATGTATCTTTATTATCGTCAAAAGCTTAGTTTTCTCCAGACTCGACCATAAATACATGCCTGTCAATTGGAGCAACCCAAAAAACTAGATAATTGCTGGAGATTTTGACGATTTATGGGGATTTTATTGCTCAGATTGACGTTAATGCATGGAGTGGATCACCGCGGCAAGATGGCGTCTCGATTGACGCATTCGTTCCAATGAACAGCAGTAGTCAAGGCGACATCAGAGAATGTCTAATAAGGGGAGAACTGCCACTCTCGGAAAACTTCCGGTTTCTGAACTGGTTGCAGTTCCTTCTGTGGTTCCACATGAGGGCGCTCGTCCACGAGTGCAGAATGCATGGAGGTCTATGGAGCTGTACCCCTCAAAATCCACTTTTCTTGGGATATAATTTTTTTCCAAGTAATTTGAGTATTGTATTCGAAAGGGGAGGCAAAGAAAATACACTTGGTTTAGTATTATATTTTTTAAAGTCACTTAATTGTTCTTAAAAGCCTTTCAAATGTGTCAATGACGTCATTCATTAGCACAATGCTAGCGTGTTATGTGCAACAACGAATCCAACCTGTAAGAAATCAAAAGGACATAAGTACTCGTTCATTCAACTTTTGACCTATAACCCATGTTGAAGTTATACAAACTACAATCAAATCTAAGATTTGTCAAACGACAATCAGGTGAAAGAGACAATTTTAGCCGTCTAGCTCCATTGACTCCCATTCATTCTGCACTCATGGCGATCGCCCCCAGTGGAACTCTGGTGGAACTGCATCCAAAATTCGGTACAATGGGACTTAATACGGAGTGGCAAGGCTCTCCGTAGACGGGCTCTGCCGACATCTAGTCAGTATATACAGAGAATGGCTAATAAGGGGAGAACTGCCACTCTCGGAAAACTTCCGGTTTCTGAACTGGTTGCAGTTCCTTTTGTGGTTCCACATGAGGGCGCTCGTCCACGAGTGCAGAATGCATGGAGGTCTATGGAGCTGTACCCCTCAAAATCCACTTTTCTCGGGATATAATTTTTTTTCAAGTAATTTGAATATTGTATTCGAAAGGGGAGGCAAAGAAAATACACTTGGTGGAGTATTATATTTTTAAAGTCACTTAATTGTTCTAAAAAGCCTTTCAAATGTGTCAATGATGTCGCTCATTAGCACAATGCTAGCGTGTTTTGGGCAACAATGACCCAAACTGTAAGAAATCAAAAGGACATAAGTACTCGTTCATTCAACTTTTGACCTATAACCCATGTTGAAGTTATACAAACTACAATCAAATCTGAGATTTGTCAACGACAATCAGGTGAAAGACACAAATTTAGCCGTCTAGCTCCATTGACTCCCATTCATTCTGCACTCATGGCAATCGCCCCCAGTGGAAATCTGGTGGAACTGCAACCAAAATTCGGTACAATGGGACTAAATACGGAGTGGCCAGGCTCTCCGTAGACGGGCTCTGGTATATATATCTATGGTAAATAGGGGGCAACCTTTTGATCCAGACTCCAGTTCATATGGTGGCGGTATTGCACCATAAAAGCTAGCAACCACCATAAAGCAAGAGGCTCAAGTAGGACTGGGTTGACATTCTACAAAAACATGGCGGCCTTCGTAGTTGCAAGCCGTCCGAGTGTCCTTCCGAGGATATCTGGTAAGGATATGCGAATGTCTATTTAATTGACCTAATTGTTGTTACTAAATATAAATACACGCACTCTTGACATATGATATAAACGAAAAATGTTCTTCTTTTAGTGACCTCTTGTTTACCCGAAGATCAAATTGCTGTGCTAACTATTAACTAGCTAACATTAGCGAAGTAACCTGAGCTTCCAGTGTCGACCAATTCTTTAGCTGACTAGCCAGTATGATCCGTCGAAAGCTGTTCTGTTGTCGTGAGAAACGTTAACGTTATGTATGTAAATAGTCAAGGTGGAGGTATTCAATCAATGTTTCGTTACTCGTTGCCTTAGGTGAATTTGGGATGAGAGTCTGGCTGCTAACCAGTGTGTGTTGAGTTAGGTGCCTCCAATGATTAGGCTAACGTTACCTTCAAATTACGTTACGTGTCCATTCAAAATGTATACATTTATACAGCAGGGGTAGTAGTAAACACAGTTGCAATGCAATAATCCATATGCAATTTTGACCAAACAAGTATCGTCTTCCGAAATGCATATAGATTATGAAAAACAATTGTCTGTGTCTCTTTGACAGCCACTTACTCCTCTGTGGTGCTACCGGCTATACCTGTAACCGTGCAAAACCGAAAGATTCATCATGCTGTCATTCCCCGGGGAAAAGGAGGTCGCTCTTCTTCAAGTGGCATTGCTGCTACTGTGTTTGGAGCTACTGGATTCCTTGGCCGATATGTCGTGAATAGACTTGGTGGGTTTAGTTGCTGGCATCATAATCACAGCCTCTACTTATTGTCATCGTTATTATCTGTGTCTCAAAGCTGTGGCATGTACCATGTTTAATTCCATGTGGTACGGTAAAATGAAACAACAAAAAAAGTAACATCAGTTATTGTCAGGTAGGTTTGTTGGTACTGATGTCCTGTTCTGGAACATTTTAATTTGGTAATGGTATGTTACCAAGTTGATGGGGTGTAAAGTTTTTTTGCTGTGTTGCTTTGTCAGTGTGAACTGGAATTTTTTTCTCTCTTTAAAGGACGCATGGGTTCACAGATAGTGGTTCCTCATCGCTGTGACCAGTATGACCTGATGTATCTGAGGCCTATGGGTGACCTTGGTCAAATCATCTTCATGGTAAACAAAGGATGCATTCAACTATAGAAAATAAGCAATTGTCAACACTGAATATACACACAAATAGCTGGGGTGAACTCAGACCGAACCTGTTTGATGAACCCAGACAAAATTTGAATCTGCCCTACAGGTCTGTGTAGAAAGGATCCCATTGACACCCATTTACAAACTTCCCTTTTTTACTACTTCCAGTGGGGTAACCAGCAGTGAAATTTAAATTGGTGCATTAAACTCCTACCAAATCATTTCAGAAGTCCAGCAAACACCTCTTTCTTTTAAACTAAGGTTTTAAATGCAGTTGTTTACTCAATTCAAAAGAAAATGGGGTTTTTGGTGGTTCGGAAAGACGTCAATAGGACCCTTTTCAGACGAACCTGCAGAGCAAATTTAAATGTACTAACAGGTTAATCTGAGCTCACCCAGGCTAATATACATGTGAAGTCCCATCTTTATTCATATTTAAGAGACAAGTGTGACTTAAGGACAATCCCATTTATTGTTCTTACCCCTTCACCTACTCCTACCCCTTGCCCCTTGAGTGGAAAAGGGTATGGGTGAACATATTCCTTTTGAATAGACACCACTACTATACCATTACTAGGATTGTCAAAATAACTGATTAATTTCTATTAATTAATTTGAGAAAAAATAACTGATTAAAAAAAATTAGTGCAGATTAATCGATTCCGTATGATCTTTGACCCCGAGCCGTTCTAGTCAGTAAAAATTAGACAGTAAAATGAAGGAGAGAGAAGAAAACGTGCTGCCTGGATCATTGATTGGAACATTTTCTTTTAAAAAACGGCCTGATGGTGTTGATAAAAATAAAGCGTTGAAAATTCCTCTGCAATGTCTGCAGCAAGGAATTTGCATATCGCCGGAGTTCATCAACTCTATAGTCGCACATCAATGCAAAGAAATAAGTGTTGACATTGATGGGAGTGTTAATTTATTTTCATTGTGTCCCCTAGATTATATCTGTGGCCTGAAATGCCTTGTATGTGAAAAAAAAAATTCTTCCCAAAGCACTTTTGAATTATTTCCTCAGCATATTAGGTCATATCATAGATTATTATGGCCATTATTTGAACAGTGAAAATAATAATAAAAGAGTTTTTGAACTTTAATGTCAATAATGCTGATTATTCAATGATTCATTTGAATATATGAGATATATATGAGTATATTTAAAATACTTTCACAGCAAAAATTATATTTGCGATTAATTTTAGATTAATTAATCACAGAGTATGTAATTAATTAGATACATTTTTTTAATCGATTGACAGCCCTAACCATTACACGTCATCAGAGTTGTCGCTAGCTGTAGTAGATGTGTCGAGTTTGTCTACGGCTAGGCGTGTTTGGGAAACTGGTCTCTAAAAGTTTGACCGAGGTGGTGGAGGTTGAAGGCTAATTGTAGGTTGAAAACATGGATATGATGGAAAGAAATCTGGGCTGCCATTAGTGTCTCAGGCAACATCAGTTGTATTTTACAGTTGCTTAGTTGAGGTAAATAAACCCTGTTGTCTTAATGTAAGCACTCAGAGACTTGAGCTGGCTGTTTGTTTAACCATTAATGTTAACCAGAGGACTTGTTACTGAGCCACTTGTTGATATGAGGATGGCCATTCTTTCGTAAATGTAATTCAGTACTCAAAATGGATTCAGGGTCTAGTTCAAAGAGCCTCTCACTGATTTGATCAGTGATAGAAACACTTCTATGTTTCACTACATTGACTTTAGTGCTTCTTGTGGTAGAAAGTGGTACTTAAAGTGGCAAATTCAATGAAAAGATATCCAAAATTCCCTCTGCAAATGCATTTGAATTCTATTAATTATTTCTTTTTGTTGATTTTTCTATCAACCAAAAGAAACAATATTTTGAGCCTGACTTAATTTAGTGCTGAGATGTCTTTACTGATTATGTACATATTTCAACATAAAACAATATTGGGACTTGCTATACAAATTATTATTGTTGAAAGTGATCACACTTGGTAAACAAAGTATTTCTAATCAGCACCCCAAAATTATGGGAAATTGCCTGATTATCGACTTCTCCTTGAATTTGCCCCTGAACTTTTTAGTTTAATACACTACTGGTCAAAATGTATACATACAGTATATGCAGCAACCCCAGATCATAGCACTGCCCCCCCACAGGGTGGCTCTTACATATTTGCTTTGTTTTGGCCAGGCACATACATATACTTTATATACACACATTTATATAGAGTTTTATAGTTCTGAGACAAAGCTTCCTTGTTTAAATTAAATTATTTTTAAGGTCAAAAATTGCTCTTCAGTGACCCCTTGTTACTTTTCAGGAATGGGATTCCCGCAACAAGGAGTCTATCAAACGGGCAATCGCTCATTCAAATGTGGTGATTAACCTAGTGGGAAGAGAGTGGGAGACAAGGTTTGTGCTAGCTTCCACCATTGTCATAAAAGCTTGGAAGTTTGATTGCTTCTTTCATAGATATAGAATGGTGGAGGAGAAAACACATTTCATCCAATCTTGCCACTTTTCATAAATGGCCCTAACTTGTGGCGTACAGTAAGCAATTTAGTACTTGTAGGCTGTGAAAAGTCATAGAAATTTCAATCAAGGTCATGTAAGTCATGCAAAGGTTTTGAAATTTTGCTAGTGAAAATGGGTGGGAACCTAGAAGTGATTTCCCTTGTGGAATCCATGGTATTATTGTTATTGTCAGTGTTATAGCGTTCTGTCTTAACTCATTGAGTCCCATGCGTTGAGTGCCAAAAACGTAATATTAAATTTTTAGCTTTTTTTAAAAATCACGAAACTAGACACTCTAACACACCTTATATGTAATTTTGGGAACTCTGTGATGAATGGAAATGAAACTCATGAAAACGCACAATCTGGACATTTTATCATAACTCGGTTGCCGCTTTGGGTCGAATCAGTGACGCATGCACGTCAGGTCAAAACCAGGCCATTTTTGTGGGTCTATCACTAGGTGGCAGTCTCGCCAGGTCTCGCTGATCACTTCCCGGAAAGTTTACACAAGTAAGTAACAGGCAACACTTCATATTTCATGAAAGACGTTATATCTCCATTTCTAGAAAAAAACAGCGATTTTAATGAAAACTAGCCACTGTTTAGCTTGGGATTTCTCAGGAACAGAGGCGTGTAGAAATACACGGTTTGCACCGACCGAGAGCTTAAAGTATCGCCTTTTAATCGAGCTATTGTATGTGTTCATAGCTATAACACAGAATATGCTGTGGCTGTACAAAAATCATCAACAATGGTCTAGATTGCTGGCACTCTAGGACAAAGCTCCCGAAAACAGCTTGGCATTCAATGAGTTAATACTGGACCAATTTAAATCATTTTTGTTCATAATTCTTGACCTAACAAGAAAAACATCCTAATTTTCCTTTTGGAGTTTTTTTGTTTTGTTTGAGCCATGGATATATTTTGATCCAGCTAACCTGAACCTATTCGTTGAGCTGTTTCCTTTTATCAACATCACTATTATCTGTCTGGCTATCCTGGAGATTAACATAGTTAATATTTGCAAATCACAACTGGTGAGTCTAGTTTTGTGTCCAAAAATGGTCATGCAGTCTGGAGCCCTGCTTTTGAAATTATTTAACTTAAAACTCTCTGCTTTCTGTCATTATATCACGAAGATGTCATTGGAAGGAATGCTAAATTATGTTTTGTGTTTTTCTTTAAAGAAATTACAAGTTTGAAGATGTCTTTGTGACAATCCCACAGCAGATTGCTAAAGCCACCCGTGAAGCTGGAATCACTAAACTAATCCACGTGTCTCACCTAAATGCAGATATCCGTAGCCCATCCAAATACCTCAGGAATAAGGTAAGTGTTAAGTTGTTTTTGTTTGTTTGTTTGTTTTAAGGGCCCGAGCACAGACGTTGCGAAGCCTTATTGTTTTTGTAAGGGTTATTATTATTATTATTATTATTATTATTATTATTTTTTATTTTTTTTTACTTTGCCTTTGTTGAGGTGTTTCCCATGGTCGAAAGCTCATGAAATTTGGTACACACGTCAGTCGTTGTGTCCGCTACTCAGGGACAAAGGCTTGGCCCCGGGCGTGGCCCAGGGACTCCATAGCACCCCCATATGTCACTGTGACCTGTGGTTGGCATATATACACACACCACATTTGGTAAGTGTATACCTCCCCAAGACAAACAACTTTTGTATATACATGGCATTAGACACGGCCACAGGAAGTGAGGTAATTTAGATTTTGTGTGTTTTGCACATGATCAAATTGTACACACTTTTCCTAGACGATTCATCCGATTCATGTCAAAATTGGTATATGATGCCAAGATACTGTTGATTCTAAAAAGAGATGTTTTTTTTTTATATGTTGTAATTTGACGAAATGGCTAAACTGTGATCTTTAATCCTTCCACATAAACAGTAAATGTGCATTCACCATGCATTGCTTGTAGGGTTGGGCACCGAAACACGGTTCTAATATGGCACCGGTGCCAACGCAAACGGTAGTAACTGCATCGAATAACAACGTGGATTTCGGTGCTTAAAGGTGCCATGTGTAATGTCCGGCAAAAAATCAATTCATACTCCATATTCCATAAAAGATGGGGGCAGTATACTTCCAGAAAGTGAGTTTGTCTACCCTAGAGTAACAACCGAGACACATGTATTGCAGTTTGGCTGGTGGTTATGTGCAGTTTGGCTGGTGGTTATGTTGCCCGCATACCGCCTCCCATGGCCGAAACTGGTATTATGACACCTGTCGGGCTGTGGCTAGTAATTTAGCATGCTAATTCAGGTTGATATCTCTGCAGCACTATACCTTGTCATTTTTTTAATGACATCATTGCCCTTATTATGACCGCCACGAAGCGAAGGTCTAGTCAGATTTTTTTGCATGTCCAAATTTCCGTCAAGGATTCCCGGGACACTGAAAGACCGGGGTAGACGAAACTTGGTGGGCATGTAACCCCACATGGATAGCATGGAACCATCGTTTTTCGTTTTAATCTGTAGCCCCCCCGCTGGACTGCACCCCCCGAAAGGAGGGTAGGGCAGACACAGTTTTCTGTGAATATCTCGAGAACCGTAAGGTTTAGGAGGACCATTTTTTTTTTTTTATGTTGATCTCAAGGGGCCATGTCAACCCATTCCATAACCACTCATTTCATGTATAGTGCCATCTAGTTAAACACAAAAAAGTAAAAATGAGGTGTTGTAATCGCAGGTATCTGTGACCTAACATAGTCAAAACTGCACGAAATTGGAAGTGTAGGATCATTATGACACCCTCTGAATGCACGCCAAGTTTCGTGGAATTCCGTTCATCAAGAAATAAATTAATTTATGTTACTATACACCAACTGGCCTGTAGGTGGCCGGAGACAGTTTTCTGTCAGTTAACTGTCAGTTAACTGACAGTTTTTCAGTTTTTTTAATTAAAAATTAAAAAGCAAAAAATTAGGTGTTTTCATCACAATATCTCTGGCTGACATGGTCAAAACTGCACAAACTTGAAAGTGTAGGATCATTATGACACCCTCCGAATGCATGCCAAGTTTTGTGAACTTTTCGTTCATGGGGGCCTTACAATAAAATAATTTATGTGTACATTTAGTGACCGTACACCAACAAGGATTCCCGGGACACTGAAAGACCGGGGTACATGAAACTTGGTGGGCATGTAACCCCACATGGATAGCATGGAACCATCGTTTTTCGTTTTGATCTGTAGCATTTTTCCGAGGCATTACTGCATGTCATGTGCCATCTCTAACATCTTGCTCTGATAGCAACACATCCAGATACAGTTAGTTAACATGATAAACACTGGATGTATAAACCAGAGGGGTGCACCACATAGGCGAGTGGACAGTGTTTGACAGCTTGCGTAGCTTACTTTAAAGCGATATCGCGAGCTCCTGTCAAAATCTAGCAGTGGGCCTAACTACACACAAGCAAAAGGCTATAAAACATCAACAGTAGGCTAGCCTATACGTTACACAATATCGTTGTAACTTTAAAAAAAACTTTATTTCACGGTGTGTTAAACAACATAATAGCATATTAATCTTTCATGTGCATGAGGCCCATATAGCATCACAATGAATATGAAGATTATGTTAAAAGTAAGCTGGCAAAAACATAAATATGTAGGTATATGTAGGCTAATTAAAATCAGCTGACTGGTGTTAGCGCATAGCCATAGTTGCAGTTAAAATGTCTACTAGGCTAGCGCTGGGAATCTAAACACTTCAACACCGACATGTAACCTAACATGTTCAAAACTACTGCGTGGTATGGGTTAAGACATTAAATTTCTTGAAGCATTTGGGAACACACTGAATTAACTGGAAAGCAGAGTCCCTGTTAGATTTGCTTGCTTGCAAATGCTGTTGTCCATGACCTGGCAGTTTTATGACAAGCGGTTTTAACATACCTTATGGCAAACTGCCTACACTGGGTAAACTTGAAAGCAGAGTGTGCATGCATGGCAAGCTGTTTTAACATTTAAATGTATTATTTGTAGGAGCAATGACATATTGATAGTAAATTGAATATAACAGTTCAATTTCATGTTCAAATTTGTTTTATCAATAAAAAAAAAAAGCAATTCATGCTTTAGACCATTTTAATTTAAAACATTTTTAAAACAAAGTACTGGTTCAGGCACCGTTTCGGCACCGGCACCGTTTTAAAAGTATCAATTTAGCACCGGTATCGGATAAAACCTAAACGATACCCAACCCTAATTGCTTGAAATGTTTACATTTCACAGGTCATTGAATACCATAGGTATGATATTCACATGCCCATAATGCATATTTGGCATAGCGCCACCACCTGGGAACAGAAAGAATGGCAATTACACTGATGTCACATGATCAATTTGAACATACCCCTCTTAGACAGTTTGTCAGATTCATGTGAAATTTGGCAAACATAATGCCAAGATGTTGCTGATGTTAAATTGTGAAGAGATTTTTTGATGTGTTGTAATGTTATGATTTTAATATCTCGCCACATAAACAGGAAATGTGTCACAGTGCATTGAATGAACGGTCTGAAACTTATAATAAATTAATAATTTATTATTAATTAATATTATGGACAATATTGTGCGGCTGCCCTAATTCTGAAGCAGTGGACTCCACAACAAAATGAAGAGGAAACACTGCAGAAGAAAGTCAATGTTTTTACAATAAACTAAGCTACATCAACACGTGTGGAGTGAAACCGGTCCACTTATTAGAGTGCATGAAAGTGCACTCTACTGTTATCCAATTTCTTCTTATTAGAGTGCATGAAAATGCACTCTACTGTTATCCGATTTATTCTTATTATATGTTATTATTATTCCGCTGACGCTTTTTGTGCGTTTAATGCGGCTTCAACCGTTTAACATAGAAACTTCATTCAAACTGCGTTGCGTAGGTCTTACTTAGGTGACTTCAGCTATGTATTTTTCAACTTTAACTTTTATACTTTTTAAACTATTAATTAAAAACTACAAAAATGTCCCCATAGACTTAACATTGGCAATTATGACATCACAGTAGGGAACTTAGAATCCTATGCCAAGTGTTCCGATCACCTCCAGCAACTGTCTGTCTCAGGCTTTAAGTATACAATATGGCTCTATTAAAACTACAGATCCTGTTCAACAGCTTCCTCTGCCCACAACTGTTTCAAAATAAAAGTCCTCACTACAATAATTCTATATTAAACAATTTAACCATTTAAACTATTTAACTGTTCAACTATTCCAACTGTCAGTTATCATCAACTAAGCCTCTAGCCTACTATATTAAACCACCACCTACCTAGCAACCAATTTAGCAACCATTGAAATTAAGCATCCGTCAGTTTCCATAGCAACCAAGATGATTATACTAGCAAACCACTGTAATAACTCCTTTATTTCTGATAGTAGCCACCATGGACACCCTAGCAACAACCTAGCAACGACTTCAAGTACCCTAGTATCAGCCTAGCAACCACATTCACAGTTATAATCTAGCAAATTCAGCATAGCAACCACCAGCAACAGTCAGTTGTCATCAACTTTGACTCCCGTCAACTGTTTCCTCTGCCCACAGCTGTTTCAAAATAAAACTATGACTCCTGCCAACTGTTTCCTCTGCCCACGACTGTTTCAAAATAAGTCATCACTACAATAATTCTATATTAAAAAATTTAACCATTTTAACCATCGAACTATTTAACTGTTCAGCCTTTCAAACTGTCAGTTGTCATCAACCACCAACTGTTACCTCTGCCCACAACTGTTTCAAAATAAAAGTACTCACTACAATAATTCCCTATTAAATAACCTAATCATTTTCACTATCCAACTATTTAACTGTTCAGCCATTCCAACTGTCAGTCGTCATCAACTACAACTCCCGCCAACTGTTTCCTCTATCAATAATTCGCTATAAAATAATGTAACTATTTAAACTACTCAACTATTTAACTGTTTGGTCATTCCAACTGTCAGTTGTCTTCAACTGTGACTCCCCGCCAGCTTTTTTCTCTATCTGACCTCCATCTTTTTACTTGGATTATATTTTAGACAATATTCAACAATATTTCATTCAGAAGCCATTTTTGCATTTTCATGCACTCGTAATTCCCTGGAATTACATTCTCTAGTTGTTAAATTGCAATGTGAGCAGCGGCCACCGGGGCAGGATCATTTAAAAAGCAACCGGTCTGTGACTATACATTGTGCGTCCAGTACCAATTCTGATACTGTGGCGGCATTCATTTTGCAGTAGCATGCCACCACTCCAAAATCAATGTAGAGAAAACACTGTATACATTGCAAACATGGGAAAAATCTGTGCGCGCGCACACAAACATGCATGCACATGTGCACA
This sequence comes from Alosa alosa, assembly GCF_017589495.1. Taxonomy (NCBI): domain Eukaryota; kingdom Metazoa; phylum Chordata; class Actinopteri; order Clupeiformes; family Clupeidae; genus Alosa; species Alosa alosa. The sequence goes on from NC_063199.1 coordinate 2,293,507, forward strand.
CACATATACACACACACATACAATAACACTGACCTGCCTGTACATTGCAAACATAGGAAAGCTGTGTATACACACACATGCATGCACACTCACTCACACATGCATGCATGCGCAAACACACACACACACACTCAGATACACAGGCTGACACATACTCACTTAGTGACCATCATCACATTGTAAAACGTCACACCCAACTGGAAGTGAGTAAGTGTTTCCAATGTATAAAACTTGCAAAAACAAAGCGCACACACATCAGATATGTGCATTGACACTCGCACCATGTGAGTGCATTGTTGGTTTCTGAAATGGCAGGGGTCGCGGTGCCACACGTGCTCGGGTTGTCATGGCCGCTTGCGGCTATATTTTTACTAATGGATTTGCCTTCCAGTTAGTATATCCCAGCAGGACATCTCATTTTCTTTCTACTTGTACAGTTATATACCCCAGTGGAGACCCCAGTGGAAATTACATGTTATTAATAATATTCATTTTAGTGACTGTACACTACGCTTGCACACACACACATTAACACAAACACATAAACACAAACAAAAGTGGCTGCAGTTGGTCAGTAAAGAACGACTCTGCACTGGATTTTTTTTTTTTGTAATTTTACCATATCTTAGGTCGTGAACTGTTGTTTTTAAGAAATTTAAGATTAACTGACTTCAAACTGAAGAATCAATCATAGTTAATCATTGAAAATACCTTGAAATTAGGTGGTTACCAGGGAATATTCTCAGAGCAGTCATTTCCCCATTTCTGATGTTATTTTGTCACCATTTCTGATTGATTTTTTTACCTGCAGGCAGTTGGAGAGATAGCCGTGAGGGATGAGTTCCCCGATGCTATCATTATGAAGCCATCTGAGCAGTTTGGAAGAGAAGATCGTTTCTTCAATCATTTTGCTAGTATGTTCATACTCTTTCAGCAAGGCTGTATATTATTTCTTAGTTACTGGTTACAAGTTAATGTAAACTGAGGATTTTGTTATTTCAGTGAACTGTGGGTCAAAATTCAGGAGTCTTGGTAACGCATTGGAATAACATGTGCTTATTAGGGATTAACAGTGCATTATAAGCAGTTAACAATTTATTACTAACAGTTAGTTAACGGTTGTTATCCTTTAATAACATTAACTGTTAACATGCAGCTTGTAAGTGTTAACAAGCAGCCTTTTAAGTTACTTACAAGCATATTTGTTAACAGTTGTAAGTGTTAACAAGCAGCTTGTTAATGCTTGTTAATGGTGTATAAGACAAAGAAGTGGATAACTAATACGCTTAATATGACCTTTCTTACCTATTTGTAGTAAATTTTGCAGCCCCCCAATCTAAAGCGAGGACCACATAGCCTATAGCTCCACAAGCCCGACCTTCTATCTCTATATATCTACTGTATCTATCTATCTATCTAGCTTGATTTAGCTGTGAGAAATGCACCTTCAAAATTGATTGCAGCGAGCAGGAATCGAACCCCGGTCTCCTGTGTCACAGAGTGACCTGTTACTGACTGAACTACATTCCTATCTGTGTTTTTGAAGAAAATGTTTGTATTGATTCTATATTCCGATAATGTTCTATATCAGGGATGTCAAACTCAGGCCCGCGGGTTTGAGTTTTAGACTGCTGACAAACTGACAAACTGTTTTATGCGTTCACTGAACAAAGATTATGGAAATTAAACACAACTTTTCCATCAGAGACAAATTTTGTAAAAAGCATAGATGGTATGATCTAGAACATTGTCGTAATATAGAATCAATATGAACATTTTCTGCCAAAAAAACATAGGAATGTAGCTCAGTCAGTAACAGGTCACTCTGTGACGCAGGAGACCGGGGTTCGATTCCTGCTTGCTGCATCAGTTTTGAAGGTGCATTTCTCACAGCTAACTCAAGCTAGATAGCAAGATAGAAGGTCAGGCTTGTGGAGCTCTAGGCTACATGGTCAAGCACATGCTATTCTAAAGCGTTACCAGAGTCTTTGTACAGGAATTACAGTTCTCAGTCGTACAATGGATTTCCATCAATTTGGTTTTAGAAATGCCATATTTGAGATCAATGCAGATCCGATGAGGAAAAAATAATGGATGGGGGGGTGGTAATGTGAATTTTGTGATGTTAAATATTTATATACCTAAAACTGTTGTTTATGTACACGCTTGTCATTTAGCCCGATCCGTTTACTTAAAAAAAAACAAACAAAAAAAAAAAAAAATTTATGGAGGAGTAAAGAACGTTCTAAAATTCTTTTTGGATTATAGTGACACAATCGAGACGGCTGATAAAGTTGGCCAATCCGTTGAACTTTTTTGGATATGATCCATTGTGAGCTCTATGTGCGAGGGAGATAAGAAGTGTAGGCTAGGGAGGTTATTCATATGGGTGCCACCTACAGTATGCCTTGAACAGATAGGCTACATCGGGTGGCATAGCAAGCTATGTTAATGTTAGTTTTTAATCAATGCAACTAACGTTTTGTGTAAAGTGACGCACTATAAACCGTAGCCTACCGAATGCATTATTATCCTGTCTGTTATGACATGTCCACAATCTTTCACAATTTGTGACAGAAGGTTTTGACTGAGCGTGTTAACATAACATAATAATAATAATAATAATACAATCATGCAATAGACTAATTGAAATTATCGCGAACCGTTGTGTAAGGGGGTCAATCGTGTTGTGCTATAACGCACAGACAGCCTTGTAGCCTATTTTGGTTACACTTTTAACGACAGTAGGTTATCACTGTATGTTAACATAAAATAACCATGCAATTAAAACTTTGCTATAAAACATTAATGTGTTGCATAAAACCATAGAACCTCACATATTAGCGTCATGACTTGTGTGCATCTAATGTTAACCATTATTTTGCAAGGCCACTAGCAGTCATGGATGCGTTGTTGCTAAAGGAAGGCACAAGGTGTCTGAGATAGACAAAACAGTTAAAAAATAAATGGAGATGGGCTTGGCTGTTGGAAATGGGGGAGAACCGCAAGCCATACAGTTTATGGTGTAAAGAAATGAAAGTGCCAGGGGTTTTCTGCAAGAAAACTGCTTATGGAGGAAATTTGGAAAAAGGTTTTAGTACGTCACCAATCTGAAGACCTTAGTACGTCATCTGCTCTTCAGGACACATCTTCCCTACCTGGTGCAACTGCCACCATGACAGAGATGGGCTACATGGCTGACGGTGTTTGCGCTCAGAAAGTACACGTCTGCTCGACCTGTCCCTCACCATATCGCAACCTCTTGTCAACCTTACAATCTGTTGCTGAAGACAAGAGCGCCCTCTCCAGATTGTCGTTATCGAATGCACAAACCTCCTGATTTCATTAAAGGTTGTATCAGCGATTTCAGGCCCAAAAAAGCCCCAAACATAAATGATCACATTCATACGATCCGCTAGTTGCCTGCCCCATAAGTAGGCCGTCAAAACGCGTCTCTGTAGACAGCCTAGGCTCCGAGATCTGTACACAAAAACAATTGCTACCAACAAGGGTTAGCAACCACTCAAAGGCAAAAGAAAGTGTTTCAACCAATAACCGACGAGATGCGAATTTTAATTGCACCGGAGGGAGGGGGACGGAGTAGCGAGCTAGCTCTCTGTTTTGTTTGAACATCAACAGAAGTGACGTATCCCCGCTATTGCTGATACAACCTTTAAATACTGATGAGGTAACAAATAGAAATATGGACAAGATCTTGAATGTTCTGCAAACGTCTTGCAAACTTGATTTTATATATTTGACTTGGTGTTGAATTGCATATTAACAAGAAAAAAAATCTCCCCTTTAAACACTTTTGGCCTGAAGTAATTAAATAAGAGTGTTAAAGCCTTTCTACAATATGATTATTGCAGTAGAAAAGGTCAGCAATGGTCAGGGATGGTGCTGAAATATTGTTTTGTTCATCAAAGACAACACTCGCAATTCGCCTTACTCACGTGGCGGCCATTGACGGCCAAAACGAGGCAGAGGATATACAAACCATAGGATTGTTATGTTCTATGCAGTTGCCAGTGGGTGGCATTAATTATATAGTAAGTGTACCCTGTAGCCTCATTTTGGTTTAAATAATGGTCGCTGTGTGAATAAGGTGAATACTCCCTTTACTTTGCTGTTTGCATTTTTTTGTACAGTAAAAACCAACAGGGTGCAACTGCAATAAGGGTGCTATCTCTATAGGTAGATATGAACAGCCCATGACTTGAAAAAAAGTTCATTCAAAGGATTTTTTTTAACTTTAATCCCCTGCATTGTACAGGCTTGTCTGAATTGTTTAAATCAAATTCCTTGTTCAGACCATTTCATTTTATTTGTCCTTTTTCCTGTTTAAAGGTTGAAAATGTTATGTTTATTTGCATTATCATTTATTTATGTATTTAATTTTAAGACATGCGCTGGTTTGGGAAAGCTGTGCCCCTTATTGCCATGGGAAAGAAGACCGTGAAGCAGCCTGTTCATGTGAGTATTTTGGGAGATGGGGAGAGATAATCTTTCCATTTGCAGCTAGGGCTGTAACCAAAAATAATTCCATGGAAATGGCATGGATTCCAGTTGCTGCTACTGGAAGCAACTGGAATCCATGCATTTCCACGGAATTATTTTCGTGATCTGATCCCTTATCATACCTGTTCATTTGTACTCGTCGCTCGACTTATCGTGACTAAAACTTCCTGAAGGTTCTGTCTGTATAAATCATCTTGTAAATAAACTTCCAGTACTTTTTCAAAGTTCTCAATGTCTCGTTTTAAATGTCAGGGCCCTCGGAAGTCTACTAATGATGTGTGGAGCTACTTTGAGCCTCGTAAATGGTGTAAAACAGTGATTTATTTGCTTGGCTAGCCGATGCCCGAGGCACCCCTATTGAAAACCTGTTGGTAGCATCGGCTAGCTAGTGCCAGATTTCGGAGTACAGGGGACAAGCCAAGATGAGCTATGAAACAAGTTTACACTCGGTATCATGTTTCAACACACTTTAGGTCAACATCACACCGAACTACTTCTTTAAAATAATTACTGAACGGTTTTGTTTAGAGCTGAACATACAACTCTATTTGACAGAGGATAGATGTAGGTTGCTAGTGACAAAATATTAACTTTCAGTGTGGCACTATCTCTTTGTAAATTACATTTAATTAAAAAGTGTTTACATTGTCCCGGCTCTTGATTGACTTGATGGGCACTTGACTTGAGCCTGTTTAGTACATAGTCTTATTTTTCTCCCTATTTCTGAAGGTGGTGGATGTTGCCAAGGCTATAGTGAATGCCATCAAAGACCCAGACGCCAATGGGAAAACATATGCCCTAGTTGGGTAAGACAAATAACAATAATGTTTTGCTTGTTCTTTTGACTGTAGCTGCCCCTTGGGCAATTAATAATTTTCTTTTTGCAGACCCAACAGGTATCTGCTGCATGATCTGGTCGAATACGCTTATGCAGTTGCCCATCGCCCTTTTGTTGCGTACCCCATGCCTCGTCCGCTCTATCAGTGAGTATCAAGATGAATTAATTACCTCTGCCAAGGATTATGGCCAGGCTATATGCCAAGGGTTATGTTTTTGATGCGGTTTTTCTGGTTGTGCACAGGATTACACAAAATTTAAACTGAAACCTGAAACTTAGTGAAAATGTGTAGCATAGGCCAAGGAAGAATCAATTAATATTGGTTCACAGCCATTCTAAAATATGTTTAATGACCTCTCCCACTTAGATTGAGGTGGTGTAGCAGAATATCACTAACAACTCGCAATTTGCATCTATTGTCAGCTTTCACAATTGCCCTATCAACATAGTCAAGTGGCTAACTGAACCTGTTCACTTATTCATATTCCAGTGCAAAACTAACTAAACTAACATCCAGTGCATATGTCTTTATTGTATTCATTTATTTATTTATTGTTAAATATTTTAAAGAAGGATAGAGACCTGCACACTGTTGTGGAAACTCCCAGGCAACTTTTTATTATCGCTACGCTTCGACCCAGCCAATCAAAATCCCACCAAACAGGAAATGAGCTTGTACATGTATCTCTGCAACACTTTACTGCATCAGAACCAAAGTTGGTATGGGGTACATATAATTTCTCTATTTGTCCATCATCACTTTTAAGAGATGTCAATTACTGATGATGCGGCGAAGAATCACCTCTTGGGCTAGAATAAACAGATCATAGTTACATACTAATAGGACCCGAGCACCGACATAGTTTCAGCTACACACACCAAATTTGGTAGGTGTGTGGGGCTCCCAAAGATGAAAAACTTTTCTATGTACATTGCATTAGAGCATTGAGAACATTGTTTGTGTATACATAGTTTACTAAAAAGAAAGGTTTTGGACAACTCACTCCTTGACTGGCAAGATGGCGGGGAGCAGAAGTGAGTTCAAAACCTTTCTTTTGTGGCTACACGAATGATGAATGTGCTATGTAACCTTTATGAAGGTCTGTGCTCTTCTTGTAGTTATTATGCATGTTGCTAAATTGTTTTGTTTATAAAAATAATTGATATTTAACTTGATATTACTTGTCGTTAATTGATCATTTATTTATTTATTTTTGTATTTAAGTTTCATTGCCAGCTTCTTTGAGAGAACCCCATTCGAACCTTGGACAACTCGTGACAAAATCGACAGGGTATGTGCAAAATTACTAGTATTTTTATAATGATCAAAAATAATTTGAACAGGAGTGGTCATCCTTATGGGCCATAGGCTTTTGTGTAGGGTCTGGTGTCGGAAAGCTAAATGTGTTGTATTTCCCTCATCAGTTCCACACAACGGACATGAAGTTCCCAGGACTACCTGGCCTGGAAGATCTTGGTATCACACCCTCAACTGTAGAGCAGAAGGCCATTGAGATCCTGCGTCGTCATCGTCGCTTTCGCTATCTGGAAGCTGAACTGGGTGAAACTAAACCAGCCAAAACTGTTAACATCTAGCATCTTCGATATGACAACATTTAACTGTCTGTGTTGCTGATGTGGTATCTTATATTTTAAAAAAAATCCCTTCTGTACATAAATAATAAAATATTCACACAATTATACCTGACTATATGTGTGTTTAAGTATGAATATATTTGCAATGTACTGTATTTTGAAGGTGCATGAAATGGCTGTCACAGCATACCTAGGTTTTGATATAGTTGGAGCTGGACAGTAGTTTCAAGTTACAAGTTTTAGTGTCACATGTACTTTGCAGTATAGCAAAATTCTTGTGCCACAGTTGCAGTAGTGCAAGGAGGGGTAAATAAACACAGGGGGGCAGTAGCAGGGACCTTAAATAAAGGGAGTTGAAGAAGGACTGTACAGTACCAAACAGCCAAACTATCCATACATGCACACATTATACAGCCATAATGTAGTATATGTATACACCGACACACACACAACCACTATACTTGCATGCAAAGCATAAATAATCATGGACATGTACATTTAGGATTCTGACACCTTGTAGGAAAAAACTGTCTCTGAATTGTGTGGTGTGGGTGGTAATGCTTCAGAAGCGCTTGCCAGAGGGAAGCAAAGAGAAGAGAGAGTGAGCTGAATGGCTGGCATCCTTGATGATCGACTCAGCCCTCCTCTGACAGTGCGTTGAGTAGATCATTTGAAGCTGAGGGAGGTCAGCCCCAATGATTTTGGATGCAATAAATCAATTGATGTACCCTACTTAAGTGTGTTGACATTTTTGCATGCACACCTTTCCCTATAGAAACTTTCATAGTAGGCTATTGGCAAGAATTCAAAACTACTTTCACCCTTGCTTTTACATGCAAATTTAAAATAGAAACCACTTGTGAATAACCAAGAATGTTTTAACTCATTGAGTGCCAAAAACATAATATTACGTTTTTAGCTTTTTTTTTAAATTCCGAAACTAGACACGAACACACCTTATATGTGATTTTGGGAACTCTGTGATGAATGGAAATTAAATATATGACGATCGAAAACTCATGAAAATGCACAATCTGGACATTTTATCATAACTCGGTTGTAGTGTTAATTTCGTCAGACGAGACTAGAGAAAAAATGTTCGTCAACAACCTTTTTTTCCATGACTAAGACGAGACGATGACAAGACTGCACTAATGTCCTGAAACACTGACTAAGACTATCTTAAGATGCATTATTGTTGACGAAAAAAGACGAGACTAAAATGTTTTGCATGAAATAAAAACTAAGATAAAATCTCTCTTCATTTTCGTCTAAAAAATGAGAAGCCAGAATAGCTGTTACGTTTTCAAAATATTCCGAATGAGTTCAGGTTCATGCGCAGCAGCTTTCCTGTAGGCTAGTCTACGTGCTGTTGCTGCAACTAGACATTCTCTGCTGCAACCCTGTACGAAACTACATGGAACAAGAACACCGGAGATTTCTGCCAGAGTTAGCAAGCTAACTACCTAGGCATTAGGCCACAATGCTACATACCCAGAAGTTGAAGCTTCTCTCATACATATACAGATTAACATCCCCCAGAATGTCCATATGAAAATTTTCAGCAAGTAATGTCAACTATTTAACTAGTTACACTGATGATGCAAAGTTTGCTAGCAAGTAAGCTAATATGGAAAGTTAAGCTAGCAAGTTAGCTAAGATAGAGAGTTTGTGTTGCGTTTGGGGAGCATATTGCCATCTAAGCGTGGACGGAGTAAACATTCATACTTGAGTCTAAGACAGTGTTTCTCAAACTTTTTCAGATGAAGGACCACTTAACTAATCAATAAAAAAGAAACGCACGGACTACCTAGCTAAAAAACAATTAAAAATAGACCTAGCAGTATATTAGCCTACACAATACTCACTGAACCACCTTGCTTATTGTCTTTGCACTTTGCTTAATTGTGTCAGAGGATTCATATGATTTAAACTGGCATATCTGACATAGACAGTGTTGTAGAACTGTTTGAATTTACATACAAGTTGGTTCAATATTGCAAACAACTCATCTATATTATATTTTACCAGGTCTGCTCGTGGACCACTTTGGATAAGCTTGCGGACCACCAGTGGTCCCCGGACCACACTTTGTGAAACACTGGTCTACGAAGATCATGACAGTGGTCCAGTCAAATCTTTTACTGTCTATGGTCAAATCCCAGCCGAGCTATAACTGTAGCTCGACTTACCTGTGCATGTAAACATACTGACTGACTGAAATAATTTGTTATAAAAAAAGACTGAAATGTTTTGACTAAAACTGACTAAGATAGCTTTAGTTTTCTTTTGACTAAAACTAGACTAAAATTACGAGACTTTTAGTTGACTAAAACTTGACTAACAAAAATGATATTTGAATGACTAAATATGACAAAGACTAAAAAGGACATTTCGTCACAAGACTAAGACTAAGACTAAATTAAAAATAGGTGACAAAATTAACACTACTCGGTTGCCGCTTTGGGTCGAATCAGTGACGCATGCACGTCAGGTCAAAACCAGGCCATTTTCGTGGGTCTATCACTAGGTGGCAGTCTCGCCAGGTCTCGCTGATCACTTCCCGGAAAGTTTACACAAGTAAGTAACAGGCAACACCAAAGATTGTTAAGGCGGAGCAAGATACTTCGTTGTAGCAGAGAATGTCTAATAAGGAGGTATGTTTGGAGTCGAAATCGACTAACCGGCCCCGTTAGAGGGCCCCAGTGAGATTGGTGGGCTGCAGTCACATGGTATACGCAACCGTCTCGTCTGATGATGATGCACGTAATCGACGTCCGAACAGGAAACGTTTCGTGGAATGTTTTTAAAAACAGAAGGAACGTGTTGTACCCTTTCTTTTACTGTCTATGGTTGTACCTTTTAACAAACAATATTTTGTTAGCTTTGATGATCGGTCCTGTGTCGTGACTTTTGCTTTGCTAAGACAACGGTCCAAACCAGCGATGGATTATTGAAATGTACATGGACAAAGCTAACAAACTATAGTAACATCACTTTAACAAACGTGGTATGGTAGCTCCGATTTCCAATCGATGTGTCAGTATACTGCCCTCAAATTTTATTTGTGGTTTCATTACAATCTTTGTGCAAACTCTAATGTTAAGCTGATGGGTTTACAATCCTGCTGCACGGTTACCTCCCTTACGAAAAAAGTACTAACGTTATAGGAATCTTATAGGAATACTATAGTATTTTAGGACATACTAGGTCTAAGTACTATAAGACTACTATAGAAATACTATAGCGTCTATAGAATATTATAGAGGTATTACAACATCATAGAATTATGTTATGTTCCGCTTGGGCTGTCTATTGTTGTTGTTGTTCTGTGGAGTATGTGTTGTGTGTGCAATTGTTGTTGTGTGTTGTTTTGGTGGGCTGATGGTTGTTGTTGACTGTTATTGAAAAAAGAACACTAACTGTAGGCATAGTAATTGCTCTTGGATGGGGATTTAAAGCAAGGTTCCTATTGATCTCCTTCAGATAATGTGGCCTCTTCATTTTCAACTGGGAAGGACCTGCATGGACTTGAGAATACAGAGCCAATCGGTATACAGTATTAGACACACACTCACACACACACACACACTCTCGGAGGAATCAACGCTGTTACACCTATCCTGTAGATGTCAATTAATATGAATTAAGACATGTCACACCTTCTTATCATATGGCGTACATAGGCCCATATTCTAACCAATTGTACAGCTGATACAATTGTACATCTCATAACAGCTTCGGTGTGTCGTCATCGTCTTGCTGTCCCCCATCCGTTCTGTGATTGGTTTCTTCGTTGAGGTGACAATTAGGTCCATGGAATCCAGGCTGCCTAGCAGCGTGAATAAAATCTAGGCTAGGCAAATCCGGCTAGGCAAGGCCATTGAGTAAAATTTGATGGTTTTACCTTTCAGATTGATACCATAACATCAGTGTTGGGTAAGCTACTTGGAAATTGTAGTGAATGTCCAGACACAATGCTTTGCGTTACAGCTAGAGAGATGGAACTTTGCACGCTCCATGTGGGTCATGTGCAGAAGGTCTGACTTGAATTTCAGCCTCGTAGCTCCATGCTACCACCCAAAACTCCACCTCTGAAGTGGGAGTGGTCAACTTTTTTTTTGTTTTTCCTTCACAGTTTTTTTTGTGAGTGTCTCAGAGATCCCACCTTTGGAGCAGTTGTCAGGAGCCTCAAGGCGGTGCCGTTCGTCTTGGTCCCATCCCTCTAGCACCTAGCGTTACCGCTCCAGAAGAGAGAAACCTTGTACGTTTCGAACAGTTTATCTCCTTCCGGGAATAATCCACAGACTCCAAACTGAGCCTGGCTTGTTTGCGATGTCCTGTTGTTCAACATATTCTGATTTCATACTTATCGGACCAACATAAGTGAGTTTTTTTGGCTAAAAATCGCTAAACGTTAGCAATTCCACTGCTTTGTTATTTTACTATGTGGTGGTGGAGATAATCACGTACAAGAGGTTTCGGTGGGCATGGCTGTCGTTCCTTAAATTGGTGGACATCGGGTTGAGGGCTTTTGTTGTCCTCAATGCGGGCCTAATCCAAGGTTGGATTATCATCACCATGATCATCATCATCATCATCATCATCACTATTGCTATTATTATTATTATTATTAGTAGTAGTAGTAGTAGTAGTAGTAGTAGTTATACTAGTAGCAGCATTACAATTGAACACAACTGAACATATAACAACAGGTATGTGCTCCTTGCAGGGCTGTGGTGTTGGATGGCACCACACTTGGTTATTATCGCTGGTTTGACAAGCAGCCCCAGACTACACCGCCCACTCAGGACCAAGGGAAAGAAGGAAGATAAGTATTTTTTAACATTGTATTTGTGTGCAATCCTTCAACTTTTTTGATATGTATTTACAAATGAACATCAGTCATAGTATGACATATGTCAAGATTATATTATACAAATATAATTATACAAAATAAATGACAGGTATCAATTTTGCTTTTCATTCCAATAGTCATAGTGATCGAATTCTGATCAAGTCCCCACACCTCAGGGAGGCCCTGAAGAGGTATGGGGAAGGTCTAACTGGGCAAGATGAATGGGCTCAACTTCTGGTGGTTGCAGAGAAGGAGGCCCCATTTATTTTGCCCCTTTTGAGGAATATGGCTGAGGAGGGCCACATCATCAAGCCTGATGAACCCTACAGGGCTCTTTTCAAAGAGCTGGCTAAGGCCACGCCAGCTTGTGCTCTGTGTCATTTGGGGCCTGAGATGGACAGCATTATTAAGTGCCTCATGACATCCTGGCTTGGCCCCCCACTTAAGGCCTCCGCTGGAAGAGGTGTTGAGGGTGGCAAAGGCTCCATTCCAGCAAGTGGCTGAAGAGGAGGACATTATGGAGCCTAATGCTGGTGATGTGGATGATGCCGTTTTCCCCTTCCTCCCCATCCTGAGAGCCAGGGGTGTGTATGAGGCGGATATAAGGAGGAAAAAGACACCACCAGCAGCACGAGCAGCAGCGGTAACAGGAGCAGCAGCAGGAGCAGCCGGAGCGGCACCACCAACACCAGCAGGAGCACCAGCAGCAGTAGCAGGAGCGGCACCACCAGCACAAACCATCACAGCAATTATGCTCAGTTTCATGATTATGACATTTATCCATGTCAACAAATCAACATCACATCTGGCCCACGCCTTAGCGCTTCAGCAGGTGATTTTCTCTGGTGGATCAAAGCACCGGCTGGTCGATCAAAGCTGGGCTGCAACTAATGATTAATTTCATTGTTAATTTATGATCAATTGATTCATCAATTGTCACAGCTCTACATAGTGGGAGGCGTAGTGGTAGTAATCAAGAGATCAAACAGTGGCTGACAAAACAAACACAAAAATTTAGCACACTAAATAGTTGCTATAATATCATTATTGATTATGTTAAAGCAAGATATGGTAGTCATCACAATATGAAGATAGAGCTCATACAAGATTTTTTTTTTTATAGTAAAAAGTAAAATTTATGACACCATTGCTCAGACCAGTACAAACACCTATACCCCTTGACAAAGAAGGTACAGAGAGAAGTACATACATAGTTCCCCAGAAGTGGTTGTGCCTTACCAAATTAAACTGACAAATTCACTGTAATTAATCTGTAATTAATGTTCTGTGTTGCCTTCTTGTGTATAATAAAGTGTATTTTTCCCACCTGCCATCTTTTCTTTGACTTTACACAAAAATATCTATTATATGCTGTAAAAGAAATATAATAATAAGCAGCAGTAGCACCACCACCAGCAGCTGCACTACCAATAGTTAGAATTCTATTGTCACACTTTGCTCATATATATATATATATATATATTTACCAGGGATAACACGGGGCAAACGGTTCAAACGTGACAGCCCTGCAAAGTACCATTCGGCTGCATTTTCTGACAGTTTTGGATGCACAAAAGTTCATGAATCAAACCAAGCACCTCATAACATCTATATTGTGCTTTTATCTGATATATGCAAGTGTTTTGATATGAAATAAACATGATTTGCATGACACCACCCTGCTGGTCAGTTTTGACCTACGCGACAGCCCTGCAAAGTACCATCCACACAGCCAGTCGGCTGCATTTTCTGACAGTTTTGGATGCACAAAAGTTCATGAATCAAACCAAGCACCTCATAACATCTATATTGTGCTTTTATCTGATATATGCAAGTGTTTTGATATGAAATAAACATGATTTGCATGACATCACCCTGCTGGTCAGTTTTGACCTACGCGACAGCCCTGCAAAGTACCATCCACACAGCCATTCGGCTGCATTTTCTGACGGTTTTGGATGCACAAAAGTTCATGGATCAAACCAAGCACCTCATAACATCTACATTGTGCTTTTATCTGATATATGCAAGTGTTTTGATATGAAATAAACACGATTTGCATGACATCACCCTGCTGGTCAGTTTTGACCTACGCGACAGCCCTGCAAAGTACCATCCACACAGCCATTCGGCTGCATTTTCTGACAGTTTTGGATGCACAAAAGTACATGGATCAAACCAAGCACCTCATAACATCTACATTGTGCTTTTATCTGATATATGCAAGTGTTTTGATATGAAATAAACACGATTTGCATGACATCACCCTGCTGGTCAGTTTTGACCTACGCGACAGCCCTGCAAAGTACCATCCACACAGCCATTCGGCTGCATTTTCTGACAGTTTTGGATGCACAAAAGTTCATGGATCAAACCAAGCACCTCCTAACATCTATATTGTGCTTTTATCTGATATATGCAAGTGTTTTGATATGAAATAAACATGATTTGCATGACATCACCCTGCTGGTCAGTTTTGACCTATACGCGACAGCCCTGCAAAGTACCATCTATTCGGCTGCATTTTCTGACAGTTTTGGATGCACACCAAGTTGGGTTGATGATGCCATCCCAAACCCTCAAAAGCTTCCTCTGCCTTTAAGTCCATGTGAAATGTTTTTTTGCCAAAGTTGAAACTATTGCTTTACGTTCTCATCATGTCATGCTCATCCAAATGTAAGCTACGCATGGTCATATTTTGCCCAGTTGAGGAAAAATTAAAATATTCAGAGGGTGAAATAAAATAGCATATGTTGTTCATCCGGATGCAAGGAAGCATCTCCAAGAATTTTTAATGCCCAGGTACCCGGTTACCTCAGTAAGCCCCCTCAAAGGTGTAAAAATGTAATATTTTGAGTTGCCAGAATTGTGGAACCACTGGTCAGATTTGTCTGAAATTTGGTATGCTTATTACTTAAGATATGTGTTATAAATAATGTTTCTGTCATTTGTGTACCTCATGTGCAAAAATGGGAAAATTACATTTATTTTAAAATATTACAAATGTTGCAAGCTTTTGACTTTATAGTCAAGCAGGTGATACATCTTAATAATTCAAGCATGTTTCTCATGTTATGTATAAAAATATTTTTGTAATTTGGAAATTATAGCTATTTCTGTAATTAGACTACATGCCCCATGACGTGTAGCGTTCATTTCAACGCTGCTTTATAACAATGGCGCCGAATTTGTAGTTCATTAAAACGGTTTTGTATTAAAACATAAACAAAATATTGTTAGGATGCAAAACACTGGCACAGACGACTTTTGCTGGGTATAATATGTATATAAATAGTTAAAGCAAGTTGGTACATGACTCACGACATTGGCATTCAATGAAAATGAGTATAATTCCACAAAATATCGAAAAACGTGTACTTCTGACCCTTGTTGCTAGGCAACGCCCCGTAGGCCTACCTGCTTGGCTGAAGAATAAGGAGGCTCGTTATCCTAATCTTTGCTGTTCAAAGCAACATAAATAGATAATAATAACACTTAAATTGAACAGGTAACAAATGAAGATGTTGGTCAGACTGTAATTAGGACAATAGCAATATTAAGTGTTAGTATAATTTGTATTTTAGTAAATTTAGCATATTCTTTATCTCTACTGTCCTACTGCTTAGTTGTGTTTTTATATTATATACTTTAATTACTCTTTCTGCTGTTAAAGAATGTGTTTGTGTTGTATGTATGCTGCTGAGACCTTGAATTTCCCCTGGGGATCAATAAAGTATCTATCTATCTATCTCTATCTATCTAGCAATAGGCTAATAAACAAATACCCATTCAATCAATGATATAATAACAAGTTATAGTGCTTTACTGCTTAATGGACTAAGTGCATGTTGAACAAATGTGCCTTTAGACGCCTTTTAAAAACACTGTAAACTATCACAGGAACAGAGAGCACTGTGCAACTTATTGCACCCACATGGAACCACTGAGGAAGTCTTGAATTTAGCGTTCATGAGTAGGCCTAGACAGAACAAATGGTAATCAGAAGACAGCATGGCGGTTGGGGAAGTACATTTTGATCATTGAATTGAAATAACAAGCAGATCCAGTCAGTGTCCCATAGGCCAAAGTGAGAGATTTAAATGTAATGCTGGCTACTAGGCTACAGGGGGAGTGTAGGAGAATAGGCCTAGGAGTGGATATGCATGCCCAATATCCATACCCCATCTTCTTTCTTGCTGGAACAGTTGGCTACATATAATGTATTTTCACTGTAGGCCTATTGACACATTATCTATGTATCTATCTAATTTTAATTATGGTAGCCATACTGTAGTACATGTGAGATTACAACAATAATAATGAATGTAGTAATACAAACTAAAATGACTAATGAGTAAATGAATGAATGCCTTTATTGTTATTGCATTGGGTGTTTGTGGTGCTGATGGTGTTTGTGCTGCTGTTGGTGCTGCTCCTGCCACTGACACAGCTGCAGCTGGTACTGCTACTGTTGCTGGTGGTGCCTCAACAAACTGCTGCACATTCTCTGACTAAGGGAAAAGCGCATCATTGTTAGATATGTATGTACAAATGTCTTTAAACACAATGGTTGCACTTGAAATCATTTATCCTTCTCTTTTTAAGTATTTTCTGTGTTTTTAAGGAATGAAGCAAAACTACAGCAATTTAGACAGCTTGATACAATTGTACATATATACCTGGAGATTGAAATCTGCATTAAAGGCTGGTAGTGGTGATGCTGCTGCTGGTAGTGATGCTGCTGCTGGTGCCCAGCGTCCTTGCCCTATTGGGGGGAGAGGCGCTGTGCCCCAGCGTCCTTACCTCATGGGGTGGGGTGGGGTGGGGTGGGGGTTGGAGGGGGTGAGGGGGTGAGAGGCGCAGCAGGTGTTTCTGCTGCTGCTGGTGTTGCTGGTGATGGGGGTGATGGTGGTGCCTCAACAGACTGCTGCAGCTCAACAGATTAAAGGAAAAGCGCATTATTGTTAGATATGTATGTACAAATCTGTTTTAGTCTGTAAAACACACTGGTATGCAAAAGGTTTTAGACAGGTTCATACAATTGTATATATACCTGGAGATTGTAATACGATTGTATGAGCCGCACCACCTGCCTCAGCTTTTCAGCAGTGAAAGCTTTACGCCCTTCACCTTTTCCTTTAATGCATCAAAGTGTATCAAAATGACCATAGTGAGGAACAAAGTTAAAGTCAAATCATGTTGCAACAGCTGTGTGCATGCAGTTGAAACAGTAATAGCTGGTTATTCAATATTAACGTACCGTCACTGACTGAGGCAAAGGGCCACCAAAGCGCCTGTGTTGTTGTGGCAGATATTCAGGCGAGACAAACCCTGACTCAGTGCTGAGATAGAAGGGTGTTAAAGTGTAATCAGATTCAGTAGTCTGCATAATTTTGATCTTTAAATAAGGAAATTGAAAACAGAATGCCAGTCATACCATGTTCTTTTATCAGACGACCAATTGCCAGCCGGCAATATGTGCCACTGATATCAGGGTCAACGTATGGCCTCTCACCCCCAAAGCATCTGTAAGACAGTACGCTCAGTGTCATTAAAACAAATGTTAAGGTTCCTTTTCTGAACTTCAAGAAAGGATTGACACAAAAACAAACCTAACACCACTTTCATTTATACATACCACTTGACACACCCCTATTAGTGTACATGTTCAGACTTTCAATGGCACTACAGAGTGGGCTGATCTCAGTGCAGAAAAGCTACACGTTTATTGGACAAGCGCCACAAAATCGTCATTTCCAGGGAAGCCCGGCGTCTCTGGGAGTGAATGGGACAGTGGGATGGCCCGGACGCCGAGCTTCTGTGTGATGATTGGAGGAACCGTCATAGAGGCTGGACAACGTTAGGTAGCGTGCTATGTAACGGTGTAGGCTACATTATGCCATGTCTGCCATGCCAACTCTAGCCTACTGTTTGGCCTATTCTGGGTTTTGGGATAATTTTTGCCCTCAAAGAACAATATAGCACCTTAATAATATTAATTTAATAATTGACCATTTTTATCAGAGCTTCCCCTGTTCCAAATAGCAGCAATCGCCACTGATCTAATCATTGAAATGTTGTTGAATAAATATTACATATACCTGTGAAATTGAAGGTGGGTGACTCACTGCTGAAGTCAACCCATACGGCAAAAGCCAGGGGTGCTCCAGCCTCACCACTGCACCGATTCTTCATCTGAAAACAATATAAAAAAGATTATACTTTCCCTCTCTTTTAAAAGCAGCCTCCCTCCCTTTCTTTCTTCACTGTACCCAATATTAGCGGGTGCACATCTTTACCGTCTAGCAAAGTCACCAACTTTAACATTACAGCTACACTGTCAGGCTAAAAAATACCCTGCCACTGATTGAACTCCACGAGGCCCGGCTGGCCCTCCTTCTCTTTTGCACCACCGTCCTCTGTCTCTTCAAACCTTTAATTATGAAGAAAATTATGAACATTTAACATGAATTGAGACATGTCCCACTGTATATATTCTGAAAGCCTGACCTACTTTCCTGCAGACTTTTGCATATCATACGATCAGTTGTAGGTGTGATTTAACATACATTAGGACATGTCCCACTTTCCTGCAAACTTTGGAGGACATAAATCTATACATGGCTCTATTTTACATAATGGCGAACGAGGTACACATATGATACGTTTCGAGCTCCAACTCAAAGGCAAAGCAGTTTCAGCCATGCAAACCATATCCATAACCATACCTACCACGCCTTTTGAACGCCTGTGGTGTGGAGATATGATTTAAGCTATAATAAGTTATATTCCTCCCTTCTGTGTGATTAATAAAACTATATGCCAGGATGACACCACTGTTCAGAGTGACGTGACGAGCGCAGGTAGTTTTTAGTGCTTAATAAAACCATATGCCAGAATGAGATTAAGCAAACATAAGGGTGGAATATACAGTAGGTTAGACATGTCTTACCTTGACGAGGCAAAGGAGCAGCACTGCATACGAGAGATCCCTCTTGAACTTCTGCAGGATGTAAAGGTAAAACTGTTAAGAAAATATATGCTGGTGGTGTTGCTAGGGTAGATATGGTGGTTGCTATGCAAAATAACACGGTTGCTATGGTGGTTGTTAGGGTAAGCATGTTGGTTGCTATGGTGGTTGCTAGCTTGACATTATTCAAGTGGTTGCTAGGGTAATTAAGATGGTTGCTAGGGTATTGCTAGGGTAATTAAGGTGGTTGCTTGGGTGTTGCTAGGGTACATATGGTGGTTGCTATGCTAAATACTGTGGTTGCTATGGTGGTTGCTATGGTCATATTATGGTGGTTGCTAGGGTAATTTGAATGGTTGCTATGGTGTTGCTAGGGTAGATATGGTGGTTGCTATGCAAAATAACATGGTTGCTATGGTGGTTGTTAAGGTAAGCATGTTGGTTGCTATGGTGGTTGCTAGCTTGACATTATTCAAGTGGTTGCTAGGGTAATTAAGATGGTTGCTAGGGGCTAGGGTGTTGCTAGGGTAATTAAGGTGGTTGCTTGGGTGGCGCTAGGGTACATTTGGTGGTTGCTATGCAAAATAACATGGTTGCTATGGTGGTTGTTAGGGTAAGCATGTTGGTTGCTATGGTGGTTGCTAGCTTGACATTATTCAAGTGGTTGCTAGGGTAATTAAGATGGTTGCTAGGGTGTTGCTAGGGTAATTAAGGTGGTTGCTTGGGTGTTGCTAGGGTACATATGGTGGTTGCTATGCAAAATAACAAAGCAGTGGAATTGCTAACGTTTAGCCATTTTTTCATTTTTAGCCAAAAAAACTCACTTATGTTGGTCCGATAAGTATGAAATCAGAATATGTTGAACAACGGGACATCACAAACAAGCCAGGATCAGTTTGGAGTCGGTGGATTATTCCTGGAAGGAGATAAACTGTTCGAAACGTACAAGGTTTCTCTCTTCTGGCGCGGTAACGCTAGGTGCTAGAGGGATGGGACCAAGACGAACGGCACCGCCTTGAGGCTCCTGACAACTGCTCCAAAGGTGGGATCTCTGAGACACTCACAAAAAAAACTGTGAAGGAAAAACATAAAAAAAGTTGACCACTCCCACTTCAGAGGTGGAGTTTTGGGTGGTAGCATGGAGCTACGAGGCTGAAATTCAAGTCAGACCTTCTGCACATGACCCACATGGAGCGTGCAAAGTTCCATCTCTCTAGCTGTAACGCAAAGCATTGTGCTGGCAAAAACTACTTTTTTGGCGATTTAACATTTAGCCATTTTTACATTTTTAGCCAAAAAATGTACTTATGTTGGTCCGATAAGTATGAAATCAGAATATGTTGAACAACGGGACATCACAAACAAGCCAGGATCAGTTTGGAGTCGGTGGATTATTCCCGGAAGGAGATAAACGGTTTGAAACGTACAAGGTTTACCTCTTCTGGCGCGGTAACGCTAGGTGCTAGAGGGATGGGACCAAGAGGCAAGACACAGCCTTGAGGCCCCTGACAACTGTTCCAAAGCTGGGATCTCTGAGACACCCACAAAAAAAAACTGTGAAGGAAAAACATAAAAAAAGTTGACCACTCCCACTTCAGAGGTGGAGTTTTGGGTGGTAGCATGGAGCTACGAGGCTGAAATTCAAGTCAGACCTTCTGCACATGACCCACATGGAGTGTGCAAAGTTTCATCCCTCTAGCTGTAACGCAAAGCATTGTGTCTGGACATTCACTACAATTTCCAAGTAGCTTTACCAACACTGATGTTATGGTATCAATCTGAAAGGTAAAACCATCAAATTTTACTCAATGGCCTTGCCTAGCCGGATTTGCCTAGCCTAGATTTTATTCATGCTGCTAGGCAGCCTGGATTCCATGGACCCAATTGTCACCTCAACGAAGGAACCAATCACAGAACGGATGGGGGACAGCAAGACGATGACGACACACCGAAGCTGTTATGAGATATACAATTGTATCAGCTGTACAATTGGTTAGAATATGGGCCTATGTACGCCATATGATAAGAAGGTGTGACATGTCTTAATTCATATTAATTGACATCTACAGGATAGGTGTAACAGCGTTGATTCCTCCGAGAGTGTGTGTGTGTGTGTGTGAGTGTGTGTCTAATACTGTACATACCGATTGGCTCTGTATTCTCAAGTCCATGCAGGTCCTTCCCAGTTGAAAATGAAGAGGCCACATTATCTGAAGGAGATCAATAAGAACCTTGCTTTAAATCCCCATCCAAGAGCAATTACTATGCCTACAGTTAGTGTTCTTTTTTCAATAACAACCATCAGCCCACCAAAACAACACACAACAACAATTGCACACACAACACATTCTCCACAGAACAACAACAACAACAATAGACAGCCACAGCAGGACAACACAAGCGGAACATAACATAATTCTATGATGTTGTAATACCTCTATAATATTCTATAGACGCTATAGTATTTCTATAGTAGTCTTATAGTACTTAGACCTAGTATGTCCTAAAATACTATAGTATTCCTATAAGATTCCTATAACGTTAGTACTTTTTTCGTGAGGGAGGTAACCGTGCAGCAGGATTGTAAACCCATCAGCTTAACATTAGAGTTTGCACAAAGATTGTAATGAAACCACAAATAAAATGTGAGGGCAGTATACCGACACATCGATTGGAAATCGGAGCTACCACGTTTGTTAAAGTGATGTTACTATAGTTTGTTAGCTTTGTCCATGTACATTTCAATAATCCATCGCTGGTTTGGACCGTTGTCTTAGCAAAGCAAAAGTCACGACACAGGACCGATCATCAAAGCTAACATAATAATTTTGTTAAAAGGTACAACACGTTCCTTCTGTTTTTAAAAACATTCCGCGAAACGTTTCCTGTTCGGACGTCGATTACGTGCATCATCATCAGACGAGACGGTTGCGTATACCATGTGACTGCAGCCCACCAATCTCACTGGGGCCCTCTAACGGGGCCGGTTAGTCGATTTCGACTCCAAACATACCTCCTAATAAGGGGAGAACCGCCACTCTCGGGAAGCTTCCGGTTTCTGAACTGGTTGCAGTTCCAATTCTGGTTCCACATGAGGGCGCTCACGAATAAGTGCAGAATGAATGGAGGGCTATGGAGCTGTACCCCTCAAATCCACTTTTCTCGGGATTTAATTTTTTGGACAGAAATTTGAATGTTGCATGCGAAAGAGAGGGCAGAGAAAATACACACCGCTGAGTATTATATTTTTTGAGTCACATATTTGTTCTAAAAAGCCTTTCAAATTTGTCAATGACGTCATTCATTAGCAGAAAGCTAGTGAGTTGTGGGTAACGACCCAACCTGTAAGAAATCGAAAGGACGTAAGTACTCGTTCATTCAACTTTTGACCTATAATCCATATTGATCTTGCAGAAACCACAATCCAATCTTCGATTTTTCAAGGACAACCACCCTTTCGTGCCCATGCCGAACATTCCATTTTTGGTGCTGGATGACCTCCTCACACAAAAAACCTTATTTCTTGAGTATAATACATACCATCAATGGGATATACATATTGTAATCAGAAGGATCAGTTCTATGAAATGATGTAAAATACATATGGTAATGTTGATAAAGTAATGAACAGTATTTGAAAATCCTCTCCAAATGTATATCCGGAATTTGTCAAAATCTAATTTCACTCACATAAAAATTAATTTTCATCATATTTCTCTACAAGGTAGAGAACAATATAGAGTGTATGAAATGTTCAGCAAGTTGTGGGCTATTTAACAAAAAAGACTGTATTGGAATATCATTAACCTTTCAAAAGTTATGATAATTTTAGTGATCAGTGTAAAAAAAGGCAGGAAACGGGATATGCAGGAAGAGACATAAAATACATTTGATTCAACAACTTCCTTATATATCAACTTCCTTATATAAATCAGTATAATATGAAAATTATATACATATATAAAATGTATTATTATTCATTAAAAACTAGGAATACAATCAACATCACTCAAAACTCAATGTGTTCTAAACATTTGAAAGTGGATTACATACTTAGAACAAGCCTGTGAAGAATAAACACATATACACACAAACTCATACCCACACACACACACAATTACAGAGGAGGATAGGGAAAGGTGGGGTGGGGAACCTGAAGGTTGTACACAGAAGAGCTATGACTCATTACTAAACGCATCCCCTTTTGCAGAATGCCAAATCTGACAGCAATTTGTTTATCAATAAAACAAATTTGCTTACCGTTACACTCCAGGGCCATACAAGCTACTTTAGTTTTATTATACGTTTTTTATAACAAGCTCCTGCTGTACAGGAATATGTACTTGATGGAAAGACGACAGAGTAGTAGTTGGAGCAGCTGAAGGTGAGGCTGAAATTTCAACGGAAATGCCTACCAGCTGTTGTGATAGATTTCCTCCAAATTCTTTCTGGTTGTAGCTACCAAACCTAGGTTCAACACCAGATTCTGCATTGCCAAACTTGAAATAACAAGAAGCTACTGACAACGGCAATGTCAATGGAGAAAAAAGTGCTTTCTGGTATTCTGGCGTTTTTGGAGTACACAATATGTATTCATCATTTGGTCAATGTCCCCTGATCCCTGCCAAGACTTGGTTCCCCAGTAGCAATGGATATTAGGGAGGGAAGTGAACCCCATGTAAATGATCAATCCCAGAAACCTGTGAAACTCTTCTGGGGTCTTTGTCCCATGCCCCTGCACTGTTTGCATACGATGGCCTACTAAGCACAAGCTCCCATTCCTTCCAGTTGGTAAAACCACATATGCCTGGGACAACAATGTGAGTAAAAAAAGAACATAAGTCTATTTCACACAGTTTTTTATTCTGCACCATCCTACGCACGGCACATAAATCTATACCTTCTTCCTCCATCCCCTCATGGTCTTCAGCATTGTGAGCGCAAGCTCATGAGCAGTCAGCTACCTCTTCAGGCTTGCGAGAAGGTCTGTGTAGGTCTTGTCATCCTCCATCTGAAACAAGAGCGAAATCATACAAATACCTTTATTAATGTAAAAAATAAAATCACAAAACTACAGATTTGTGCATGTATGCACACAAAATTGAATTTCAGGAAATTCAGCTTCTTGAATTTCCCCTTGAGGATCAATAAAGTATCTATCTATCTATCTATCTATCTATCTATCTATCTAAAAGAAGAGGTATCCTAAACTATTGAAGCATCCTCAGAATATACTCGAAATATTTACATTTCACCTAGTAACAAACTGCTAAAATGCAATAATGACATTTCTGACAGAATATGTGATTTCACATCATGTTTTCTATAACTAAATATTGAGGAGTTGTGCTTCATCTATTTCAAGTCATGCCATCTTAGAAAATGTTGAGACAAGCACGTCTGATGTTTGTCATTTAGAAGTTAGCAAGCTAAAATAGTTCACTACAGACTGCACTATAGATAACAACCGGAGGAAAGACAATAAGTTAATTACATTTATTTTTTTTTATTTATTTTTTTTTATTTGCAAACATCATTGACATTACAGAAAATGCAACACTACGACATGCACATGAATACTACATAATTACAAACAGGCGTACATTACATAAACACATACTGTAACTTAACAAGACATCACATTGACTTGGCTTCCACAAACATAACACAACATAACATTAATAACAGAAAGGCTAAGGATGATTTGCGTCCAGGATGATTACAGATATGATTATCAGGGATGAAATTGATGACCGGAATGAAAAAGAAGGGGGATGGGGGGTCGCGGATGGTAGCTCTAAGAGTGTGAATGAGGTGGTGTTGGGATGGGGGTGAGGGGTAGTGAGTATGTGAGGATGTATGTGTGTGTGTGTGTGTGTGTGTGTGTGCATATGTATAAGGCTGGTTTGCTGTTGGGCCAGGAGGAGAGAAGCTGGAACATAGAGAGGGGAGAGAGGGAGGGTTTCAGGAGAGGAGTTGTAATTATTCTATTAATGATAAGTATAATAATAGGAATAACTGATTGCCTGGTTGATTGCCTGACTGATTGCCAACCTGGGCACCCATTAATGGCCACAGTTCCACCCAGCCCCTGCAGTTATACTGCGACGAGCTGACAGAGGGGAGGACCTGCGTGCCACCCATGCGCCTCAGGCCCCAGCATATGCACACATCCCCACTACCACGACCAACCACACCTCCACCCCCAGACCTTCACCCAACACGCCACTCTTGACCTAAATATGTACAGTATGTGAATGGCTAGGTTGAGGGGTCTATCTAGAATGTAGCATTAAAAGAAGTGGGCATGCATGGTGAATATCTGTCAGGATTTCCCCATGCACACCACACTTACCCTGTGTAAGATGTATGCCTCAACAATGTGTGCATTAAAATAAGTGAGGCATGCAGATAGACACCTGATGAGGCATCTACCTGCACTCCACTCTTACCCTAGCCTGTTTTGTAGTTTTTTTGTTTATGTATGTCACCTAACATGTAGTGCGATTAAAAGAGAGTAAAGCGTGCTGTGTGCTTCCAGGACAAGGCGTGTGCATGAGCTGCATGAGGAGGGTGCACACCGGGGGCCCAGGGCCAATAGATAACCCACAGGACCCAACCAATGCCAAAACCACACAGCGACCCGCCAGGACCGAGTCTCCCAAGCCATCCAATGGGGCCCCGGCAGAATAACGATGGGAGAGGCAGAGAGAAAGAGTGAAATTAGTAAAGTTATCAGAGAATGTAAATAAAAGGGGGAGGGAAAGAAGGGGATGCTATTTATATTACTACTACTACTACTAATAATAATAATAATAATAATAATAATAATAACAATAATAGTTCCAGCTACCCTCCCCTGCCTAGTGTTCGATGATATGTGTATCTGTTGATGAAGTGTGTTATGATCGTGTGGAGATGGAACTCAGTTAATTACATTTCTGACAGAATATGTGATTTCACATCTTATTTTCTACCAGGAGTAAAAATATCGCTCAACTTATTTCATGTAAGAGAATGCAACTTAGAAACGCGACGCCCATTGATTTATTCAGCTTTGGTTTGCTGTAATACTGTCTTGCCAATATAATGCTTACCTAACAAGCAAATTGGTACTAGAAAACAAACTTACCTACAGGTTATATACTAACAGGTTTTTAAATGAAACTGTCAAATGAAAATAACTGACATCAAAAGCAAACGATAATATTGCAAGCAGTTCACAATTTTACAGTTAGCTAAAGTTGCGTGACGATGCACTAGCCCCCTGCCATAATGTTGACGCTGATGAGAAAGCATATTACTGTCAAATAAAATGATTTAAGGACTTCAAATTAAGATAAACCATAACTAGAACCGATGTAAAAAAAAATATTACCTCAGTTTATCCAGCTGTGTGGTTTCCAGTCGAGGAAAACTCCAACTTAAGTGCAGGTGGCATCCGGCTGTCCACGTCAAATGCACTGACTCAAGTGAAAATATTTTTTCAAGACATTTCTTCAAGTATCCAAAACATTTCGCGCCATAAACCCCTTAACCAATCATATCAAATTGAAGCATCATTGGACAGCTGAGATATTAGACGATTGGCCATCGTTACTTTTGTAACGAAATTAGAACGGTCGGGGTCGTACGGGTTAAAGAGACACATTTAGCCGTCTAGCTCCATAGTCCCCCATTGTTTTTGCACTTATTCGTGATCGCCCCTAGCGGAACTGCAGCAGATTGCAGGTATAATGGAGTTAATAGGGAGTGATCCGGCTCTCCGTAAATGGGCTCTGGTTGTAGTTCATGTCTATGGGCGCAAAATGGTGATCGAATCCTGTCTGCATAAAGAGGCGTGTCGATGACGTATTGATGAGCGTACGTTGCAACCAAAGATTCTAGAACAGAGCTCTGTTCTAGAATCTTTGGTTGCAACCGGCCAACAGCAGCGGCATAAATAACCGGCGCACACCTGACATAAAGTCAATTTTCTCCAGACTGGAATGCTCAGAAATGCTAAAAATGTACCTGAAATGTTCAGAAGGGTTTGAGGATCATGAAAACGTGCCCAAAATTCACATTCTTAACTCTATAGAACCTTAGCATATGTGGTAAAATTCTGAGCTATGCCCATAGACTTCAATGGAGCAGTCGCTGCCTCTGCTCTGCATAAAGGGGGATTTTGACCCCCACTCGTGCGATCCGGGTTCCCGATGTGGCTCCTGATGAAATATCTTGCTCCGCCTTAACAATCTTTGGCAACACTTCATATTTCATGAAAGACGTTATATCTCCATTTCTAGAAAAAACAGCGATTTTGATGAAAACTAGTCACTGTTTAGCTTGGGATTTCTCAGGAACAGAGGCGTGTAGAAATACACGGTTTGCACCCACCTAGAGCTTAAAGTCTCACCTTTTAATCGAGCCATTGCATGTGTTCATAGATATAACACAGAATATGCTGTGGCTGTACAAAAATCATCAACAATGGTCTAAATTGCTGGCACTCTAGGACAAAGCTCCCGAAAACAGCTTGGCATTCAATGAGTTAATTTGGATATCATTTGCAGGGATTGGACTGGTATGATTTATCCTAGCCTACTGCATCATACTGGCATGATTTAAAACATCACAAGGTGAAAGTGAGAATTAATTAAGTCCTTTTGATAAAATATCGAGATATATATTGTATATCGTGAAATAGACTAAAATGATTTTTTAGCCATATCGCCCATCCCCATAAAATAAACTGTGCCTTTGTGCCTCCTAACAGACTCAAAATGTCACCCAAGTTCAAAATAAGTTTGAAAATGTGCTCCTAAATTTATGTTACTGTAACCTCTTCCAGCTGTGGCACCCATTTTGTCACACATTTGAGTGTCATTCGGTCAAATGTCAAAAAAGTGGTGACAGCTTTAATTTTGAAAAATAATAACTTGACACTGACGATCAAGGTCAGTGTTAGTAATAAGGGAAAAGTACAATAGTATGAAGTTTGGAAATTTTGTAACTGACCATAGATACATTATAGACTAACAATTACATTTGTATACTTTTATGAGTGTATCATTAACATTGTTTTTGATAAAATATGGAAATAACTCTGTTTTGCCAAATTACATTTTCAAAGACTGAATACAGTTACATGCAATACAATACAGTAAATCATGGGGCACCTGCTAAATTGAACACTACATAAGTACATTTACACAAAAAAATTTGAAATTGATTTGTTTTCACTGACCCAATAACAAAATGCAAGCATTTATAATGTTAAATCTGGACTATGCCCTCCCAGAATTGTCACACATCGCTGCCAAGGAGGCCTATAACAGTTTCGCTTTTTATATTTTTCCTCCTTTTACTTTCTGACCCCCTCAATTTTAAGTATCATGGTTTTTGGTGGATGCAATTGAAGAACTGTCAAACTTTTCAGATCAAAAATGACTATCACAAGAAGATACAACTTATATGGAATCGTATTGCATCACTTAATGGAAACACCGACCATTCACAATTGTGCTTTGTCGAATTTTGACAAATATTACTTTTATTTTGCACAAAATTTTAATGGAAACATTGCTAATGTCAAGCTTACTTCCCTGTCCTGTCGAAAAAGGGGGAAAGCGGAAAAAATGCATTCAATCACCCAGCCGGTTATAGAAAAAAAAACTTATGGTAAATTCTCCACCACAAATTTGTCCCACTTTTTTTGCCATATGGACAATGCTTCCTCTTTTTGCTGAGGGGATAAGGAACTGTACCTGAAAGAGAAAATGTTGGGTTTATTCAGTAGCATTCATGAAATGTTCTCCTTGTGCATTTTTTTTTTAAAAGTATTTTCATTATAAATTGTAAGCAGAGAAACACTAATAACACAAAAGCACATGGCTTTCAAAAGTAAAAAAATAAATATAAATAACAACTTTAAAGAAACAGTATGTAAGAAATGTATTTCAATTAATCATAAAATGGCCTTGATGTCACTAGACATTTAGAAATCATGTTCATTTCAAATACTTATATCACTAACAACAGTAGTACGGCCAGGATATTGTCATTTAAAAAGTGAAGTTGCAGCCCTCAACTGATGTTGATGTTGTCAAGTTGTGTTTTGGCCTGATGCGCCACCCTCCACCTATCTACTAATCACAAAGTCAGTACATATGGTTCCTTTACACATTGTCCACGAGATTACTTTAGTAAACTCATAAAAATACTATTATATAGCCTCTTCATTTTACATCATGTAAAAAACAAGTGCATTTTCATGCACTCTAATAAATCGGATAACAGTAGAGTGCATTTTCATGCACTCTAATAATAATAATAATAATAATAAGAAGAAGAAGACTTCGGATAACAGAACAGTGCATTTTCATGCACTGTAATAAGAGAGAGACAAGCCTGCTCAAAATAAATGTATTACCTGACGGACGGTATTTGTAAAGCAATTTACAAATATAAAATACACCGTGTTCCAAATTATTATACAAATTGGATTTAAGTGGATTGGATTTAAGATCTCTCTACTGCTGAAAAGCGTGAAATTGTGCACTACCTTGGACAAAGTATGAAAACATTGGATATTTCCCAAAAACGTATGCGTGATCATCGTACTGTGAAGAAATTTGTCGCTGATTCAGAGCACAGGCGGGTTCGTGCAGACAAAGGCATAATAAGGTAGGTTTCTGCCAGATAAATTCATAGTATTAAGAGAGCAGCTGCTAAAATGCAAAGCAGCAAACAGGTATTTGAAGCCGCTGGTGTCTCTGGAGTCCCGAGAATCTCAAGGTGTAGGATCCTCAAGAAGTTTGCAAGTGTGCATAAACCTACTATTCGGCCACCCCAAAACAATGCTCACAAGCAGAAATGGTTGCAGTGGACTCAGGAATACATGAAGATTAATTTTCAAACAGTTTTGTTTACGGATGGGTGCCATACAACCCTAGATGGTCCAGATGGATGGAGTAATGGATGGTTGGTGAATGGCCACTATGTCCCAACAAAGCTGAGACATCAGCAAGGAGGTGGCGGAGTCATATTTTGGGCTGGAATCATGGAGAGAGAGCTGGTAGGCCTGTAGGTAACTTGGCCTGTTAAGATGTTTTTGATTGAAATAACGTTTGATTTAATTTATATGACCTCCTAATGCTGCAAATTCAACAAATGACCATTTTTTATTCTTTACAACCTATAAAATGTCTTGAAACTCTGTTGTGCATAATAATTTGGAACAGTGCATTTTGAGTTTTTTATTTAAAAAAAAATACTGTTATCATTTCGAGGTTTGTTCAATAAAATTCAAATTATACTTTATAATATGTTATATACGTTACATTATACGTTATAATTAACGGTTGATGACTTGAAAATTATACTGACTGTCATTTGCATCAACTATTTAGAAAAATCTGAGAAAAATGTAATTTGCATAATAATTTGGAAGACCCCAGCAATAATTTGAGGATTTACGTTAGTCTGTCTCCTAAACATTCCTCACCCGTTATCCAGATATGCATGAAAACATTTAAAAAACTCAGCCATAGGTTATTTTGAAAATGATGACTTTCTCTTCAGCATTGTCCTAACTGTTAAAACAAGGCATAGCAACAATGTTTACAGAGATACACTGTAAGGTTGGCTGCAGACTGTTACGATTTACTGACATTCACGCACATACATTATCGAAATCATACACCGGACGCTTTACGCTATAGTCTTTCTACATGGGTACTGTTACTTTAATAGTGGTTGGTGTAAACCGGGACATTTTAGCATTCCGACAGGCTTTTGTCGGGACTCGGGACACTTAACTCAAAATAAAAGAAAGAGAAATAAAAGAAATAAAGGCCTGCCTCGAAATACAAGCCTGCCCCACATAAATGTATTACCCGACGGTATTTATAAAGCAATTTACAAATACAAAATAAAACACCCCGGCAATAATTTGAGAATTTACAATAAGATAAGAGAAGATAAGATAATCCTTTAATTATCTCCCAAAGGAGAAATTTGCATTGTTACAGCGTCCAAGACATAGCCTGACGAGCCAGACCCACATTAAAATGTAGGGTCTGGACACTCACCGTTCGCAGTGCTCAGTCCGAGGGCGGATAATCAGTTGTCTTTCAAATTCCCTCTGCACTAAATAGGACAGCGGCAGCTATGAGTCCCATGCGTTTCCCACCAGCGGAGCTAGTTGGCTAGTTCAAACGTTTGCCAACTTAATAAAAGCTTAACTCGCGTGTCACACTGTTCGCCAGCAGCAACATCCATCTTATTTGTTTTCAAGTAGCAGGGAATTCAAGCCAAACCGCTGGTAACTCTGCCATCAATCATTATGTTAAGCCCACCTAACGACTCTATACACGATTTCATTGGCCTGATTAAGTTTCGATTTCTGGAGCTCACAAGCCAACGGAGAGTTGCTAGACTAGCCCTGGCAGCAAATTTAATTTGCCGCTAGGGGCGCGTCTAGATTTCTAGGCTATCCAAGACAGTGAAGGAAAAGAGACTTACCCTTACCCCCCTTACATCTTCATTAAGACATGCAACAAATACACATTCCTTGGGCATGCTTCCCTGCACCATACCTGTTCGAGCCCATGTGGGAAAAGCACAACCACTGTGTACAGCCATTTATCACAGTAATAGACAGTCTTATCATCCTAGTATGCACTAATGCTAAATATATAAAATAAATAATACAACAACAAGGATAACCTATTCTATTAGTCTGTCTCCTAAACATTCCTCACCCGTTATCCAGACATGCATGAAAACATTTGAAAACAAAACTCAGCCATGAGTTATTTTGAGAATGATGACTTTCTCTTCAGCATTGTCCTAACTGTTAAAACGAGGCAGATATGACGAGGCATTGCAACAACGTTTACAGAGATACACTGTAAGGTTGGCTGCAGACTGTTACGATTGACTGACACTCTCGCGCGCACACACACACACACATTATCGAAATCAGACGCATTAGGCTATAGTCTTTCTACATGGGTTTAGTTAATGATTGAGCTTTAATAAGACCACACTTAATAGTGGTTGGTGTAAACCGGGACAATTTAGGGTTCCGACAGGCTTTTGTCGAGACTTGGGACACTCAACTGAAAATGTTATTTTAAACGCGCATCTTTTTTTCCTCTCGCGCTCTCTCAGAGGTAGCCTGCTGAGCATTTGCTCTTCTGCCGGCTTGTCCCTCCACATTGCCCAAAATGCTTGATTGCGTTGCATTCTCCACATTTTTAGATACATTTTCATGTACCACACCAGCATTTTTGTTCAGTGAATCTTTTGTTAATTGCTTTACAATTACCGTCGCCCAGTTCGCCTCAGCTTGCTATTCACTCCTTCGTCTTCATTAAGATTCCCGGTACAATTTAATTGAATAAAATTAGGGCTGTCAATCGATTACATTTTTTTATCTATTTAATTACATACTCTGTGATTAATTAATAGCCTAGAAATCTAGACGCACCCTAGCGGCAGCAAATTACATTTGCTTCCAGGGCTAGTCTAGCAACTCTCCGTTGGCTTGTGAGCTCGAAAAATGAAACTTCTATCAGGCCAATCAAATCATGTATAGAGTCGTTAGGCGGGCTTAACATAATGATTGATGGCAGAGTTGCAACGGTTTGGCTTGAATTCTGCTACTTGAAAACAAATAAGATAATGTTGCTGTTGGCGAACAGTGTGACACGAGTTAAGCTTTTATTAAGTTGGCAAAAGTTTGAACTAGCCAACTAGCTCCGCTGGTGGGAAACGCAGCGGACTCATAGCGCTGTCCTATTGCGTGCAGAGGGAATTTAACCGATTCAACCGATTATCCCGCCCCTCGGACTGCAATGCGAATGGTGAGTGCCCAGACCCTACATTTTAATGTGGGTCTGGCTCGTCAGGCTAATTAATTAATCTGAATTAATCGCATATATGATTTTTGCTGTGAAAGTATTTTAAATATTTAAATTCAAATTAATCATTGAATATTCAGCATTAGTGACATTAAAGTTCAAAAACTCTTTTATTATTATTTTAATAATGGCCATAATAATCTATGATATGACCTAATATGCTGAGGAAATAAATTCAAAAGTGCTTCGGGAAGAAGTTTTTTTTATCACATACATTGCAGAGGACTTTATTTTAATCAACACCATGAAGCGGTTTTTGAAAAGTAAATGTTACAATCAATGATCTAGGCAGCATTTTCTTCTCTCTCCTTCATTTTACAGTCTAATGGTTACTGACTACAACGGCTCAGTCAACGGTCATACAGAATCGATTAATCTGCGTTATTTTTTTTAATCAGTTATTTTTTCTCAAATGAATTAATCGAAATTAATCAGTTATTTTGACAGCCCTAAATAAAATATAATCTTTTTGGCCTCTATGTTTCCAGTTACATAGTCTGTCTGTTCTTGGTCTTGGATTTTGTGAAATAAATTTCTAAATAAATGTGACTTATATATGTTTTTTTCCTCTTCATGAGGCATTTTTTGACTGATGCGACTTATAGTCCGGAAAATAATAAAAATAACCGTTTTTTACGGTACTTACAGCTAATTTGTCCAAATTCTAGGGCCCTTTCGAAAGTCAAATGACATTTAGTACAGACTTTAAATGCTTTACACATGGTTATTATGAGTTGGTCTTCCATCCTAGAAAATTTGGGGAGGCTAGGGAAAATATTTGTCAGGATATTAATGCCCAAACATGTCATGGGTTTTTCAAGCTGTAAGAATTTCAAGGTCTGAAAAAGATATGAAGACAGAAGATTTGCACGGAAATATTTTACAGGCCTTGGTTTTAAGACCCATTGATGATATAGACAAGGTTTGAACAAAATCTGAGATGGTGCAGCAACAACTTTATCTGATTTGACACGAAATGACCCATAAACCCTGCAGGACAAGATTCAGAACTATACTGTAGTCTTACCTGATTGAGTTTATTGCAAGTTCTTTCAGTGTGCCTGCACCAGATGTCAGTCCAGCAATGCCCACAAATGCCTCATAAAAATCATATGAGAGACCACTTGCCCCAAATATGGCTGGGTCATCTGAGCTAATCACAAGGGGGTGACCCTCAGACATCAAAACTGCAGCAGGATGGTCACGCAAGTCTGACACAAGTTTCAGTACCTACAAAAGAGAATGAGTAATATGGCTCATAAAACCTAAAGGGCTTCTGCATGTCTGACAGTGGTTTGGGAATATTAATAATGTTTGATGTTTTTAAAGTCTGTAGTTTAAATGGTTTACATTTTATGTGACTATCATATCTGTCATGTAAAAGCACTATGAAATGCTTACTTGGTTGGATATGGGACACACCTCCACTGCTACCCCCATTTTCCGAGAAAGGGCCTTGGTAGTTGGATGGCGCACCAAAGCAAATCCATGTCCAATGCGTGAGGTATTAAATAGGAGAGCATCTAGTATGTTCTGATCCACATCTGTCCCTTGAGTATCTATATCACAAGAGAACTAAAGCAATTATTCAAAAGAAGGCCCCTTATGCTTACCTTTGCCACTTTACAACAAAGCAGTATAATGTTTTGTCACTTTAATTTACAAATTGATAAATTGTTCCAATACCAACCGAAGTCTGGTATCCACATACACTATATGGACAAAGGTATTGAGACACTTAAACCACTTAATCATTGAATTCAAGTGTTTCATTCAGACACATTGCCACAGATGTATACAATCAAGCATCTAGTCATCCAGTCTGCATTCACAAACATTTGTGAAAGAATGGGTCATTCTGAAGAGCTCCAAGCCAGGTCCATAAAGATATGGTTTGGATGGAAGAATTCTTCCTTCGTATTCCAGTAGCTTCAAATCAGTGAGTTTGACTTCTTGCATGCTGAGCATTATCGCATATCTGGCTGAACGTGATTCATGTTAACAATGCAAACAAGCATTGTCTAAAAGCGAGGCTTTATCAAAGACTGTTCTCATCCCAACCACAGACTGTAACCCCCCCACACACACACACACACACACACACATTTTCTTAGCTGTATACTACTGTCTACATTGCACTATATGTCTTATACTGCACCACCTGTCTATACTGTGCATATCACATTGCACTTTTCTGCTTTTTGCACTTTTGGTTAGACGCAAAATGCATTTCGTTGTCTCTGTATGTGTACTCTGTACGTGCACAATGAAAATAAAGTTGAATCTAATCTAATCTAATCTAATCTAATAAATGCATCACGTTCAGCCAGATCTACGCAACGCTCCAAGAAGCCAAATGCGCCCACTGATTTGAAGTCCTTATGATAACGTCCTGTACACTTTAAAAGTTTAAAATACTTTTTTTTTTTATTTGATGAGGCAGCCATGCCCTACTGGTTAGCGCTTCGGACTTGTAACCAGAGGGTTGCCGGTTCGAACCCCAACCAGTAGGCACGGCTGAAGTGCCCTTGAGCAAGGCACCTAACCCCTCACTGCTCCCCGAGCGCCGCTGTTGTTGCAGGCAGCTCACTGCGCCGGGAGTGTGTGCTTCACCTCACTGTGTGCTGAGTGTGTTTCACTAATTCACGGATTGGGATAAATGCAGAGACCAAATTTCCCTCACAGGATCAAAAGAGTATATATACTTATACTTATTTGTCAGTCCTTTGTTTACACCAAACCATTCCTTTAAGGCTGATGACACATTAGTCACAAATGATAGAGATTCCACTTACTTGACCTTAACATATCACATCTGGGTACAAGCTATACATACAGTAGTTATACTATACATGATTACAGTAGCTTAGGCAGGTTGTGAAACAACAGAGGCAGTCTAAAGTCTAAAGAGAAGTTCATTACAATTCATTTTTAAGTAAAAAAAGTTCCCAGAAGACTGTCAAGTGAGGGATGCCACCCTAGTCCATCTCCCTGGAATTCAGTGACTGAAACTTGAGTGCAGCGTACACAGAGTCCACAATCTAAAATTGGTCTGTATCAGAGGGTAATATTATAAAGGTTGTTTAAGATATGAGAAAATGTTTTTATGGTCATATGACTCCAAAATAGAGCTTTTCTACTAACCATCATCTGAATCATGGAAAATGGCAATGGTAACATCAGGCTGACGAGATACTTATTGTCTACAGTAGGAACTGAGAAACTTTTTAGAATTGAATGGAACAATACCATTCATCTATCCAAAATGTTGCAATTAAAATATCATTACATTTCACCATTATAGGTGAATCACTGATATATTCTATACATCAGAACTTGATTGAGAATGACATTACCAGTCTCTCCAGCATGAAAGAAGTAAGGCAGAGAGACTCCCAGTTGTTCTGGTAAGGACAAGGGTTCCTTGAAGTACCAAAGGGGCCTCCCAGTGTCCTCTCGCCCCACCTACATAAGACACGCCACCTTGCAGTGTTAATATTTTCACCTAAATTACAGATTATCACTGACTGAGGCTACATCCACACTAGGTCGGGTAGGTTAATACAGATTTTAGGAACATTAACATTAAAGCACTACACTCTTGTAACATGTAAAAGCAGAGCCTTTTATTGGTAGAGATCACCATTGCAATGGAAATGTTAATGCCTTAATTCCCGCCACTGCATGTTTGTTTACTCGCTGGAATCAGGCTGGATACCGATAGCCTGACGAGCCAGACCCACATTAAAATGTAGGGTCTGGGGACTCACCATTCCCATTGCTCAGTCCGAGGGGCGGGATAATCGGTTGTCTTTCAAATTCAGAGGGTGTCATAATGATCCTACACCTCCAATTTCGTGCAGTTTTTAACATGTCAGCAAGAGATACCTGTGATTACAACACCTGATTTTTGCTTTTTCATTTGTAACTAGGTGGCGCTATACATCAAATGAGTGGTTATGAGATGGGTTGGCATGGCGGCGGTCATAATTCGTCCTCAACATTGGGATATTAGAAGCGAATTAGGTTGATAATGTACATAGTTTTGGTATGAGTAGGTTACATACACATATTTCTTCATATTGTGTTAGTAGAAGGATTGAATGTCCTGTGAAATAATAACTAGATGTAACGTGAGACTGCTAGCCGTCTTTCCCATTGGAATTATCTGACCTACTGTGGATGCAGCCTAAGTGTAAACTGAATGTTTGAAACAATGAGCACTGTTACCAAATGATGAAAGGAGATATGCCACACATACTTACTAAGTCAAACCCAGCCATAATCTCAGGAAACTCTCTCTGTAGTTTAACTGCCTCCTCAATTACTTCTTTCAACTGTGATGCATTTATTCCTCTGTAAGAAAGAAAGACTACATTTCATTTCAAAATACTACCTGGCCAAAACAATATATATATATATATTTCATAGAAATTACACTGTGTAAAGTCATGTTCAGCAAATCCCAAAGACTTTCAATGTGTGTCGGAGCTCTGTGGTGACCAATTCATCTGTGAAAATGATTCATCAATTCATCATCCTTCCTGACAACTCTTTAATAATCATTGTAATCATTTAGGAAATGAGACTGACGAATCCTGGAATTGTGGTCCTGGAATATGCCCATGCCATCAGGGAAGAAAAGATTGAAACACACCCAGATCATACCACTGCATCCAGAGGCTTGTACAGTGGGTACTATGCAAGATGGATGTGTTTCAACACACAGTGCAACAACAACTCAACGCTGGAACTCATCAGCTGTGAAAACCATTTGTTAATAAGGGTAATTGGAAAGCAGGCTTTAATTAGCTAGGGAGCATAAAGATTGGACTCTGGAAAAAGCAGTCCCTCCAGGATTTCGCGGGGCTTTTTTGTTGCGACTTAAAATGCCTGATTTCGCGGCATCTTTTCTAAAAAGTTGCGAAGAAAGTTGTGCCGTTTTTAGGCGTTTGTTATGAAGAAATTGCGGGAGGAAGTGAAAATTGCAAAAACTAGTTGCGATTTATTTCTGGGCACCTAAGACCAAATTCACACTGACCACCATCTTGATATGCTTATTAAAAAGGATAAGCAAAGGTAAAAGTAAATAGTACGGATTACAAAAAATCTAAGTACTTTATTTGTAGCTAAATGAAGAAATGCCGTGGCCGGGGTAATTCATAAAGCAGTGTAACCTTTTTCTAGAACTGTCCAAAAAAAGACAACCACCTCCTTAAAAAATGGCATCATGTCATTTGTTTCAATACATTCATATCTTTTTAATAATTAATATTCTGTGACCAACATAATTACTAATAGCCAACTAAGTAGCATATTTAGTCATTTCAATATTTCATATTGATTTTTGAACTATTAGGCTACACTTCTCTTTAATGTCATGACATTGTATTGGTGGTGTGTAAGTCTAATTGAGTGCCTGTCACTAGACGTAAGAGTAGCCTAATTACATTTCTGAGTGGATTGGAAGGCTTGCTTCTCACCGTTTTCGGCTATGAGCGGAAATAACTTTTTGTGTAGTGCATTAGGATATGTTCAGGATGTTTTCTATGGTATAGTATAGTATTTCGATAAAACTGCAACTATGAGAGGATTAACCAAAAGTTATTTGTAGGCTAACTTTACCTTCAACTTCATTATCAAATCACATTTGAAGCACATTTGAGAAATTGGCTCATGTGTAAAATTTTGGGCTTCAAAGTCAAGAACAGAAAACTTTGCACATTAAATAATCCTGAGTTACCATACTTCAGCAAATCCTTCTGTCTGAATATCTGTCCTGGTTCCACAAATATTGAGATTAATATTACTGAGTATTTTTACAAGATAATTGTTCTATTTCACGCTTACCTATTGGCTGTGAAAATCACCCGGGCTCCAAAAAAGTCTGAATGTTCAGCTACAAACTGTGTTAATACTTCTTGATAGGCTCTCAGTGTCCAGAATCGGTCATTTATGGTTCCATTCAGCTCATATGTCTGTACATTAACAAGGTCACAAAAACATAGCAAGTTATTGCACATGTGCCTTGATATTGCCATTTGTGGAGTGGCTATTCTGTACTTATATACCTGTGGTAGCAATGCCCTCAGCTCCAAATACATGACATTATCAGCATTGAATCGTTTCAGGCCCTCAAAGAAGTAATCCTTGAAGACAGGAGCATATGTGACCAGTCCCCATGCCGCAAGGAAGGTTTCCTCAAACCTCTTCCACACAACATCTTGATTAGGATATGCAGCCTCTGGGTTATCAGTGTAAAGTGTTAGGTTGCTTATGAGGCTATAAATGAAAGAAAAAGAAAAATAATTAAAAAAAAATATTAGAGGATACTAACATTAATGAGTTCACTTCATTTTAGCCAGTGACAAAATAGTAGGATTTATCTCAAACCCGTTGTCCAAATCTGTAGTGTTGTCAATCTTGGCCCTCACAGTTTCAAGCAGTATCCATTCAGAGCAATGAGGAATAGGTTTTGGTTGATGAGAAGAAAAAATAAATCTCACTGACTGATCATCAGTAAAACAAACATAGCAATGTTGCCTGTATGTTACATTCTTCACCAGCCATTCCACATCCACCAATGCAAAATCATGGACATGAAGAGCTCCACCTGTGACAAAATGGAATATATCTTGATACTGTATATCCTTCAGGAACAAGTGTATAGTTAAACAATTTTGGTAGCCTACTGAAGGCAGTCTATATGACAACACCTTTAGGCATCTTCCGTAGTAAATTGAAGAGGGAGCTGTGATTTATCAGGGGTTTAGCCTTAAAGAAATGCATGGCTGGAGGAAATTCTGAACTCTCCATTTCTTCCTGCTTCATTTTCTGCAACACCTCACTAAGTTGCTCCTCAGCATTTGTGAGAAGCACTCTGCCACCCGTTTGCTGTGATTTCTCTGTCTTAATCAAGTATTCTCTGTAATTTGGGTCCGGCATGGCACTGCCCAGTGCTGCCCAGCATGACAGCACCAGTAACAGCTTTGTGGCCATAGAGGTTCCTTCTACTGGACTCACTGGCATTGTGATATAATCAGTGTTTCTTTCTGAAAAAGAAAAAAAAAGGTAGGCTGCATTGAATATTTGGGGCAGATAAACAGTGGTACATAGCCTAAGTGCAGAACTGAGATAACTTATTAATAGGTTATCTTAGCAAGTGTAAATTCTCTCCACACTGGACGGCTGTTGAAAGAGTCAGTGCTTCAACAGTTCCATTTAGCATGGAGACCTCAGTAAACAGACGAGCCAAGACAAGTATGATCCTCATTGCGGGCACGACGCAAATAATAGGTGCAACTTAGGTTAGGCTGATGCTGCACAGCACAAGATATCCATACACTGTAAATACGCACTATCAAAATACAAATCTGCCCTCTTACTTTCAAGACTATTGTCCAGTCCAGCTTTCAAAACAGTAGCAGTAGCCTACGCTATATGCTGACATCACATCCGTAAAAAAGATAAACAAAGACAGTGAACGTAGCGCAAATACAACTACTTGAATGTCACTACGGCTCTGACCCATAGACCATACAAGGGGGGAGGCGAATTCCCGGAAGTAGAAGCATCGATGTAGCGGTGGTTATCAACTCTCTGCTAACCCCATAGAACGGCCATTCATTTCGGATTTTTTTGAACTCCCATAACTTCATATAACATATATCATGTGCCGATATTTTAGCTTCTGTGTTATCTACATAAACAATAAAAGGCAAAACAAGACTCGACTACCTCGTACGTAACGTTAGGTTCCCGTAAGAACAATGTTTAGCATGTCCGGTTGAAGGGAAGCTAACGCACGGAAGGGAGATAACCGTATTGTTTGGATAAGAAGCGTAGTCCAGCCAGCACGGAAACTCGTGAACAAAGCAATGTAGCCTACAATAGCATTGTATGTTAAGGTAAAGCATAGAGGCAAGTAAACCTAATGAAAAACATTAGTTTTACCGTTAGGTCTAACGATAATCATTTCAGAGGTTTTCGATGGATTGACCGTAGGTCAGAAAAGTGGAAAGAAGATTAGCTTCAAGGCTATAACTTTTTTGTTCTGTTTTTGAAGATGATCATGTGTGGTAGTTTCAACATTAACACGACTTGATATCACTTGTGAGGATGATATTAATAATAATACATAAATAAATGTTTAACTTTGATGACTTTGAAGGCGAAGGAAGTGTGAGAAGAATTTCTGTGTATCTATCATATGAGTTACAAGATTCAGTTCGATGGCTAACGTCACGAAGTTAAGTGCGAGTCTGCGCAGTACTGGGGGGACCAACTGAAAAATGACTCAGTGCCCTCCCATTGAGAACGACGGAGTCTGTTCGTCCATAGTAGACGGGCTCTGACCGGCTCTGACCTAGCGAAAATAGAATGTTCGTACCGGATGTTGCTAGCAAAGGCGGCTAAAAGTTTTTAGTCAAAATAAAAGTCCCGCTAACCACATTGGGTTTAATCAGAGACTTTCTAATGTGGAGACACAGCACTCAAAAAATACTCCATAGAAATGCATGGGTCTAGTTTGTCACGCCAATATGGCCGTTGTCTACACATATCCCACCCCTTCCTCGGCAAAACGTCGACTTGTGAATACTTTGAGCCAATCATGTGGTGTGATGTGAATACATTGAGCCAATCATATGGTGTGTTGTGAAGACATCGTGCCAATCATGTGTTGTGATCTCGCCGCTGGAGCAAGATCTGCCGAAATGGATGCCCTACGAGTGCCCAAAAAGCGTTGTCAAATGGCCACCGAGTGGAGGGACTTGCCTAAAAGGACTTTGGTTTAATGGAGATCGTTCAGAATTAATGAAACAAACTTTTGATTTGACTAACCCTTTAACATAAACCTATGTGAAATAAATAATGCGTGATAATTAGCCAAATAAATCATTGTTCATGACACGTTATGGTTAATTATCGAAATGAGTGCGATGGTGATACAATTCTGCTTTTCAATTAGTTGATGGTGTTTGACATTAAATTATAAGCAGGTCAGTTTCACGTAATAAGCTGTTTCTTTGGGTCTGAGTAATTCATGTGATAAAAATGCTGTTATAGGCTATACCGTTTTTCTGGAAAACAAAGCAGTACAACAACATTTCTATCTCCAAAATAGTGCATTTCTGCAGTGTAGGCTACTATAGTGCAACGCAGCTTTTAATGTCCAAAGTTGCCCATACTGTTTTTTCCTGCATACGAACTACAAATACTCCTCCAAAACTACAGTGTTGACACTTGAAGTTGTGGAGTTATATTATTGTAGCCTATTCTAGTATAGAATAAATACCCACAACAGGTTTACCCTTGTCTCACCTATGTCTATGAATTGCAGTAGTGATCAAATGAAAAAGGAAAGAAAGGTGTCCTGATGTGTTGTTTAGGGATGGTCCTGCAATGTTTTCTCGACATATCTCTATGTCTTTTTTTTCTCCCCTCTACCCTCTACTTATGTTTTCACAGATCCTTGCTCCTGATATCCTGAAGTATGGGTTGCATTTTATTAGATGACTCCAACAGAACACTCACAGAAAGGAGAGTGTGTCAAACTACAAGACAGCCGTAAACAATGCCTTTACTGTGGTTTTGCTATGGTAGATATGGTTATTGCTGTACTAGACACAGCTGAATTTACCACCTAAACCATATATTTTCTGAAAGTCTACAGCCTCTAGATGTCAATTTATATAAATTAAGACATGTTCCACCTTCCTACTGACATTTATATCGGTGTACAGGCCCATATTGTAGATGAGAAGCCGACTGTAAAACTCACAAATGTTGGCCTATACTATTAAGGGACAGCTTAATTGACCACCTAAACCATATATTTTCTGAAAGCCTCTAGATGTCAATTAATATCAATTAAGACATGTCCCATCTTCCTACTTACTCTGGTATATCATAAGGCATCGAGGTAGATCGAGAAACAAAATGTTCAGCTGATACATTTTGGCCTACACTATTAAAGGAATTATCCGGAGTAAAATGCACTTTAGATCGATTTACGGATGATTGGGAGTACATACGTTGAGTTGACATCCAAATCATGTCATTCGGATGTGTTTTGAGAAAGTTCGATGTTACCGTTTTTAATCAAAGCTCGTTAGCGTGGAAGTGAGAAGGGCATATTATTTCGCCGCTACAAAACGCTTTTTTTTATACCTCTTCTACAGTTCCAAACAACATTGCACTTACGTGGTAGTGAGTAGAGGGTCCCTAAAGCCAAACCGAAGTATCCCGAGGTCTTTATGTGGTCGGATAGAGTCCAGAATGAATTTCATCAAGCCAGTACGTTTCCGGAAATGTTGCCATCTTTGCTGCCATCTTTAGGGGGAAGTCCGTAGGAGTCGATTGCCAAGTGTGCTCTGGAAATTCACAATTTTGTCGCCGTTTAAAAAAAAAAAAAAAAACATAGTCCAGTCCATACAACTTCATTTCAATTTCAAAAGAAATACTGGACTATGTTTTGTTTTGTTTTTAACGGCGACGAAATTGTGAATTTCCAGAGCACACATTAACATCGAACTTTCTCAAAACACATCCGAATGACATGATTTGGATGTCAACTCAACGTATGTACTCCCAATCATCCGTAAATCGATCTAAAGTGCATTTTACTCCGGATAATTCCTTTAAGGGACAGCTGATTCAACCACCTAAACCAAACCATTAACATTAATTAGGACTTGTTCCACCCTCCTGAAATACTTTGGCGCACTATATTAAAGGCATAGACCTGTGTT
This sequence comes from Alosa alosa, assembly GCF_017589495.1. Taxonomy (NCBI): domain Eukaryota; kingdom Metazoa; phylum Chordata; class Actinopteri; order Clupeiformes; family Clupeidae; genus Alosa; species Alosa alosa. Next base: position 2,336,951 of record NC_063199.1, read on the forward strand.
GTATAGGTGAACTTTAGTCATCAGTATGTTTGAACATGTCTTTCTTTGTACACTTTTATTTCTAATTTCCAGGTTGTCAGCTGTTATCAGGCTCATCACCAGAGCAGAAAGACATAGTGAGACCAGACATGCCAGGAAGGAGCAAGGCACATGCCAGGAAGAAGCAAGGCAAAGCCCAGGATTTTTTCTTTAGCTGTTCCTGCCAGTTATAGAAGGACTGCTCCTGAGAATAGATGGGTGTATACATCGTTTTACAAAATGGGTCTTCTACACATGATGCTTGTCAAGCACTGCTCCTTGACTGGCCAGGGGTCCTCTGTATTGTGACCACTGGTCAAAGGCGCCACATGACTGTCTCAGAGTCCTCTAGTCTACATCATTCTGGTGACAGGACCTAGTCTGACAGGATGGGTCTTGTGTTACTGTGACCAGACGGCTCAACAATGCATCATTTTCATCCATGCCCTCATCACCTCAAGACTGGACTACTGCAACAGCATATGGTCTTGAAAATGATTGTCTTCATTATTACTATTATTATTATTATTACAGGTCTCTCTGCACCAGAACCAGCAGGTTCAGAGGAAGCTTCTTTCCTGCGGCTGTCACCTTACTGGACTCTAGCTCTGCATCCCGGTGACAATCAATCAACTAAGCACAATACCCTATCCCACCCATAGCGTTCTATTTATTTACAAATGCACATACTGTAATTACAGTTATACATAACCATATTCTACTGCTCTTCATATCCATCCTGCACATACACTTATTCTTACTACTCTTAATGTTACTGTTTCTGCACTATAATGGTACTGTTAATGGTTCTGTTTCTGACCTGTGAGCTGCCATGCAAACTGCCTGGAGTCTGGATTGAGCAGACTAACGTTAACGTTAACGTTGAAGAACTCTGCATTAGCCTACGGACCAACAAACTGTCGCTGTTATAGCAGCTAAGTCCACCGAGTTGCTGATCCACAAGATCGCCCACGACTTTCGGACTGGTATGCTTCCAGTGATCTCCAGACCAGCGTTCACGTTATCTCCAGACTGCCAGTGAGTGTTTTAACTTTGTTGGCGTTGCATCGGTTGTGGAGACACAGCTGTGCGCAGTTTCACGCGAGTCATCATTGCCCTTGGACATTTTCAGCCGGTTGGAAATTGGACTAATTTTATTTTTATTTTTTATTTATTAATTTGTTTGTTGTCTGTCTTGTATGTCTTGGTGTCACGGGTACGCTGACGACTACGCCGCTCCGTCCGCTATTGTCTTTGTTAGTCTATGTGTCAATGACAATGTCTTATATGTGGAGCGCTTTGGGTTGCACTCTGTGCATGTTAAATGCGCTATACAAATAAAACTGACTTGACTTGACTTGACTTACCACACTGCACATAGCTGTACATACTGTACATATCTGTTCATACTAAATATCCATATTTATTCTGTTTTTCTTGTTCTGTTAATACACTGCATATATCTATATTATTCTTACTACCAAAATATTGTTAATGTTACTACATTGCACATATCAGTACATGTTGTTCATATTACATGGGTATATTTATTCTACTCCTATAAGGTAACTGCTAATACACTGCACATATTTATATCTAATTTATATTACTCTAAACCACTTTCTGTAAACCAACTGCATATTACTTTTCTGGAATATCATGGAATTTTAAGAAGTCTATTCCAGACATGGAAAGTCAGGGAATTGTATCATTTTTGGGGCAAAGTCATGGAAAATCTACTAGCCAAAATTCAATAATACAAGCATATTTACACACTGCATATTCCACAAGCATATTTCCAACTGTTTATTCAATGTGCCTATTTATTCATCTTGTTCTAAAAAAGTAAAAGACTCTTGACTGCTATGGATGCTCTGAAATCATTGGTCGGTATATTGTACTACTCAGTTATTATAGCCTATAGTAAGTCATGGAAATTCATTTTTTTTGTCAGGGAAAAGTCATAGAATTTTACATTTGACTTAAAGTGGGAACCCCGTTTGTACTTGTACTCTGCACAATGACAATAAAGTTGAATCTAATCTAATCTTATTATTATTGCCTGTACTGCTTTGTATTTGCACCTTTGCTGTATGTTTTATGTGTATTGGACAACCCCCTGTTTAAAGCAATCACAAACATATATTTTGATTGATTACAATGGGATGATTACAATGGGAAACATAATACTGTACATCTCGACTGTACATCTCGTGATAAGTAGTTATTCACCATCATTTGCAAATTGGTAATGACGGTTAAAAGTGATTGGGGGAGAGGCGAGAGACACGTATGGAGCACAGCTGAAGACGCACTGTCACGACATATAAGCAACTCTTCTGCAGGATAAATGTTTTTAATTCAGTCATTTGAGCAATATACTGTAGGGTAAGTGTTGCTTTTTCCAGCCTATGTTTATGATGGTAACCCATTGTCAGTCAATTAGTGAAAGTAACTGCATATAACTGTCTTGTCGTTGACTGACACGGTGAAGTTAGTTTCACTTTGCCAATGAGTTCAAATAATAGAGGAGTTTTAAATGCGTGAAGGCTATGCTAGGTTTTAGTAAAGCATGGTTTAGTGGAATGACTATTCCATACGGTATCGCAGGCAGCCCCCTTCAAATGCGCCGTTGATTGTCAAAATACTGATGCATTTATTTGACATTGCGCTTTACGCGTTAAAGGGAATGACAGATGTCATTCTCATTGAGTTAAATGATGTTATACGCCCCAAACACACCCATGACTGATTAAAAAACCTAGGAACACCTTGTTGCGCCATGCGCTCGACGTTTGATAACGAAAACCCTCCCAATGTGGACTGGACATCCTTCTAAAATAAGCTTTTGACGAGTGACGATAGGGCCCTTAATCTTCAGAAACATGCCGTTTAGAGAGCATATTTTGACATATGTTGTTAAACAAAAGTTGCATAAACCATGCACAAACCATTAAAACACCCATATTTTGATTGATTATGATACACAGAGGTATACTGTGCTGAAATAAACCCAATTTCACTTATAGGTGCTGTGGGAATTTTGGTGCACAAGAAATCTTCAGAAATGACCGTTCAGAGAGCATATTTTTGACAGATGTTGTTAAACAAAAGTTCTTAAATCATACACAAACAGTTAAAACATCCATATTTTGATTGATTATGATACACAGAGGTATACTGTGCTGAAATAAACCCAATTTCACTTATAGGTGCTGTGGGAATTTTGGTGCACAAGAAATCTTCAGAAATGACCGTTCAGAGAGCATATTTTTGACAGATGTTGTTAAACAAAAGTTCTTAAATCATACACAAACAGTTAAAACATCCATATTTTGATTGATTATGATACACAGAGGTGTCGTGTGCTGTACTGAAATAAACCCAATTTCACTGACCTTGCCTGCCTTGGCAAGTTTGATGTAGGCTACTGGACATACTCAAAAATTACAATTCAGACACCCTTATTGGCCAGACAGGCCTAGGTAAGTGTCACACTCATTATTTCATGAAATGTTGGCATGTGGCACATATTTTGATACAGGGAATGATAACAAACTTGTTTGTCAAATTTGAGACCTCCAGCTGCTTGTATGTTGGCAGGATTGGAAAATCTAGATTTCTAGGGGGCGCTATAGAGCCTGTGAATATGTGAGGTGTGATTTTACTTTGCTCATATATTTTGTCCTACATAGACATTACATGCCAAATTTAGTCTGTCTATGAGGTATGCAAGTTAGAAATGCTAACCCTAGGTTTAGATGGTCATAATTTGCATAGGTCAGACAGGCCTTGGTAGGATTACACCAGTTAATTCAAGATAGTGCTAGCATCTGACACATATTTTGATACAGGGGTTGATAACAGACTAGTTTGTCAAATTTCAGACATCTAGTGGCTTGTGTGTTGCCAGGAGGCGGAGCCAAATACAGGAAATATTGTATTTCTAGGGGGTGCTATAGAGTCTGTGATGTGATGTGTGATTTTACACACTCATATTTTGTGTCATATACGGATGTCACTCAGCAAATTGAATCAGTCTAGGGGGTTACAAACGCTAACCCTAGGTTTAGATGTCCTTGATTTGCATATGTTAGAAAGGCCTTCATAAGGTTACACCAGTTATTATCAACTAATACCAACATGTGGCACATTTATTGATAAGGGTGTAAAAACAAAATAGTTTGTGAGATTTGAGACCTCTAGCTGCTTCTGTGTTGCCAGGAGGCGGAGCCAAAGATTAGGGAAAAAAAGAATTTGTAGGGGGTACTAGAGTCTGTGAATATGTGAGGGTTGATTCCATTTCACACACATATTTTGTGCCATCCAAGGATGTTACAAGCCAAATTTAATCAGTATATCATAGTTAGAAATGTCAACTCAGTTTATACATACATGAATTGCAAAGGTCAGATAAGGTTATACCAGTAATTTTCAACATGCGGCACAAATTGATAGGGGATAGAAAAAAAAATGGTTTGCTGTATTTGAGACCTAAATCTGATTGTGTTGCTGTAGCTTCCTGGATGTGTAAGGTCATTTCACTCCGATCCCATATTTAAAAAACCTAGGTTAACATTAACAAACTCACCTTGCTGTCGTCGCCTGTCGTCTTTTCAGGCTCTTTGTTTCACTCCATAGCTGCTTGGATGACTATGAAAGTATAGGCTGGGGCCAGGTAGGCCTACATGCCTGTCGTTCTCCATGGCCAAACGGCATACAATGATACGAAATAGCATAAAATGCTTAACATGGCACACCAAATACATGTAGAACTCCTACACATACAGCTATGCAGTCACCCCCCAATCCCTCGCCGCTTTGTACCCCCAGTCTGACAAGTGGGTCTGTGTCCAGCGCAGACATGGCTGCAGGACCGGATGGCTGCTTGCCTGCGCTGGGTTACCATCCACCCCACCACTCCCCTCCCCTGTTGCAAGTCGTGTGTTTTTCATGTTGTGAAGTGTACTGACTATGTGCTTATGTTGCTGAGGTGTTTTTTGTTGTTCCCACACTGTACTCCCCACAGGAGCATAGTCTGGCGGTTGCTTTTTCTCCTCCCCTCTCCTCAGGTTATGCTGTATTCTTCCTCAATGCCCTGTCTTCTTGTCCTGTCTACCCCCTTGTCATATTGTTTGGGTAATGTATGGTTGATGGCTAATTTCACTGGTACTTGTGACAATAAAGGCACTAAAATGGTAATAAAACCATATGCCAGGATGAGATCACTGTTCAGAGTGACGCATTATTTTAAGCGCGGGTACTTTTTATGATATTATAGAAGGATAGATCCATGAAGGTAGCCTAAATGATATATTTTCGGAATGCTTGTAGTGTGTAGGTGTGATTTAAGCTATAATAATATATTAAATAATATAATATATTAAATAATATATTAAATCATATTCCACCCTGCTGTGTGTTTAATAAAACCATATGCCAGGATGAGATCACTGTTCAAAGGTGACGCAGTATTTTGAGCGCGGGTACTTTTTAGGGTATTATAGAAGGATTGGAAATGCATTGATTCCAGTTGCGGCTACTGGAAGCAACCGGAATCCATGCATTTCCACAGAATTATTTTTGGAATCTGGTCCCTTATCATAACTGTTCATTCGTACTCGTCGCTCGACTTATTGTGACTAAATTCATGATGGCGGCGAACGGTAAACTTCATGAAGGTACTGTCTGTATTAAATCGTCTAAACTACCAGTGCTTTTTGAAAGTTCTCAAAAGACTCGTTTTAAATGTCAAGGCCCTCGGAAGTCTACCAATGAAGTATGGAGCTACTTTGAGCCTCGTAAATGGTGTAAAACAGTGATTTATTTGCATGGCTAGGCCGATGCCCGAGGCACCCCCATCGAAAAACTGTTGGTAGAATCGGCTAACTAGCGCCAGATTTCTAAGTGCAGGGGACAAGCCGAGATGAGCTATGAGACCTACGTTCACACTCGGTATCATGTTTCAACACACTTTAGGTCAATATCACACCGGAATTCTCCTTTAAGATGATTAGAGATCTTCTCAGGTTGACATTTCTGTTTTATGAACTTTTTATCCTAATTCCTATCCTAATTTTTTCATGAGCTGTAAGCCATAGTCATCCAAAATAAGACAAAATAATTTAAATAGTTTACTTTATATGTAATGAAAATAAGTAGAGAAAATGTTTTTTTTTTCAATAAAATTAGGGAGAAAATTTCCTTTTTCACAATATTCCATTTTTTTTGAGACCCACCTCACAAATGACTTCATATTAAGGAAAGGTTATTTATTCTAAGAAAGTACACAACATAACAGAATATACTTCATCTGATTTACAAAAGACTGTCAGTGAACTAAAGACTTGTAAACATCAAAGTAAAATGAACAACAAAAAATAAACAGGTTTCTTTAGATGCACCTTGACTTTGCTCTACAAAAGTAAAAATAGGTGTTAATGGGCAAAACCTGATAGATATAAAAGTCAAATGTACAAAAGAGAAAATAAATATGTTTCACATTAAAAATCTAGTTTTTTTACTAGTGCAGCAGAGAAATTGAACTGATATGCACTCATACACACACACAACACAATTTCTAGTGTGCCAAACATACAAGTACAATTAAAACATTGGAAAGAGAATCCATCACACCCTCAAACAGAACAGTAATATAAACAGTATTTCATAACAGCAGAAATGAACACAGTATTCTGAAGCATGTTGTACCTAAAGCAATAATTGGGGAAATTGTTTATATTTCCACATTTCTACCCAGTTTTCCTTATAAGAAAATAAAAGCAATAAATGTGTACTAAATACTAGAATTTGTAATAGTCAGGGAGACACATTTCCCAATATAATGGACATCTGCAATCTGTGGAATCTAGAGAGCAAGCTAAAATAAAGACAAATTGATGGAGCAAAAGTGTACTCATAACAATGGTTTCCCCTTATTATTCAGTGACCAAGGTGAGAAGAAAATTCACAAGCTTTCATCCTATATTTGGGAAATAACCACTAGTAGAGTCCCCTTCTTTATATATTCTCTATTGGCCAAAAGGTTAACTTTAGCCAACCTGGCACTATGCTAATGCCAAACGATAGGCCTGTGAAGAATCTGATTCAGTGTAAGGCATAATGTAAAATTGGCCAAGATACAACTGTGCAGTGGAAAAACTACATAGTCCGGTTTGTTAGTGTGAGGTAGATTTGCTACTCGTGTAGATATGCTACTTGCGCAAATGGCCAAACAGACCAAAAGGGTTAAAACTTTATGGGCCACACCAGTCATGAATTTGTTACTTGACGGAGGAAAAGGTTACAGTGGAAACCTGAATTAAAAAGTGTTCTTTCACAGGCTCATAAGGTGAGGTTACCATAATAAAATCACAGTTTCAGTCATCAGATTTAGAAAATAATGTAAAAAAAATACCCGTATTCAAAATGACACCCTGAGAACTTCAGTACATTGAATTGAAAAAAAAAAAAAAAAAAATTAAAGTAATGAGCAATATTATTTACACCATCAAACTATAGTTAGTACACACACTAATTTCTCATGATACACGTTTCATCAGTATTCCCAAAACATAGCCCATAATTCACATTTGAAAGGGCATTACTGAATAGCAATCCAGAATATATATCAACAGTACAGATTTACTAATCAAACTATCCAGGTCACTGTGATGACATTATTAAGACAAACCTTGCCAGACACAATTTGATGCAGTCTCCTTTTGTCTTGGAAACATTGATTGGGCGCATATAGTAAACAGACATGAAAGAGCCTTACAGTTTGATAAACATTTCAAGGAGCCCTTTGCTTTAATATTTACACCAAGATCACAACCATTAACATCAAGGCTACCAGAAAGTAAAACCTCTTCATTTAATGTAACATGATATTCAAAAGCATAGAATTGAAAACAAAACAGTTAAAATGAAGGCAGCAATTATCAATGCATAGTAAGAAAGCAACACTAAACACAGATAAAAAAAAAAATTCCTGTTACACAGGTGTTTTCCGTTTTCCCTCTTTCCACATATGCCCATGGTGGCACACATTTAACATCTAATAATTCATAAATACATTCAGAATGGCGGCAAACACATGCCCTGCACACACTCAAAGATCCAGAGGGATGATCCAATGCTTGTCTAAAATAATCCTTTCAGTTATCCTTAGTTTGTTACACCTGAGTTTACTATTGATTATAAAAAAATAACCATGCAATTTTCCATAAGCATTCAGTGTTTGCTGGTGAATTATCAATCATTTCCAGTTAAAAGTGATAAAATACTTAAGGCTAGGGAATCAATCACATGACAATCATGAAAAAGAACTGCTCTGCCACCTGGCTAATCAAAAGCCTTCTGTTAAGAGACGAAAAAAATCCTCTAAACCCCAAACAGCTATTGGAAATGAAAAGGTTTAGCTGCATTTACATCATGATTATTATAACAGCAAAACTCCCATTTTTGATTAGATGGTTTCAGTCACGATACAAAAATTGTGTATTTATAGACAGTTTAAAAATGATCTGACGGCATATCGTTTTAGTTGATGTTATCTTTAGCTGTACAATCAAGAAAACAAACCAGAATTAAGAAGCTTACACTTAAAAGAATGGATTAGTTTCCATACTGTGCAGTTTAATTCTAAACTTCCTGTTTAGTGTTTAGAGCACTGAAGAATGCAGCAGTGAACATCTACTGCCTGTAGGGTATAAAAGACAAATGCAAAAGCCCTCTGTTTCTTATCCATCATGAATACAGACCAACAATTGTTGATTTAAATCTATAAATCCAATTAGTCCCCTCACCTGGGATGAAAGAAATTTTCAGATGGCAGGCGACTCTGTAGTGGCATTCTCCCTTGGAAATGGGGAACTAAATGGCTACGTCTAGAGACAGAGATGTGCGTTTGGCCAAGTGGGAATGGAAGCCGCTGGGGATGCTGCAAAGCCTCCATGAAATGACAGTTTGGTTGTTGGGGGCTATAGTGTGCTCTGGCATAATTTTGAGAGGGAAACGTGACTCTGTTCATCATGTGTAGTGGATGAGCACGCCCATCTTGCTGTATCCCACTTTGCACTGTCTGAGTATCATACATGAGGTTGGCTGAATGCTGTGGGTAAGTGGGATGACTGTGTGGCGCAAGTCTGTGGCTGTCCAAATCTAAAATTTCTTTCGGGCTCTCAGCTCGATCAAGGCTTTCTTCAAGCTGAGCAGGCTTCACTGAACTGACTGCCTCCTTAGCCTCTACAGGGCCACCATCAGGCCTGCTGGAAAGAGGACTTGGGGAAATCAAGCTGCCACCTGTACCGTCTGAGCTCACCTGAGAAATGCTGCTCTCTTTGAGATGGCCATTTACACTAGCAGGTGGGTATGCATTACCAGGGCCAGAGTAGTGGCGTCTGTGCCATTCTTCAGTCAGAAAGCTACTTCTGTTGCTTTGTTGCTGAGGATAGTAGTGCTGTTGCTGATACTGTGGAAATACATCCGAGCGTCCCTCAGGAGGCTTACCGGCTATGTGATATGAATACGGGACATGATGCTGATATGACGGGTAGCGAGCATCACTGGGGTGGATATTAACATTTTGGGATGTGTTCTGACTTGGAGGTTGGCCATTTGGAGACTGCACAGATTTCTCAATGTGCTGCATGTAGAGCTGATTTATTTGACTGCTATGGTTGTAATGGGCTGAGGTGTCATTCTTTTGGCCATGGTGAGACGGAGGTATAACTTGGCTATGAGCAGCACCTGCCACCTGAAAGACTCCAAGAGACTGGTCTTCCACTTGTAATTGTGATTTTGCACTTGGCTTAAGAGGACCATTAGCAGACCTAATCATGTCTGAGTTACTGTTATCTTGAGATTCCGAGATCTCCACTGAGACTTTCTGTTTTTGGGTCTCACTGTGTGTATGATCTCCATTGTCTGCTGCAGTACTCTGGGTATCAATCTGGGGCACAGTGGAACTGACAGGTAAAGAAGTAAATGGAATGGTCTTTGGAGCACCTGGCGGCTCAGATTTTAGATTGCTCTGTTTGTCCTGTATGTGCACTTTTACATCACGTGGAATGTTTACTGCAGAGCTCTGAGTGATTTGAGAGGGACTATGGGGAGCACAAAGAGGTGTTTTTTGAAAGCTGTCAAAGTGGGAATTCTGAGTCATAAACAGAGGCATTTTCTGCTCTTCTGATATCTTTAGTGCACTGGAGACTTGTTGAGGCACCGCCTGGGGAACTTGTTGTCCTTCCTGTGAGGTGTGTGGAGAGAACTTCTGTGGCTTAAGTGAAGAAACATTCTGGGGAGACTGTGAGGACCCATCAAGTGAACTCTGTTGTGATGTAGTGGAAGATGCATTGTAGGGAGCATGCTGAGGACCATTTGAAGAATTCTGTAAGGTTGGGTTATGATGAACTGTATTCTGAGAATTCTGTGGCAGATGAGTTTGGGATAGTTGACTAGGTTCACCCAGAACTGTTTGTTGGGGAGAATTCTGAGATACTTGACCATGATATTGTGGGACACAGTGGTTTCTCTCCTGTTTGCACAGATCAATGACAGGTACATGACTCCCTTTCTCTGAGACTGAGCCTTGGTCATAAGGTTTCTCATAAGAAATTCCCGATTTAGTTTTCACTGGACCTCTTGCTTGAGCACTTGTGCACTCTAAGGAGTTGGAAAGAGTTGCAGACTTTGGCTTAGCTGACAAGAGTCTTTTTGATGGTGACAAACCTGTGAAGACAAAAACTTCCTTTAAGATGGCATGATGGAGAATTCTATGAATCACATCATTACAGGTGGTCTTCTGAACTTAACAAACATTAAAATAAATGCAAAATAACCTTGGTTGCAGGAAATCACATATCAGTCTCAGAAACTAAAACAGGGTAACATCAGATAGTCGTCAGATTAATGCAATGCCGTTTCCCGAATGCATTTACTCAGGAGAGCTCAATGTTGTTTGATTTTAAATTCACTAAAGTAATAAATAACATCTGATTTCAGACAAAAAGTAAATGTTATACCCTGAATCAACTCCTGCTAGATTTGCTTTTTTTTAACAAGGTGGCTCCCAAATCCCGATGCAGTGAGAAGCAATGCGTGGCCATCCAATGAAAACTGTTTTTCTCCCCTTCAAAGTTGAAATTTGCTCGATGTAAACGGTAGGAAGTTAGTCATCTTGTTGTCTAACATTCAAAAGAAAAACACGACCGAAGCCCCTCTTGCTACTGTGAAGTCACCGGTGTTGAAGTATTTTGTCGTTCATTTACTTCAATTAACACTAACTTAGCCTACTTAACTTAGCAAGTGAAAAGATGTAGTTACAGTCCAAAATTACTTTAAGGCTTAAAATGCACATTGATAAGTACATATTCCATTAACACTGACCTTGGGTCTCATCGGAGTGTGCTGAAACAATCAAATTATCATTCTGTGTTGTTTCATTTCACCATGTTCATGTCTCTGTTCGTTCGGTTTACAACCTCCCAGTTGGAATGTTTTAAAAAAAAAAAAAGTGGTTTCAAAAGAAAAGCCCCCGAAACAGAATAGGAAAATGCCAAAAAAATAAATTACATACAAGGAATGCATTAATAGTAATATTAAAAAAAGGTCGAGAATAGAATCGTGACACCCCTAATATACTGTAGTCTTTGCCTCTTTTAAATTTTCTGTAATTTTTTTCTGCTCGAAATAACCGGTCCAACCGGGACCCCCCAAACCATTCTACAGGGCCCCCCTGACCCCGTTTAGAGACACCTCCACCATATCTAAGTGGTTTTATACTGTATGTAATAGCGTCTACTACTACTATAGGGCATGGTGGTGCACTGACTCCTCAGTTTTCCCACAATTCTGCTATCTCAATTCTACTCTTCCTCAGTTTTTTCCCCACATTTTGACAATCTCAATGCCCAAATTCCCTGTCCCTATACTCTAAAACTTCTTGGACTCCGCTCAGTGTTGCTACTATAGCCTATTATAGCCTATTAATAGTAGTAGAAGTCCGTTATTATTATCATTATTATTGCCATCCTTCTGTAAGCTACTTACAGAAGCTGCCCCTTGTGTCACTTAAATTACCAGCAGACACAAGCCAGAACTTTTGGAAGAGTACATACATCAACGTTTGGAAGAATACATCAACGTTGTTCCTGTGGCTTATCTTTAAAAGCCCCAACGGTAGGTTTCCACACAGTGAAACACCTCGCGGATTTTGGCCAGCAAATTTTGCCTCGGGGCGTGGACATCCAAAGCGCTAACCGTTTGACTACCGTGTCTAGCCAGTGGTGGCAAGCGAGCTAATTCGGCTATCAGCTAGTTCAAAAGTTTAAGAACTTCATGAAGACATACAGGGGTCTTTATGCCTCAGTTAAGTTGATGTTGATAAACAACAACTCATGTTCATAGAAACAACAAGGTCACTAAGACATAATATATCTCATACCTGTGTTGCAGCATGTAGCCTAGCTTCTGTGCTAGGCTTACAATGAAATGCAATGTCCGGAAATGCTCTTTGGTCTGATTATGTCCTTCCCGGTTTTCTGACCTTAGCTTTTCTAGTTTGGCTAGTATTTTGCATTCTGGGCTAGCACTATCGTTACCAGCATTTTGATTTAATTTCAAATTATCATTCTTCTTTTTCGAAGCATCTTGTTTAATCGCAGGTCTATTTCTTGAAGATGTTGCCATTGTCAATTTGTGATGAAATGCCGAGTTTTAAGAAATTTGTTAGGTTATTTAGTATTTGGTTGGACGGAGCTCAACCTCTAGGTTGCTGCTTAAAGCATGTCATCACGCATGTCGGAACATTTATCTCGTTTTGTAGTGTCATTTTGAAGTATATGTTTGCCAGCAAAAGCTTTTCAACAAGCATAAGGCCATCCTTAAAAATATTCTTGTTTGCAGTTACAGCCAAAAAAAATTAAAAATGAGTCGGTAGGTAGGTCATTTTTATTTTTTTCAAGATTCAAAGTAAAAAAATAAAATAAAATTTTGGTCATGGTGATCACGTAGGAATGAATTTACACAAATGTGCATATCGTGACGTAACTGACTGGGTCTTGCGGACCCATATTTTGAGAAATGCTGAATAGACCACAACCAATTTCAGTACCTCGACACGGTCACCGTTAGACTAGCGGGGAGAAGGGATGGGAAAAGATCTGGGCACAGTTCTTCCAGAACTTCGTGCCAAGTAAAAGCGTTATCAGTTTGTGTGAATGAAACGAAGCGTAGGGCCATAGTGTGACATGCGTAAAACCAATGGTGTAGAGATGACACCACAGGGTTTTATTTAGGTGAGCTACGTTTGCATATAGGCAATTTATATTCACAATACTTAGGCCTACTATAATAAATATTATTTTATTGCATTTGTATTGGTTGTTTAGAGTAAAAAAAAAAAAACAATCGGTCGGTATTAACGCAAGTTTACAACCGGCAAGTCGGTCGGACTAAAAGGGTCGGTTCTAAATTGACAGGGTCGGTCGGGTTACGGCAAACGAAAGTGAAAGTGGCTACCACTCGGTTTCTTTTCTATACCAGCTATCCTGGGAAACCTTTTGAAATTGCAAAGGGAAAGCACTAGAGATGCACCAATAGATCGGCTGGTGACTGGAATCGGCCGATTTTCACGTGATCGGCCATGACCGGCGACCGGCCGGTCAGTCTGAGACATGCCGATTTTATCCCGGTCAAATGCACTTGTGCGCCACAATTGTAACAACACCCAGCTGAGTTTGCAAAGTTTGAAGAAGCTAGCAACCAGGCCAACACTCAGGGCTGGATGTAGGGCTACAAAGAAAGCGCTAATAGGCTACTGAGTTTTTCTATGCAGCAAACGCTGTGCTTTGCCATTAGCCTACTGCGTGGAATTTACTAAGCTGTCACTTCATTAGGCTACGTAAACATCGCTCATCACCGCCTGTCACTGCCGCTAATTGCGTGCCCACAGCTGAACCACAAGCGCTGCTGAACGGAGATAACCGATTGCAATGCGACATTAAAAATAATCAGTTTAGCGATCATAGGCTACATAATAAGATGTCAACAAGCAGCAACATTCAGTAGCCCTAGTAGTTCTACTCCACTTAAAAAAAATATACTCGGAACTATTTACTGCACCTAGACTAGGGCTATGCCTTAAAATACCCTAGTAGATTGAGAAGTGGATGTTGTTAAAGTGAACAAATGATAGCCTATTAGAAATGCAAACAAACGTTAAAGTTGCTTTTGACATAGTAGCCTACAATGAAGAAAACTGATGCTCTGAATACTGAATCAGCCGTCTCTGAAAGTTTCTAGGCCTATAGCCTAATTGATGCATTTAACCGGAATTTGGATTTAATTTTTTCACCGCAAAACAGACGTGCACTGTTTTCATATATGGTGGAGCACCTAATCGCCATTAGCACTTCTCCTCCCCTGTGTTTGGTGATAGCCTAGGCTACAACCACTTTTCACTCGCCATCCCATAAATTCATCAATGCATATGAAAATATGTTACATGGTAGCATGTTCAAATGTATCATGACAATTTTTCTTATATCTTTAGTTGGATATTGGATGTGAGAAGAATAAAATGGGTGTTCCATAACTTAACTTAATCCATAATTTGATACTGCAACTAAAGTTAGACTTGAAGAAGAATCTGTCTGCTCACCAGTTCCATTTTTTTAACAGCCATTTCATTATTGATAAGTTGATTACATGTCTATATTAACATGTTCTATCAAAGAAAAGATAGAAAATAACTATTTGTGTGTGTGCTGTAAAATGGTTAGAAGAAATGAAATTGGAATCGGCTAAAATCGGTATCGGCAGGTCAAACTCTATGAAAAATCGGAAATCGGTATCGGCCCAGAAAATTGCAATCGGTGCATCTCTAGAAAGCACGCATTGTTATATTGAATCATGTATAGCCTACTCTGTTATTTAGTAACCTACTAGCCAACATGGGCAAATCCGTTTCATGTCCACTCTGTCTCTGGCAGTAGGCTAGTTTACGCAAGCAACTCCTCAAGGCACTAGTAGTATGTAGGCGGTTATGAAATAGGCTCCCTCCTTGGTGACCAGGGTATCAAATTAAACTAGAAGTTCTCATACACATGTTAGTGGCATTCCTCCCTAGAATGAATTTAAGGCGAAAAAAACTGTACTTCTCCAAAGCTCAACTCTCCTCTTTTCCATAAGCTTTCTGCCTCTCAACCAGCAACCCACTTAAAAGAACATGTAACTTCTTTGGGAAATTAGCTTAGGTTAGTGGTCTATACATTTTTTGACTCCTTAATAAAGTACATCTCCTTATATTTTTACAAAAATAATCTGAAACATGCTGCATACCTTTGCAAATCCCTTTCTGATTCAAAGCCTACTAGCCCACTGCTACAGAATTATGATAGTCAGCTCAGGTTGCATTTATAGGCTATAATTAAACTGTTTATCTGGTTTGACATCTTGTTATCTTGTCTGTGTGTAAATCATGATATTGAATTCTGGTACAGTGAAAAGATGTCATGTAAAGACAGAATAATGAAGCAGAAAAAGGAGCCATGTGCACAGCCCTGGAGATTGGGCACAAATATGGCAGCGCTCTCCAGTCTCGTTAAAGTGACGTAGTTGGCATCTGCTAAATGGGCCGTTTTATTCCCCAGTCTAATTACAGTTGTAAATGAGCTTGTAAAACAACATCCGAGCATTTTTTTGACAGACCAAAGTTGCATACTTTCTATGTTAACAACCAAGAGAAAACTAGCTAAAAAAAAAAACTCTGCTCACCCATGCTATGAACCCTTAATTACTAGTGGACATACACTACTCACAAAAAGTTAGGGATATCTGGCTTTCGGGTGAAATTTAATGTTTCAGCACAGAAAGTACTGAAACATTGAACTGTTGGACATGCCTAGTTAAGGTTTAGAGAAGATCACATTAAGTTCACCTGTAAAGGTTATAGTGGATTTTAGGTTCATCCTAAAATTTCACCCGAAAGCCAAATATCCCTGATTTTTTGTGAGTAGTGTATAACCGAATAAACTAAAATCACCGATTGTTAACATTTTACTTACTTAACTTACAGTTCTCACCCATTTCTTTGTTGTGGATGCTGTGGCTGTCAGTGACAGGACATAGAGGCTGGACATCTGGTGGGGCCTTCTGAGAAAAGTATAGTGGACCACTGCCCTGAGGAAACACCGGAAAGGTGGCGACTGGTCGGCTAGAAGAAGCTTGAGAAGAGGCAGTCAACTGCTGCAAGGCGAGCATCTCTGGACTCTCAAGCATAGAAGCCAAGTGAGGCTTAGAGTTTGAAGGCATCATTGGCCGCTGAGAGATGGGAGGAAGGGAGCCAACAACACCTGGAATCTTGTTCTGATTGTTGTGTGGAGTGCAATCCACTGGTTGCTCTGGCCAAGATTTTGGTGGTAAGGGATGAACCACACCTAGGTTAAATGGGTGTCTCTGTTTGCGATTTTGCTCCAACATCATGGGTCCACTCTGTCTGGGCTGAAAATGATTGTTCATCCCTGACCAGATGTTAGGTGGCTGACCAGGAGGACATGAACTATGTTGAGGGGGAACATCCAGGCCTGAGTGTCTGCTGACACCTCGGTAGAACATCTGACCCCCATCAGGACGCTGGTTAGATGGGTACATGCTGCCCTCTGATGGTGGTGTACACAGGCCTCCAGACTGTAGGGCTACTGGTCTGGGACCCAAGGAAGGGCCATGCATAGGACCCATGTAGGCATGTTGCTTCTGGTGATGCGGTGGAAAAGGTCTAGTCTCAGTCATTGGGTACCTTGGGCCTGCATAGTGTCCCTCTCCATAAGTAGCCTGTAATGAAGAGACAATTATGGTTATACAACCATTCTATATGATTCCTTAGATTGCTTAAAGGTGAGGGGTTTATCATTAAAAACACACTTTGTAAAGGACACACAAAGATCAAGTATAACACTTTTTTTTGTTGTTTACACAGCACATTAGCTGGTTACAAATAACCAGGGTGCAATGAGAAAAAATAACATTGAAACATTTTATAAAAATTACTGCTCTGGTGACCTCCCACTTCCAATGCACCATTGTCGCTTGAGTGCAACTCTAAACATTCAGATCCTTTTTTTCCTTACCACACTGTAATAATCTGTAATAAGTTTTCTGAAAATAATTTACAAACCAGAACATGTGCCATACAGTTGACCATGAAGGCTCAATTTCTTGCAGCTGTTAAAACATGAGCTAGGTAGGTAATATACAGCGGGGGAAATAAGTATTGAAAAAATTGAAACATTTTTTTCAGTAAGTATACTTCCAGTGAGGCTATTTGCATGAAGTTTCCACCAGACGTTAGCATTAACTCAGGTAATCCCCCATATTAACATTAAAGTTCATAAGTAGTTATGTGTAATAAAGTTGAATGACAGGAAAAGCCTTTATTTGTAATGGCAGCTTCAAGACAATTTCCTGTATGACGAAACTAATCAGATGCAGTATTCAAATGTGATAGCAGTCTAGATAATCTTGAAGATTCCAGGGGTTCCTATTGTGAATCCTGATCTTTAGTTAACCTCATGAACTGTTCAGTTGGATTTACAGGAAGTCAGACTCCATTCATCATTCTTTCAACTGTATGAAGTCTGCCGGTACCATGAGATGAAAAACAGACCCACACCATGATGACTCCACCTCCAAACCTCACTGTTGGTATGGTATTTTTAGGGTAATGTACAGTGCCATTTCTCCTCCAAACATGGTGTAGTATGACATCCAAAAAATTCAATTTTGCTCTAGCCTGACCAGAATACATTCTCTCAGTATTTCATAGGATTGTGAAATTGTTAGCAAACTTAGTGTAGCAAACTTTTAATGGGCTTCGACATGTTTTTCTTCAGTAAGAGGAGCATAGAGGCCATGGCGGTGGAGTGCATTACCTATTATTTTCTCTGAAATAATTGTACCTGCTGCCTCCAAGTCTTTCTGGAGCTTTCTCTGAGTGGTCCTTGGCTCTTGGGCTACTCTTCTGACTATCTTTCTGACTCCCTGGTCAGAAATCTTGCGAGGAGATCCTGTGCATGATGCAGCGATGTTCCTTCCACTTGCAGAAAATGGCCCCAATGCTGCTTACTGGAAGATTCTTAAGTTTTGAAATGCATCTGTAACCAGTTCCATTGATGTTTTGTGCAACAATAAGGTTGTGAAGGTCTTGGGAGGGCAAAAACCTTTTTTACCCCCCCCCCCCCCAAAAAGCCTTTCTTTGCCTTGGTGTACTGCTTTCTCTTAGTGTGTTCAATACTTCTTTCCTGTGTCATTCCACTTTATTGCATATAACTCTACTTAAGGAGTGTAATGTTTGGATTTTTATATATATTTACCTGAGTTAATACTAATGTCTGGTGAAAATGTAATGCAAATAGCCTCACTGGAAGTATACTTACTACTTACTGAAAAAAATGTTGACGTGTTCAATACGTATTTCCCCCACTGTACTGTATAACCAACACCATGAAGGGATTTTTATCTACATCAAGCTTGTGGTGTAAATACACTGTAAGAGTAAAAAAAAAAAAAAAAACTTTTGTTTTTTCTCAAAATAAAATTGGCTTCCCGTTAAGTTTGGACAAGTATGCAATGCAAGTGTATTCATCTATGAATGAAATGAACATGGGCACTTCATACACAGAATGAGAAACTGAGCTATTCCCACACTGATTTTCATGCCGTATAAACTTTTAATGGCCATACTGTCAACATGTTTGTCTTCCATCCTACAAAGTTTGGGAAAGCTAAGAATAAGCAAAATCTGGAACTGTGCGGCAACCATTTTCCTGGATTCTGTCTGATTTAGATACGGAAGGATGTTTGGATACGGAATGACCCAAATACTAATACCCAATGACTAAAGAATTTTAAGTGCTCATGTAACTTCAGTGCCGCTTCTGAAGGGGAAAACTCTCATTTGATTATGTTGGTGGGAAATTTTTTTGTAGTTTGCTACTTATACTGTGTGAAAAATATCTACCGACATTATAGAAATGTGTTGATCATTATTATTAAGATTAAGACTGAGAGTCTTGAATTTGGCATTCAAGTCTATGAGAATCAGGGAGTGTTTCCATGCACACCATATTCCAGTTTTATTCGGAGTAATGAGAATATTCCAATTGTGTGGTAGTCATGTAAACGCCTTATTCCAGCTGCCATAACCCAATTAAGCTCGTATTCCGTTTACTAAAAACCTGAACTAAATGTACAAAATATGTCCACCACTCAGTCCTGTATATTCTCTACGCAAAAATAAATCATTCTGGTCAATTTGTCTCCATCTCCTACTCTTGCAACTTTTGTGTATGACGAATCAAAACGATAAACAATGGCTCCGTGTCAATCTTGTGCTGCTACATGCCCACCAAGTTTCGTGCACCCCGGTCTTTCAGTGTCCCGGGAATCATTGACACAAAATTGTTTAAGAAAAAAAAAACCTGGGGGAAAAACTGACTATTTCATTCCATCTGCGCCTGTTTTTTTGATATTCTGGTAGCTTGTTTTGATCTGCTAACAATTGGCAAATAAAGCAAAAAAAGGGTTGAAACAAGTTTGCAATTCTAGAGGTCAATTTATGTATTAAAACTAGGGGTGTCAAGATTCAAATCCTCGATTCGATTTCATTTTCGATTTTAAAGTCAAGATTCGATTCAATTTTTGACCCTTTTTAAAATATTACTATTAATGCATTCCTGGTATGTTATTTACTTTTTTTTGGCCTTTTCCTTTTCTGTTTCGGGGGGCTTTTATTTTGAAACCGCTTTTTATTTTGAAACTGTTCCAACCGCGAGATTGTAATGTAAACAGAACAAACATTAGGCTAAACAGAGACGTGAACATAGTGAAATGAAACAACACAGAATGATAATTGGATTGTTTCAGCACACTCTGAAGAGACCCAAGGTTAGTGTTCATGGAATATGTACTTATCAATGTGCATTTTAAGCCTTAAAGTAACTTTAGACTGTAACTAGATCATCGTTTCACTTGCGAAGTTGAGTAGGCTAAGTTAGTGTTAATTTGTGCAAGAGGGGCTTCGATTTCAGTAGGTTGATGTGTATATTTTAACTGGCTGCAGCTTAAAACTAGACTGCATTTCCGGCGGGAACTGCGAAAGTGTGCTTGCCCTGGTCCGGTCAGCAACGTGAGCAGACAGTGGCATACGCTATGCTGAACCAGGCTTGATCCAGGCATTGTACCAGTGCCTTTCAGTGTTGGAGCAGAGGCAATATCTCAAAAGCTCTAGGAGAGGGCTATTCAACTATTGGCTTGCGGGTTGAATGTGATTCGTTGGATTTTACCTTTGGCCTGCCTTCAAATTTAGCTTCTATGACTGAGATCAAATCAATAAAATAAAATGACAGCAGTGATTGGCTGCAAAAATAAATAATGTCACGCGTCTTGCGCCTCTCAAACTAGGCTATCAGGTAACCTACAGAGGAATTGAAATTATGAAATATGACCAAGGCATTAAAAAGCTGCTTGTTTGTCAGGATACTTTTTCACTGATTTATTTTAAAAAAATATGAGCTATGAGTGTGAATGTTATATATTCCATCCCACAAATTATGTTTTACTGGTTTATTTGACAAATAATCTATATGGATTTGCTCTTTAAAAGACCTTATGTCTGTTTGGGATTGTTTTGTGAGCCTGGGGTTGTTTTGAGAGCCTACTGATGTAGCCCATCTCAGAATAAAGGAATACTTCATATTACTCTAAACCACCGTCTGTAAATCAACTGTATACTACTGTCTACATTGCACTATATTTCTTGACCTGTCTCTGTATGTTTCATCACCTTTCTATATGTTAATTGCTATGAAGGCCAGTCGTTCTAAATGGATGGTTCTATCTCTGCCGTTGTCAAGCGGGCATATCATAGAATTCTGATTAACCTTATCTTATTTAAAACATCTCTATTTTACTTATCCCACTTCCATACAGTGGGTCCCATTAAGAAGTGGCCACTTCATTCAAGGCCACCGTGATTCACACAGCAGCATTATTAAATTAATCTGTCACCATATGCCTATGCTTACGTTTGCAAAGAAAACATTTTAATTTGATTCACATGAAACGTTACATTTCATGTACATGTTGACAATGAGTAGGCTAGTTTTGGTTGTTGGTGGTGTTATTGCATCCCTTAGTTATGCCTACAATGCAAGTTCCCTCGCGATTGGAAGCTCCTGTAGACAATAGTAGACGCATTTCAAAACATCGCGTTAGGAGTCCTTGCCACTTCTTTTAAGCTGGTGCTAGTTTTAGGGCTAAAGTGCTTCGTGAATTACTGTTAGTAAAAAAAATAGCAGTCCTAAAGTTACAAGTGACGAAGTTACGAGTGCAAGCATCTCATATCAAATGACCATGGCATTACGCTAAACAACATAAATCCCAATTAGCAACATACATCTCCTCCCTATAGCTAGCCACACAAGAAATTAATGATACTAAATCTCTGCTTAGCATCTCTGCTTCACCCATAGCTTCTCCGCTTAGCATTCTAATAACAGAAGGGGCACATTTATGTTGACCAGTACAACATGACTCATTATGTCTGTAACTTAACTGTATAAAACATTACATAAAGGACGAAACCATATACAGCACAAACACAGGGAAACCGATAACAGGTTCTTGGCCACAAACTCAAAACGCTCTCTGAAGCCCTGTTCTAGAATCTTTGCTCTGAATGCTGTGTTGCTAGGCAACATCAAATAAACGAAATCGGAGCCATATAAAGGTTACCTTTATATGGCTCTGAACGAAATGATAGTCTTTCAGTATTAAATGTGTACGTGTGCTTCCGAATGGATGTGTGTGGTTTACAATTAGAATAAACAAGAAATAACATTTCCAATAATTTCTCATGATAAATTACATAATATTTGCACCTTCCTTACTTGTGAATCTCACATCATATTTCAAGTAGGCTACACTAGTGAAATGTAATACAACGTTGCCACCTAGCGTCCAGATGTAGGCTATTTAACATTAACGTGACATTGCTTGTTTATTCTTTCGTCAACTCCATGCTTTTAGGAAAACAATCTTTTTATCATAGTTCTCTCTTCAATGAGCGATTACCAGCTCGTTTTTGTAACAGAGATAGCTGTTTGTTGTCCCTAGGTTTACAGAAACACCTATTCATATTAATACGTAGCCTATGGAGTGCTGCCGACCACTGTTCATTACATGGCCCAGAATGCCTTGCATGTCTTTACAACAAAACAACACAGTAAAACCTAAATGCCCGTAAACATATGCATTTGCATACTTGTAACATTTTTAATACTACTCTCCCATCATGATATTTAACAATAATGAAAAATTTTATTTGAATACCGTCAATGTGAAAACAACTCTTATGTAAGCTATATATAGCTACTGTTCTCCTTGCTATTTCAGTTCGTAAGTCCATACTATCCCATGGCAGAACAAGGATTTCATGATTGGGCAAGGTTGTCCAGAGACATTGTGGCTGCCCAGAGGCATTGAGCATACTTGGAAGGCATTGTGATAGAAGGTGAATGGTCGCGAGGGGTGAATGGTGAGTTACCAAATACCTGTGGGTGGTTTTAAGTAAATAATGGAAACTTTTGGAATATTTCTTTTAGCTTATGCACCCTCACATTTGAGTCCCCAGTTCATATACAAAATTTGGTATCGATATGTGACAGTGTTCCTGAGATATGGATCGACTTCCTGTTTGAGCTTACCCGCCCGATTTCGTTTTGGCTGTGACGGGCAAACGCTTTTGAAATCAAAATCCTTCCGTAACTTTTGTGAGGCTTGGTCCAAGGATAATGTACGTCAAGTTTAAATTGGCGTTCGGATCAAATTGTGACCTGTGAAAATTTAGTTTAAACTTTCTGTTCAATCCAATATGGCGGACGAACGGCACGCCCACCTGACGTCATCTTCGCGACCAACTTACACCGGTACTGACCGGACGTTTTAAAGTTGGAACGGTGTCTCTGTCTCAAAGGGCCTAGGCGCTAGGGCTGACAAAAAATTAGGGAGACAGGAAAAATAATAATAATAATAATAATAATAATAATAATAATAAAACTTAAGAAGAACAATAAGTGTGCTGCTTTGGAAGCACACTTAATTAGAGGAGTGTTGACCCTGAGTTCAACACATGCCTGTGCGTTTGTGCGTCGTGGCATACATGCTGGACGTGACATTGGGGGTGTGGCTGCATCGTCGATTCTACTTTTGGAGTTCAAAGTTCGAGATTGAGATGTAATTTCGATCGATTTCGATATAAAATCGAAAATCTTGACACCCCTAATTAAAACCTAAAAGTTTAAATGTTGTGACGGAAATTTTCGATGGGTGAAAGCATCATAATGCTCAAAGCAGGTTTTTCGCACACTGCTGAAAGATGAAGAATCGGTGGAAACCCGTCAAAGCGGCCTATTATAAGGATAAAATGCAAAATAGCGGCTCTGATCTGGGCAAATTCACCTATTTTGAATGAATGAAATTCAGGGACAGAAACCGCTGAGACGTCATGACGCAGACACCAGTTCTACTGCATGTTGCTGGTTTATTCAGAATATGCCGATAAACATGTAAATGGGAACATTCCCATTTCTGCTGGACATGGAAATATTTTGTTTTGAATATTTTCAGAATATGATCAGAGTATGATCCTTAATCAGAATATGGTGTGCATGGAAACATGTGATGTGGTGTGCATGTGTGATGTGATGGTACAGGGAAATTAACTTTATTTGAAGTTGTTGAAATTTTAAGGGAATTTTGTTGCATTGCGCATCTCACCTGTATGTTGTAATTATGTGGTATACACTGTGAACGCGATTCCATAGACATCACTGGATTTTGCCCGTGGACTAACATCAGCTGAGTTAACATTCGGGGCCCAGATGGATCTGTTGGATGATGGAGCTGCTAAGAGTCAAGACATGAGAAGTTTTTTTTTTAGTGTTGAAGCAATGGCAGCTCTACTTTACAGAGATAAAAAAGTATATTGTTAAACATTCACATTAGTGACCACTGAATGTAAACATTAAGTGTTCACTAATATGGATTTGATCAAAATAGCAAATAAAATGTATCTGTGTATAGAAGTCTTTTACTTGAGTTGAGTATACAAATAAATGCATCAAAGTTCATCATGACACAATTAACCTATTTAACCACACAAGTTTTTTCATGGTTTGTAAAAGGCACACTAAAAGGCAATTAGAAATAATTAAGATTTAAGGATTAATTTCTATAAGCAACACTAATGTCTGGTCATCATTTTCAATCAATGCATGCACTGTGTAAATGTTAATTAAAAGAAATAGTGACACGTTGAATACCATCCTCAGATATGCTATGCAGATTATAATCTTGATTATGTACATGAATACATTTCCCAAAAAAATCCAATTTACCTGTTTTGTTGGAAGGTAAAGATTAGGTTGAATATCAGTGCTAGGCTTCATTTGATTTAGGACAGCATTTGGTGAAGTCGTTGTTTCACTTTTCATTAGTGAAGGTGGCGGGACTGCTGTTTTGCATCTTTTCTCATTACTTGTACTCTTGCCACTGGGGAATGCTTTACGTCTATGGGCCAGTTCAGTGGCTCTGATCAGGCCCTCTGGGCCTGCCTGCCGTTGTCCCTTGCTTCGCTTTCTTTCCTTTCGATCTTTGTCTTCAGCGCTCACATGAAATTCTTCATCCGTATCACAATCCTCAGGAGGGCAGTGCTTCTGCAGTGCTCTACTGAAACAACGGTCCAGGGACTCAGCCATGATTGTATATTCTGAAAATATATAAAGAATGCCATATGATACCAATACTACCATCAATCTATTTACTCCACAACATCTCCATACAACTCCCTGCTTTGTTAAAAAAAAGTAGTTTCAAGGCTTGGATAGGCAAGGAAGAAATTGAAGCAACAGAAATTTAATATAGTATTTATAAATATGTGTTGATTAGTGAGTAATTACCTTAACCGACAAATCAAGACATTCTCATAACCTTAGAATGAGTCCTTCAAATTTGCATAGCGCGGGGATGCCGGACTCAGAGTTAAGCATGTTGCGGCATCATTTTGAAAGTGGCCAAAAACTGACATACTCCACAGCCTTTTGCATATTTTCACATTTAAGTGGCAGCATGGTTAGAATACAAAAACAACAAGCAGCCTTGTAGCTTGGTTTAGTGGGCTATTCATGGTGGTTTCTGGTTTATGCAAACAAGTTTGAGAAGAGATTTTGTGAAATGAAAGATTGTAATGTTGCATGTAAAAGGGAAGGGATCATGAATCTTTGTTGATATTGCAAAGTTATGCATATGAAGAGGCAAGAGAGCATGAATCTGTTGCCACGGGAGACAAAATTGTGACCGCAGAAAACAAGGATAACTTGCACTTAGGGCTGCCCAATTTGGGCAAAATGTCTAATTGCAATTTGTCTGATATATTGCAATTTGATGTCAAGGTTCAGTTCAATATCCCTAATTTAGTATTAAGTTGGGCCACTTCTGATTGGTGAGCATGTCCATGAGAAGTAGGGCTGCACTGATATATCTGCCAACATCGGTATTTGCCAACATCGGCCTTGTTTACTGATATCAGCTATTGGCAAATTTATATGACATTTAACGATGGCAGTAGCTGATGTTCATCAGTTAGGCCATCCTTCTTGTTTGCAGTTACTGCCAATTTTCGGTAGGTAGGTCAAATTTTTTTTTTTCAAGATTCAAAGTAAAAAAAAAAAAAAAAATTTTGGTCATGGTGATCACGTAGGAATGAATTTACACAAATGTGCATATCGTGACGTAACTGACTGGGTCTTCAACCCGTGCTTTCAGGCGCATCATTGCAAACCTCATTCTGATGCAGATTATATAGACCAGCCTTTCTCAAACTTCTTTGACCCGAGGCCCGGTCATGGCAGACTTTGGGGTCATAGGGCTCATCTACATGTACCCAGAAAGAAGGCTACAATAGCTTTTGGCCACGTTATATTGAAATTTGACTATACAATACTCAATGCTATACAGTGTATTATACAGTCTCTGCTCTGTTTCTATGGAAGTTCCAAAAAACAACGTTGTTCTATTAAGTTTCGTTAAATAAATAAATAGCCTTCCAACAGGTTGAAGCGGAGCTTTGATACCAACATTATCGATTAGTTTCAGTTTCTTCTCTCGCGAGCGCCAAGCCCATTGAATGAATGCTCATACCACCACTTAGTTGTAGAGCTCCATGTTTAATGACATCGATAGCAGAAACGTTTGTTTTCTTTTTTCGTCGGTCCGCGGTTTCTTGATCAACTGCGCAACAAATTATCAGATGAAGCACCGGGCCTAATTTCACTCCACGGACCAGCAGTCTCCACGTTGCGGACCCATATTTTGAGAAATGCTGAATAGACCACAACCAATTTCAATACCTCGACACGGTCACCGTTAGACTAGCGGGGAGAAGGGATGGGAAAAGATCTGGGCACAGTTCTTCCAGAACTTCGTGCCAAGTAAAAGCGTTATCAGTTTGTGTGAATGAAACAAAGCGTAGGGCCATAGTGTGACATGCGTAAAACCAATGGTGTAGAGATGACGCCACAGGGTTTTATTTAGGTGAGCTACGTTTGCATGTAGGCAATTTATATTCACAATACTTAGGCCTACTTTAATAAATATTATTTTATTGCATTTGTATTGGTTGTTTAGAGTAAAAAAAAAAAACAATCGGTCGGTATTAACGCAAGTTTACAACCGGCAAGTCGGTCGGACTAAAAGGTGGAAAAAATAAATATTTGGGTCGGTTCTAAATTGACGGGGTCGGTCGGGTTACGGCAAACGAAAATTTTTAAGGATGGCCTTATGTTGAAACAATTCTGCACTAGGTAAATGTGCTATGATGTGTATATTTATGAATTAGTGAATAGTTTTGTTTCCACTCTACCAACATGTTCAATTAACAACAAAAACAAAGAAACAAAATACTGGCATTGGTGAACGGCCAAATTTTATTTTATGCATCCGTATCGATATCGGCTCAAAATTTCATATGAGAAGCACAGCGCTTCTGTTAAGTGAGCTTCACGGTCCATCACACATTGAGAATAACATGAATATAAAAATCATAGATGTAACCAAATTAACCATTAGGATATGTTCCAAGCGATGTGTTTGTGCAAGCGATGTAACTTTTGCACAGTGGTAAAATCAACTGCTGTAGCCTACATCGGCACAGCTTCGATTGATTATTTGAATAAAGCTGTAAACTCTATTCACTGCCAAAAATGTAGTATGACAGGGAAAATCACAATCATGTTCAATAATGATTCATGAAAACTATATTGACTTTACAGCCGGCTCTCCCAACTTGCTAGTTCAAATTTTATGTAAAATGTTGCCCTTCAAATTTGTTGATGAAGAAACACTTTCAGTGAAACAGGTTTACTTGGTAATGACATGATTTTAGTATGTGACTAATTTACTTTGTAAACATGTATATATTAATGTTTTCCCTACATCATGGCATATCAGGCTATAGGTTGTACTACGCACTTGGAAAGCTGGGGGTGATAGGAGTATTTAGGGAGCACAAAATGTGTCGACAAACGTGCAGCAACATGGCTTTCCCCAAAGGGATGGTGGTTGCGTGGACCGTTGGAACATGAACATACAGTACTGCTTAGTCTGAATCCTCTCATATTACTGCTTACTTACCACTATCCTCTCCATTGTATTCAAGGCAGTTCTCAAACATGAGCTTTACATCTTTCACAAACTCCTCCTTGATTACATATTCACCATCATTCAACTTCCTCTCAATTGTTGACAAGTCCATTGGCATCTTTGAGGATAGACAAAAGCATAACATACATTATGATTAACAGCAACATGTAAAATCCAAGCCTTTACATTTATTCATATTCATATCATATTCAAGAGCCTATTACATGTACCTTGATGATCTGATGATAGTTTGGAGCATAGGACTCATCAACAGGTTCCAGGAATGGCCATGCATCTTTATGAGCTTTAAGCACATCCAAGACTAGCAATACAAAGACCATGATATAGCATGTAATTGAGCATTTAGAATCATGAAATAATTATTGACTTAACAAATGGAAATTACATTACCTGTGTACAGTGCCGTGTAATCATCATCAATTTCATAGCTGTAAGACAAACAAATGTTGAACAAAACATTCTAGCAGTCTTATGAGTTAACTCAGAGCTTAGGCTGATTAGTTTAGAATTCTTACAACTCTTTGGTCTTGTTATTGTGATGGATCGGTGAATGTGGCTCAAGGTTCACCAGTTCAGGGGGTAGGGGCTTCCCTTGGGAAAGCAGCCAGGCCTTCTCCTCCCGAAGCTTCCTTCGGCGTGCACGTTCTGATAAAAAAATATGGGTGAACATGGCTAGTCAATGAAGCGGGACACAGAGAATAAAGGAATGTCTAATTCCAATCAGTTGTGTGCAGTTGCAGCACTCATTTGGAGCTTCCATGTAGTTAGTCATTCATATCGGAGTCCTGCACAGGTCCATTTCTGCAGACCCGCCCCCGCCCGTAACCGCAAAGTTTAGCACCAGATCCGACCAGTCACCCGTGATATCAAAATTAAATCTGCACCCAGACCCGTTACCCGACCCCGTGATAAATCACACACAAGCCAAAATCATTCCAATTGTATGTGCTTTATTTTTATCTCGCACCTCTCAACATCACAATATAGGCTCTCTATGGGCTAATGAAACAGCCTAAGGGTGCTTTCTTTCGCGCTATTGGAACAAGTACAAGTACAAAAATAGCCTTATAAACATTTAACTGGCCCGTCAACTTTCACAAGTAGCCTACCATCGGCACCTTTTCTTTAACATTTTGCATTAGGACTAAATCTTACATTAACGAACCATAGCCCAAAGCCTGCTGCATCAGAGCATTACACAAATAGTAAATGTTACAAGAAAAAAACTATTACAAGAAAATACAACCTGAGCCTGTTGATCACAAACAATAGGTAGTCTATGTAGGCCTATGCCTATGCTGGCAACGCTCCAACTACGAAATGCATCGAAGGCATTTCGCAGTAGTGACATGATGGTCAAAGGTCGTAGCCTATGTTGACTAAAACACATATTTGCGATGTGGTAATGGTATTTTAGACATACAAATATTGCACATATTTTTCATTTGTTTTATTTCAGCAAACTAAAATACTGTTTTGGTTCTCATCCGTACAGAGCCCGGGAGGTGACATGAAAAAAAAAAGGTATGTACTGGGGACAAACACTGACTAGGTTTGTGAAATCTTGAGTTTGTTTTTGCGAGATATTGCGTTTGTTTTGCGAGATCTCGAGTATCATTTGCGAGATCTTGATTTTCTTTTGCGAGATCTCGAGTTTCTTTTGCGAGATATTGACTTTCTTTTGCGAGATATTGACTTTCTTTTGCAAGATATTGACTTTCTTTTGCGAGATCTCGCAAATCCATCAATGCATATGAGAACCACTAGAAATGTTCTGTAGAGATTTAGCCACTGAAATTAGGTTGCAGTTCCTTATTTTGCCATCTGCGTTGGTCTGAGGTTCCACACTGACTGACAAGCCAACCTAGTCAGGGTGCGATTTGTGAAAAAATCTGAGGGGGGATGAGTCAGTCATCGCTCCTACACATCACTCCATCCTAAGCCTCGATTTCAATAGTCAATTTGATTTTAGAGGCTCTAAAAATATGAAGTTTCGTTTCCTTTTCTTTAACTTGTTTAGCTGGACAATGACTGCATTCTGCAGTGAGTCAAGACCAGAAATTAACGTTACCACACCTGCACAGTGATATAGTCTTTAGATTTTACGCATTTCATGCAGCACAGGTGAGCACAGGCTACCAGGAGAAACATGAACCAAATCAGATCAATTAGTTAAAGGGAAACTTGGCAGGATTTCCCCCTCTGCTGGAGAAATTGTGCATTATGCTATTTCAAACTGTGGGAAAAGGCAACGATAAAGCACATGGATTTGTTTACAAGCTAGCGAACGGTTAGTTTGGCAGAACTATGTGGATGTTACAAGGTAAGAAACACGATTTAAAACGAGTTTCTTGTTTCTCACTTCTCTTTCCGGGACGGTAGTCTCAATGTTGCAAGGTTGGATTTCCGCCTGGGGACACTAGGCACACCGGTGAAAGTAACTATTTTCACCGGAACAGGTAATTTAACCATCCAAATGATTTCTAAACGGGTTTATTACGTTGAAATAATTGTATTTGTATTTTCGATCCTGTTTATGTTCTTTTTTTCTAGCTACCAAATTTGTTTACAGACATTTTTCCACTAGTTTAGCCTACCAAGCATACACGTAGCCACGACGGGGCATTAGAGGGCTTTCCTTCGTTTACGTTCACCATCTAAAAAAGACGCGCAAATCAACATTGCGCTGAGAGCTCAAGAATCAGTCAAATCGCCAACAACCGGCAGCTCCGTAATTGTCAGGTGTGATGAAATGTGTTCATATTCCACTTTTTATGTCAAACGTTGCATGCCTATGGAAAGGCTTTGCAGTAGGATTGTCCGATGGTCAAGCTGTTGCTTCAATTTGTGTTTTAATTTATGTGACGCACCGATGCTGGGTTCATGGAGTTTAAAATGTTTAGCCGACTGCGTAATTTGTCCTTTTTGTTCAATAAGTTCCACTTTTCATGTCATGAATGTAACATGCCTATGATAAGGCTCTGAAGTTGTCCAAAGGTCAATCTATTGTCTCAATTGTGTTTCATGTGACGTGCCGAAGCTACATTCATCCATTGTTTTGCTCCAGTTGAAAATGTTTCTGCGTAATTTGTCAGCTGTAATCAAATGCGTTCAATAAATTCCACTTTTATGTAATAAATATAACATGCCTATGATTAACGTTTGTATGGCCACCCATTTGAACATTTCTGCTTTCGCTACTGCTACCAAGAACAGAATCTCTTGATCTCACGTCTTGACACTTGCAGTCAGATGGGCTAACGTAGCCTACTACTCTCCACGGGGGAGGGGGAACTTTGATACATTTTTAAAAATAAATCGTTATCAGCCAATAGGAAAACTGCCAGAAACAACAAGCAACAACGCTTTAAGCTGGTAAGTGAGACACATCAATGAATGCACTTAATGCAGAATCACCACAGAAAGTGTTTATTTGATTATTTATCTTTCTAATGTAATGAAGTAGTAGTTGTACGATGGAGGATGGCATAATTATTGTTACATCAAGTCGCAAAAATTGGAGCACTGAATTTCTTCACAAGGTCACAATTAAAAACCCGACCATACGTTCAAATTAGAGATGTACCGATTGCAATTTTCTGGGCCGATACAGATTTTAGCCGATTCCGATTTCTAACCACTTTGCAGCACACACAAAGATTTATTTTCTATCTTTTCTTTAGTAGGACTAGGGTTGGGTATCGTTTGGGTTTTATCCGATACCGGTGCTAAATCGATACTTTTAAAACGGTGCCGGTGCCGAAACGGTGCCTGAACAGGTACTTTGTTTTTAAAATGTTTTAAAATAAAATGGTCTAAAGCATGAATTGCTTTTTTTTTTTATTGATAAGACAAATTTGAACATGAAATTGAACTGTTATATTCAATTTACTATAAATATCTCATTGCTCCTACGAATAATACATTTAAATGTTAAAACAGCTTGCCATGCATGCACACACAATGGTGAGCTCTGCTTTCAAGTTTACCCAGTGTAGGCGGTTTGCCATAATGTATGTTAAAACCGCTTGCCATAAAACTGCCAGGTCATGGACAACTGCATTTGCAAGCAAGCTAATCTAACAGGGACTCTATTTTCCAGTTAATTCAGTGTGTTCCCAAATGCTTCAAGAAATGTCATGTCTTAACCCATAACACGCAGTAGTTTTGAACATGTTAGGCTACATGTGTTGAAGTGTTTAGATTCCCAGTGCTAGCCTAGGCATTCTAAGAGCAACTATGGCTATGCGCTAACACCAGTCAGCGGAGTTTAATTAGCGATAACGAACGGAGATGGTTTTGTAGCCTCTTTGACAGCTCAGTGACATCAGGTATGTAACCTACATATTTATGTTTTTGCCAGCTAACTTTTAACATGATCTTCATATTCATTGTGATGCTATATGGGCCTCATACACATGAAAGATTAATATCATGCCATTATGTTGTTTAACACACCATGAAATAAAGTTTTCACCTTACAACTTTGCTGATAACATTTCAAATAAATGTCAGTTAGCGCATTAGCAAGGATATTGTGTAATGTATAGGCTAGCCTACTGTTGATGTTGTTTCATAGCCTTTTGCTTGTGTGTTTTTTTGACAGGAGCTCGCGATATTGCTTTAAAGTAAGCTACTTCGGCTCACGCAAGCTGTCAAACACTGTCCACTCGCCTATGTGGTGCACCCCTCTGGTTTATACATCCAGTGTTTATCATATGTTAGCTAACTGTATCTGGATGTGTTGCCATCAGAGCAAGACGTTAGAGATGGCGCATGACATGCAGTGATGCCTCGTAGAAAAAAAAATAATAAAAAAAACAATGCTATTTAAGCACCGAAATGAGGCACCGAAATCCACGTTGTTATTCGATGCAGTTACTACCGTTTGTGTCGGCACCGGTGCCATATTAGAACCGTGTTTCGGTGCCCAACCCTAAGTAGGACATTAACATAGAAATGTAATCAACTTTTCAATAATGGAATGGCTGTTAAAAAAATGGAACAGGTGAACAGAGATTCTATTTCAAGTCTAACTTCAGCTGCAGGAGCAATGCTTCCCAGAGTAGGACATTCACAGACCACTAAATGCACCGTGTTGTGGAACAAAATTTTTCTTGTTCTCACATCCAATATCCAACTAAAAATACAAAAACAATTTTCATGATTCATTTGAACATGCTGCCATGGAACATATTTTCATTTGTATTGATGCATATGCAAACAAAGGGGAGGAGGTATGCCATATGTATGCGGTGAAAAACTTATATCTAAAAAGCAGGAGTAATCCAAATTCCGGTTAAATGCATCAATTAAAGAAACTTTCAGAGACAGCTTCAGAGCATCAGTTTTCTTCATTGTAGGCTACTATGTCAAAAGCAACTTTAACTTTTGTTTGCCTTTATAATATCGTATTTTCACTTTCACGACATCCGTCCTTTTAATGTCGCAATCAGTTAACTCCATTCAACTGCGCTTGTTGTTGAGCTGTGGGCACGCAATTGCGGCAGGCGTAGAGGCAATAAGCGCTGTTTACGTAATGAAGTGACATCTTAGTAAATTCCATGGAATACGGCAAAGCACAACGCTTTCTGCGCATAGAAAAACTCGGTATTAGCGTTTTCTTTGTACATCCAGGCCTGACTGTTGGCCTTTGCTAGCTTCTTCAGACTTTGAAAACTCAGCAGGGGGATGTTGTTTTAAGTGGGTGCGCGAGTGCATTTGACCAGCTTATATCAGACTGACTGGCCGGACCCAGTCATGGCCGAACGTGAAAATCGGCCTATTCTGGTCACCAGCCGATCAATTAGTGCATCTCTAGTTCAAATCATCAACAACTTGTATTTTCCGAATTTCCAATGTATCATGCATGCAGTATAAAAACATTCCTTTCCCCTTTCAACCTTTTACTCGCCTGTCTCCCAACAAGAAATTAATGGAATATAATTTAGATGGAACCAATTGATGGTGTGCTCACCCTCCACGGCTTTCTCCCTCTCCAGCTCCTCTTGCTCACGTTGCTCCTGCATCAGCCTCTCCAGCAGCAGTTGCCTGTCTGCCTCCTCTTCTTTTTGCTGTTTTACCTCAGATTTTGCCTTTATTCTCTCCTAAGAACGCAGTCAGTTATGTCAAACACTTGACAACAAATGCACATGTACAGCTGTCTCTGTGAAGAGTATTTGTATTTATGATGGTCTAATTGTAAACTACACTACAAATCTCTAGGAAAGAAATTCAAGGGAAAAAAAATACTTTTACATGATTGTTTTAAGACACTAACATACAGCTGTTTGACAGCACTTAAATTGCTGTATTTAGTGGAAGTCATGTACAAACAACATGATGGATGATAGATACCTCCTTGATAACATTTTTCTCAGAGAGTTTGTGGTAGCTGCCCATTAACTTCTGTTTCTGCTCCTTCTCCTGTAAGTAAAAGAGAGACACAGAGAGACATCCTGAGGGAAATTTTAAGCATCCAATACAACGATAACAAAACAAACAAATACACATACACACATATTTCTCACATCCATAAAAATCGCTCACAGAAATGTAAAAATTAAAGAGCATGTGAAGTGATTGCAAAGGTCTGGTATGGACTGATCATGATGAGGTGATTGCAAAGGTTTGGTATGGATTGACCATGATGAGGTGCCATGGCAGAGTGTGTGCAATGGTGGTAGGGCAAAAGTGAACAGTGCAGGGATTGAAGAGTGCAATAACTTTACTTGTTATTACATATTTTAACTACGAAAAGACAAAAATGTAAACATAATAGAATTGTTTAAGGCATTAACTGCAGCCATACAGACACAGACCTCGCTTACAGTGCCCTCCTCCTCCTGGTTTCAATTTTACAATCAACCGTACAATCAATTTTATGCACCATAACATGAAGCACCATAGTCGTACTATACCTCGTTTTAAAGCTAAGAGTCTCAGGAATCGATCAATGTTAAGCTTTCTATGACAAAAAGCCCATACCCGACCCCCCCCGTGAAGCCGTGACTCTTACTTTCAATGTAGATTAGATTAGGGATGCCAA
The DNA here is from genome assembly GCF_017589495.1 of Alosa alosa. Lineage (NCBI taxonomy): Eukaryota > Metazoa > Chordata > Actinopteri > Clupeiformes > Clupeidae > Alosa > Alosa alosa. The sequence goes on from NC_063199.1 coordinate 2,371,797, forward strand.
TATCCCGATATGTCATAAATGATAAATGGTCTTGAAATGTCGGTAAGAATCAATAGTAGTGGAATATCCATGTTGTTTTATTCATAATATGTTTGGTAGATGTATAATCCAGCTTATTCAAACACAAAGATTTCTGTGATTCCCGTGGTCTGGAAGGCGCATACTGCTACAGACTAGTGACGCATATCGGCGTGATCACGTGACTCTCCCGGTTAGATTGAACCCACCCATGTGTCTCTGCGACCAATGGTTCTCAAGATATAAGAAACCACATGGAATTGGACAAACAAGCTGTCAATCAGGCACCCCAGCTTTGTTTGACAATAACTCGAGCCTACAGCAAGCTTCCAAGAGGAGACCCGGATATCCTGGTAGCTTAGAATTCGACCTTCACAGTGATATGCGATTTCACTGTAAGAGTCCCACAGAACACCCCTCAAATGTCATGCAATGAGGAAAATGGTTTCGTAGCTACATTTAATTGGGAAATGCACTAATGCCTACTGATAATAAAAGTCTTACTACACAAGAACCATAATCTTGGTGTGAAATGAAAGCTAACATTCTGGAGATTATAGTTTTATCTACATTTGCATGGCAGTGACTGTCATAGAATCAAAGAAAAGGGATTACTTTTGCACATGAATCTGCTACTGTGGCTGTTTTCTAAAAATTATACTGAACTAAACGCATCATAGGTATTCCAACACAAATAAATTTGTGAAAAATAAATTTTTTACTCTATATAGTCATCTACTTTGAGTTACAGCTTCACAAGACTTGGCTTCAGGCCTCAATTGTGTTTCACGGACACTTCAAGTGACCTAGAGGGCCAAAATCTGGGCAGTTCCAGAGATGTATGTTACCGGCTCAAAGAAAAAACACTGTCACACATAGTCACACTGACTTTTTCTGAGAATTCTACTGGGTCTAAGCTTTCCAAATAGGCCAGCCATTTGATGATGGGCTAAAGTATGTGGGAGTAGATGAAAAACTATTTGGAGTTAAAATAGCCATTTTACCATCAATTTTCACAGTGGAGAGAGTGTTTGTGTGACACAGCTAGTGCTGCTGAGAGAGTGCATCAGCAACAGCAAAAGGAGCATAATTTGTAATGCAGATACACACGACCATATGACTGTACAGCATAGCCGTATGTGCAGAAGTACACTCAGACCTTTATTGTTCCTAACTAATGGGACATTACACATCTGACATACAATTACAATACACTGTACATAGCACATAAAGACATACTGATGAAAGCCATGCAAATTCACTTGCCCCGTTTGAAAAATTGATTTCTCATTTGAATTCCAAGAACTCAAAATCCAACAAACCTTCAAGGATATCAGGGACCCCTGGTGCAGAGATTTTACTTACTTTATGCTCAATCATACTGCCAATTTCTGGGATGAAGTTCTGGGTGATGATGCGATACAGATGACGGTCTTGAGGTGATTGCTTGTCTTTGATGCTTTCAGCAAGTCTGGCCCACTGTTCTTCTGTATCACAAACCAGGGACCAGGCTCCACGCTCACGATCTGAAACAGAACAGACAGGAGTGGATCCACATGCACACATCTATAGACATACCAGAGTTTACGTTAGACGGCTACAGACGGAAATTGCCCGGTTTCTTGTGTAGTTGTCTGGCAGGAAAATATATAAATAGATCGAATGTCCAGTAGAAAATATGCTACCTTTATTAATTAATAGGCCTAAAATTAAGCAGGCTTATATTGCACAACATAGAGGCCTACAAGAATGAACAGGTTTGATAAGGGATCAGATTCCAAAAATAATTCAGTGGAAATGCATGGATTCCAGTTTCTTCCAGTAGCAGCAACTGGAATCCATGCATTTCCACTGAATTATTTTTGGAATCTGATCCCTTATCATACCTGTTCATTCTCACTCATCGCTCGACTTATCGTGACAAAATTCAAGATGGCTGCAAACGCTAAACTTTGTGAAGATACTGTCTGTATAAATAGTCTTGTAAGTAAAACTACCAGTGCTTTTTTTCAAGTTCTCAATGTCTAGTTTTAAATGTCAGGGCCCCTCGAAGTCTACCAATGAAGTGTGGAGATACATTGAGCCTCGTAAATGGTGTAAAAACAGTGATTTATTTGCATGGCTAGCCGATGCGAAGCACCACCATTGAAAAAAAGCTGTTGGTAGCATCGGCTAACTAGCCAGATTTTTTTTTAGAGTGCAGGGGACAAGCCGAGATGGGCTATGAGACATACGTTCACACTCGGTATCATGTTTCAACACACTTTAAGTCAATATCACACCGGAATTCTCCTTTAGTGCAGCAATAGCCATCATGCAGTTGCTTTACCCATTGAGAGGCCACATACTGTGTATTGAAATGTTAAAAAATACATATACCGTGATGTACATTTTTGCCATAGTTAAGAGATGCACTAGTATGTCATCTCCCAGAAATAAAGTAAAATGTTTCGACTTCGAGGTTAATAATGTAGTGTATTGTTGGATAAATACAGGTTTTCCAGATGACATGTCTACAGAGATAAATAGAGTTTATACATATATATATACAGTGGGTCCCAGTTAAAAATTGACACTTCATTCACGATCATGGTGAATGGTGAAATGTAAAAGATACAACTGCAGCCCGCTTGGGGGCAGCATAGTCGCTGTGGAGTTCCGCGGTCGAACCAGGCGGCGCGATTCGACAGCAAGGGCTGTGATTGGCCGAGGGATTTTCAGTGCGTTTCTCTGTGTTTTTTAGCAGCCCCTGCAACATGCTAGTCCACTGTAGCCTAAGCCTTGTACATAATGTTAAACATAGTTTTGGATTCAGTGGCAAGATTTCTTGATTGTACAGTGTCTGTCTCTCAGTAATGTTTTAAAATGAGAGCTTAGTCAGCTGGCAGTAGGCTACTTTATTAGGTAGTCATGAGAAGTTAAGCTTGCTAACAGAACATAAATATGCTGCCCAGAAACCTTGTGAATAGTTCTGATTTTTTTACTACACTAACGAGGTTGAAATATAGACTTTGCCTACAGCATCTCCTTAACAGTAATGTTAACAAAATGACAGCATTCATATGACAAAGAAAAAGCGAATTCGGTCACTCAAGACTGTGCCACAGCAACCAGTGTAGGCTACAGTCCTGCCCAATAGGCCTACTCGAAGCAGATAGCGTTGTCTGGCGGTCGAGTGGGTTAATGCCGTATTTCCAGAACAGGTCTGCAACTTTCAGGCAGTTCTGAGTTCGAATCTAGGCAGGAGCAGATCCATATAAAGGCCTAGGCCTATTGTTATCATTTTTGCAAGGTGTTGCTCCTGGCAATACTTGTTTATAAAGGCGTTTGGTGATTAATTGATAGCTGTTTTGGGACCGTTAAGCGTTCTTTATAATGGCGCATCCGGGGGTAAAAAAGCGGTTCTGGCAGGTGTTACAACTGTAGGCTACAATGATTGCAATACAAAAATATGCGCGTGTTAGTTTAGTTAGTTTTGTGATGTTTTGCACTTTTGCCTCATGTGTTTTTCAGGTTTGAGGGGGCTTTTTTTGGCAAGATTGACCTTGGTTGGACTCTGCATATGTTATTTCTCCGTTATGGAAAATAAAATAAATTTTCGACACATATCTGTTATTAGTTCAATAACAAGTGTTGCTTGTCAAAACATGTGACTAGTGAAACTCAAATTATTTTAGAAATATTTAAAGCCAAAAAAGTGGAGGAGGAGAGGCAGGATGCAGCTCAGATGTCTTCTTAATTTTCTTTAGTAAAAAGATGCAGAACATTATTAAACTTTGACTAACGTTTTGTATGTTCGTTAGTCAAAACATTGACACATCGAAATGTTAGTCAAAGTTTAATAATGTTCTGCACCTTTTACTAAAGAATAAAAAAATTAAGAAGACATCTGAGCTGCAATCGCATCTCTCCCTCTCTAAAATATCTGTCCTGGCCTGGTTGCAACGGTTGTGGCCAAACGACAGAAGCGGGAGAACCCTCCATTGTCTACCAAAAGTGTTACTTTGTGCCCGCTCCCCCACTGCTTGTGAAAGAAGGGGATGGGGGAGGGGGCTTAACGTGAAAAAAAGCTTAATGTCACAAAGCGACAACGAGTGGTTTTTTAGGCTACAGGCCTTCATAATGGTAGGCTACAGGAAGTGGGGGGAGGGTATGGGATGACCAGAGCCGTCATCTGCTCGTCTTTCCAGGCACACAGCTGGTTATATAGCCTATCGACTGCCTTAACAGATAGGCTTTGCTCTTGGGTTTGGCCTTACAGCGAACTCAATGCTCTTGTTGCTTGCAGTTTGTTAAATAAAAGCGTGCAGATTACATTATTTATTTCTGATTAATTGCGTCTTTTGATGTATTTTGCAACATTTGCTTGTTAGGCTGGGCTACTGTCAATGTCCTGTACAGGTCAATGTTCAACAATTGCTGGTGTAGGCCCGAAACAAAGCTGTCAACTTTTCCCGGGTTTATCGCGTATTTTAACGTTTTCCTCGCTGTCTTAGGAGGAGCTGCAGGGCGTCGCGGGGATCTTGAGGCCCTGTGCAACTTTGACAGATGCAAGGCCCTTTTCACTTCGTGCATGAAATCATCACGATAGCTTACTTTACACATAGCCAAGGCTACCGTCGGTGTATTTTAATAGTAGCCTAGTCTAATAAGCTAGACCAGCTTGCCTTTAAGAGGGGAAATTCAATTGTATAGCCTATAACATTAGCTGAGTCACATATTTGGCCATATGGTGTTTCATAGGCTGCATCACGAAACCAAATAGTGTAACAAAGGCGAACACTTTAACAGCGGGAATTAATTGGGCATGAATCATTGTGCTGAACGGTATTTGTCAATGAGCAGAAACACACACGACATTCAAACTATTGATAAGATGTACTGGTCTGTATCTATAGGCTAACATTGGACAAATAAATGACACTGACTCGCCATATCCTGACTAAGCAATGAAATCATAGGCCAGTTTGCAGATAGCCATAACGTCTTTTTCAAAGAAGGGAGAGCCCAGTCTCTCCTGTCACATGGAGGTGCGCAAATAGTTTTTAATAGCTTGTTCAACTTGCAGTGGCCCCTATCTGCCCCCTTTGGAATTATATCTCGAGCCTATTATAAGGTCCAGTGCGTTATGTCCTGGGATTCGGATGTGCTCAAAAAGAAAAGAAAAAAACACTTTTTTACAGATGGTTATGAGGAGCAATGTGAGAGAGAAATTTGATGATCATTGATCGTTGTTTTGGGACGTTAAGCCTTTTCCATAGGCGTCAGTGAAGGAGATTGAAGAATGACCATTTTTTTTATACGAAAATATTTCTTAACTACAAAAACTCAGTGTCTAAAAAACTCAGTGTCATTCAGACTCAACCCTCTTGTTGTTTTATTATCTTTTTCGTTGTCGTTTGAACGTTGGCAAGCAGGCATGTTGCGGTTGCAATTTAAGTGAAATCTCTACAGTAGTCAAAGTCAAAGTCAAAGTCAGCTTTATTGTCAATTTCTTCACATGTTCCAGACATACAAAGAGATCGAAATTACGTTTCTCACTATCCCACGGTGAAGACAAGACATATTTTACCAATTTAAGTCCACAGACAAACATAACATTCAAGTAAACAAAAAAGTAAGTAAATAAGTAAATAAGTAAATAAGAGGGCACATATAATAATGAAAAAATAAGAGCAGCAAAATTTGGTTGAAATTGTGCATAGACAGTCAATAAAATACTAGTGCAAAGTCAGGCCAATAAAAGGCTTGGGTAGTTCTGTTTGACCTAAGTAATAAAGAAAGTGGCATAGTGGTGCAAGTTATGTAAGAGCAGCAGAAGTGTTGTGTTTTCAGGACAACAACACCAAGTTGTAAAGTGTACAAGTGTGCAAGTGTTCAAGTGTGCAAGTGGAGTAGTGCAGGCGGCCATTGTGGGTCCAATGTCCAGGATGTTATGTAGCTGAGGGTGGAGGGGGGAGAGGAGGGAGAGAGTTCAGCATCCCACAGCTTGGTGTATGAAGCTGTTGGTGAGTGGTAGTCTGGGAGCGCAGGCTTCTGTACCTCTTCCCAGAGGGCAGTAGATCAAACAGATCGTGGAGCGGGTGACTTGCATCACTCCTTGGTTTGGTCGCCTTTGGAGGTGAGGTGGGTGGTGTAAATGTCCTTCAGGGAGGGGAGTGAAGCACCAATGATCCTTCCAGCTGTGTTCACTATCGCTGCAGGGCTTTCCTGTTGTATTCAGTGCAGCTTCCCTGTCCACACAGCGATACAGCTGGAGAGGATGCTCTCAATGGTGCCTCGGTAGAATGTGGTCATGATGGCTGGTGGAGCACTTGCTCGCCTGAGTTTCCGCAGGAAGTACAGGCGGCGCTGAGCCTCTCTTAACCAGTGATGCAGTGTTGGTGGTCCAGGAGAGGTCTTCACTGATGTGCACCCCAGGAATTTGGTGCTGCTGCTCTCTCCACCACAGCACCGTCGATGGTCAGTGGCAGGTGTTGGGTGTGACCTCTCCGGAAGTCAACAACAATCTCTTTGGTCTTGCTGACGCTCAGCAGGAGGTTGTTGTCCCTGCACCACGTGGTCAGATGGTCGACCTCCAACCTGTATTGAGTCTCAAATTAAGCCCTTGGTGATGAGACCCACCAGAGTTGTGTCGTCAGCAAATTTCACTATGTGATTGTTGCTGTAGGTTGCAGTGCAGTCATCGTCAGGCCAGCAGGGTGAAGAGCAGCGGACTGAGCACGCAGCACGGGGGGCCCCTGTGCTCAGTGTGATGCTGCTTGAGGTATTGTTGCCAACACGCATTACTACTTGGGGCCTCTGACAGAGGAAGTCCAGTAGCCAGTTGCAGAGGTAGGTACTGAGTCCCAGTTTGTCAAGTTTGCAGATGAGTTGTTGTGGTATTATGGTGTTGAATGCAGAACTGAAGTCTATAAACAGCAATCTCACATATGAGTCTCTTTTTTTTCCAGGTGGGTGAGGGCTGGGTGGAGGGGCAGAGCAGATTGCATCCTCTGTAGACCGCTTGGCTCGGTATGCAAACTGGAAGGGGTCCAGGGTGGGGGAGAATGGCTTTGATATGTGACATGACAAGCCGCTCAAAGCACTTCATGATGATGGGTGTCAGTGCCACAGGGCGGTAGTCATTGAAGCAGGATGGAGCAGTTTTCTTCGGCACAGGTATGATGGTGGCAGCTTTGAAACATGATGGGACGATGGCTTGCTTCAGGGAAGTGTTCAAGATGTCTGTGAAGACATCCTTAAACTCCCCGCGCCCAGTCCTTCAGCGCCGCGACCTGGGATGTTGTCTGGACCTGTTGCCTTACGGTGTTGATAGCAGCAAGTGTCCTCTTCACGCTGTCGGCAGAGAGGCACAGGGGCTGCTCATGTAGAGGGGGATGGGTCTTCTGTGGGCAGGTGCTGTTTTGTGCTTCAAAGCGAGCAAAAAGCGGTTCAGGTTGTTGAGCAGAGGGATGTTGCTCTCACAGCTCTGTGGCTGGGCTTGTAGTCCGTGAGGGCCTGAATGCCCCGCCATAGGCTTTGTGCGTTCCTGCTGTCTTTGAAGTGGGTGGTTATCTTGTGAGTGTATTCCTTTTTTGCTTCCCTTGATGCCACGGGACAGGTTGGCTCTCGCTGTTTTCATGCCAGCTTCATCCCCCCCAGCTCTGTAGGCTTTGTCTCTGGCCCTCAGCAGCCTGAGGACATCCCCCTGTCAGCCATGGCTTCCAGTTAGCCCGAAAGATGATGTCTTTTTTGTGTGGGTCACATCATCGATGCACTTGGTGATGTAAGAGGTTACAGTGTCTGTATACCCCTCTATGTCTGTCCGGTTGTTGTAAGTGGCTGCCTGCTTAAACATTTCCCAGTCTGTTGTGTCAAAGCAGTCTTGAAGAGCATCGGAGGCTCCCTCAGGCCACACTTTTACCTGCTTACGAACCGGTTTGTTCGCTTTTACCCTTTGTCTGTGTGCGGGCATTAGCATAACAGTGATATGGTCTGAAAGTCCAATGTGGGGGAGGGGGGTGGCTTTGTATGCTCCTTTGTGTGCAGTGTAGACCAGGTCCAGGATGTTATCTCCTCGTTGGAAAATCAACATGCTGATGTAGCTTTGGAAGTACAGTTTTGAGATCAGCATGGTTAAAATCTCCAGTGAAGATGGTGAAACCGTCTGGGTGTGCCGTCTGTTGTTCACTGACAGCCTGGTACAGTTCACTAAGAGCCGATTCTTATCGCTGTTGTTGTTGGTGGTGCGGGATGTATACTGCGACTAGCAGAATCGCAGTAATTTCCCCTTGTCAGGTAAAAAGGGACGGCACTTTATGATCATAAACTCTGCCAGTGGTGAGCAGTGTTTGCATACTACTACAGTGTCCCGCACCATTCGCCACGGATGTAAACACAGATTCCCTCCTCCTCGTGATTTACCTCCCTTTACAATGGCCCTGTCTGCTCGATAGCATGCTAGCTGCTCCAGTTGTACAGCAGAGTCCGAATGTTGTCATTTAACCAAGTCTCAGTGAAGACGAGCACACAGCAGTTACTTACTGTCGGTTCGTTGATCTCAGCAGTCGTTATGTGATCCATTTTGTTGTCCAGTGATCGTACATTTGCCAGGAGAATGGATGGTATGGCTGGGCGAAGTTGGGCTGGCTGCTAGCCTGGCCCGGACGCCCAGCGCTGTTCCCCTTCTTCTGCTTCCTCGCACACCGCTTCCGGCGCTTTCTTTCGGGAGGAGTAGCAGGCGAGTCCGTGTTGTTGCAGGCGGGAGTAGTCCGAGTTCCTTTAGTGTCTCTGTTGCAAAGTCCAGAACGCTGCAAAACTTGCTTTTGCAGATGTCAATTAAAACTGCCTGCTGTACTTGTAGTATGACGTAGTAAGACGAAGACGAAAACACGTAAAAACTTTCGGACAAACACTTTTAAACGAACAAAACACCGTACGGTTGGGACAGAGGGAGGTCGCTCGCGTGAGTACGCCATCTTGGATTCCTTAAAAGTAGGCCTACAACATGCTGTTAGGCTGGGCTACTGTCAATGTACTTGTACAGGTAAATGTTCAACAATTGCTGGTGTACAGGTTATATAATCAATTAGCTAAATCATTTGTCCAGCTGTTTAAACATTTTTTTCGTGCTACATTCAAACGCAAAAAGGTGCTTTGATATATTTTTTTTTGAACGTCGGGCGAAAGCAGGCATGCTTTGGTTGCAATGAATGAGGATAATTGCTTTTTTTTGCATTATTTTGAATATGACTCCGCTCCAGTCTCAACAGCAACGTTACTTTTTTCCACACGCCAAGTTCTAAACACACATAGGCCTATCCCTCTCGCTTCTCTCCATCCCTGCACACGGTACTTTTTAAAGGAGCTGCACCATTTTACAACAATTGCATCTACATTTTCATATTAGAATGTTTTGTCAAGTGTAAGCTTAAACTACCGTGGATCAATTTAAGATCCCGTGCCCCGCCAAGGCGTCATGGAAGCAGTAAGTCAGTCGCATCAAAATAGTAGTGGCACCCAAGTGACACCTTGTGGTTGTTTGTGTCAACTGCAGTTTGTGCCATTTCTGCTGAGAAAATGGGGTGCGTGATTCATGAAGGAACCCGTCCAAACTTATCGGGGACCCACTGTATATATATATATAACCAATCCATGGCTATATATATAGCCATGGATTGGTTGCCATGGCGCCGCTGCAAAAACATTAAAATACCACTCAGAATACTGTGAATTTAAAACGTTGGAAGCCCTGCCTCCAACAATGGCTTACTTTAAAAAAAAAATGGCTAAATGTCAGTGTACATAAAACATGATGGACTATTACTTACCTGAACCACAGGTTGACCCAGTGTGTAGATTCTTGCTTTCATCCATCATGGCATCTGTCCTACTACAAAACAGACATTGCACTTAAATTCGTATTTAGACTGGAATACAACACAATTCTAAAGAGGACAAGTTCAAACAGTAAAAGAAAGCACATCTTAGTGACATCTTGGTCAAGGGTACCTCAGTAGTTTCTCCTCAAGATTCTTCTTCTTTGGTGGCCTTCCCCTTTTCCTTTTCTCAGGTTCTTTCACCACAAACATTTCACTTCACAACAGGACAATCAACAGAAGAATTACAATAAAACCTCAAATAAGTCATGACTCAATCATGAATTACAGCATATTGTCCATCCACACTCTTTACCAGGCTCCTTCTGTTCTGATCTGCACTGGTTCCTCCTTATACATGCGAGTGCCATAGAAATACCAGTACATAGCACCGCTTCCATCCTCTCCAAGTGGCTCCACACGCAAACTGTCTGCATCTAGGCCCTAATTAAATTAAATGTAAATTGAATTTGTTAGGACATATGAAATCACATGAAGGACAAATATTTAGACTTATCCAGTTCCTCCTCAGATAGTAAGTTATAAGTTCATGAAGTTGTTGCGCCATATTACGCCTCATGTTGTGCCATATTACACCTCATTGTCCTTTAAAAGCTAGCTGAGAAAAAAAATAGGCAACTCTACATCTCAGTTATAGAGTCTAATAGGGCTGTCACTTTACTTTCGAAAATCGATTGCACAATCGATTGGACCAACCAACACAAGTTTCGAAAACTAAAATAGGGAATCGATTTTAACCAAATATGTACACTATTAATTTTAAACGAATTAAACAAATGAAAAAGATAGATGTAACAAAACTCAGGAACAAGCAGAAAAATAACAAAGAATTCAAGTGCAGTAAGCATTGCGAAAAGCTGAAAAGAAAATTCCCACCAATTTTACGACCGAAACAGCTTTTTTCAATCTACTGCTGTGCTGCTGGTGTTTTGTCAAAAAATTGAGGACAACGCTGATCAACCTGAGCTTACATGAGATAATGAAAGTGATAGGCCCTAATAACTTTTGGGTATATCAAACTATGGAGAAGGACAAAGCGGTATGCAAACTGTGCAGTCGTAAAGTTCTAATGAGGGCTAAATTTGTTTGACATTTCTAATTGTAAACGCAGCCACGTTGAAGCCTGCAGTAATGTTTTTCACTGATGTTATGGCAGTCCACTCTGCTTATTGTTTTTCGAGAATGTTGCACTCCTGTTTGTCATTGTGCTTGTGAAACTTCACGCCATTGTCGCCTTCAAAGCCCCTTTACGTTAGATCCTAATGCCCGTTAGTTGTTCGTGGATTTGGCGTTGAAAATTTAAACGTCTTTAGACATGAAAATCGATTTTACAATCGATTTAATGAACAATTATGTCTCAAGAATCGAACAGGATTTTTTTTCACAAAAGTGACAGCCCTAGAGTCTAATGCATATGAAATATATAATGAAAGGGTAGGTGTTGATGCAGTCCTCCAAGGACAGTGACTAAGAAATGTGCATACTTCTACATTTAAGTAATATGATGAATACTAAAAGATTTTTTGAGGTCCTGAAATGTATTCATCACTACCTTGAGAAGATCAAAAACGTCAGCAGCATCCAAACGATAATCACACAGTCTATGCAGCAGTTCCACCTGTATGCGGGGGGGCAGCTGCTCAAAGGGACCCTCCCGCAGGGGATTGGGTTTACCCTCCTCCAACTCCCATCGGTAGCTGATGATGTCCTCCAGGTAACTGCTGAAGCCTTGAGGCCTAGAATATAAAATGATGGGGGAAATGGACCATTTTGAGACATAGCTGGTGTTTACCACTGCTCGTGTATGTATGTGTGACCTGAAAATTTTCAACGCCCCCCAATTTCATTTTGAAAAACAAGGAGGGAGCCAGTCTGGCAGTGTAGGCCAATGTGTGTGAGAGGGGGAGGGTCCGTGAGTGATTAGTTCTCAACTGGAGTGCCCTAAAGTTTAGAAGCATAGCGCTATTTACTTGCCGCTGGCTTTCAGGTGCCACCTCCACTATGCTTATTTCAGTCTAGCACAACCTATTGACATTACATCTGTGTTGAATGTACGCAGTGTAATGGCCTTGTGCAAGGTTCTACTTTATCTAATTTAGTCGCCACCTTCCCTCTTCCAGCTATCCATCTGCATATTCCATCTGGCTGTAGTAGCCGGCCACTTAAAGGAGCCATACCACTTTCATTATTTCATTATTTTGTTGACTTGTTTTTTTTGCTGCTGTACCATGGAGGATAGGCCTGTTGTGATAGGCATAGGCAAATGACTGCAAATAAAATGGAGATGTCCTAGGACTTAATCAATCATTTATATATTTATACCAGTCACATATTGTGAAAAACTAAGAAATAAAACAGGAATGTCTGAGGGAGTTTACGTGGCTTACATATTGCAAATGTAAGAACTTGAAATAGCCAGTGTTCCCAGTATTACAATATTAAAACAATATTGTACATTTACAGGTTCTTTAAACATGCAAATGATGGAAAATACAGTTATGAATATATCCTCAGTTCTTTAAAGGAGAACATGAGATGTTATCAGATCACGTGATTACCTAAACAAATATTGTCATAACTGTTAAAGAATGTTATCTTTTAGGTGAGTTCACTTGATGTTAACCAATGACAACACATATAACCTACTGTACCTCACTGGCGATAACGGACAACCATGTATTGTACTAAACTACTATCAGAGTCATGAACACAAGCTGAAAACCTAGAAAAAGTTCAATACTGACATGTTTTTAGCGTCTAGCTTACTTGCAGACAGCAAACAACACAGAGCAGGCAGGGTCCTGGCGAGCTCTTAGTGTCTAGGCTGTCTTAGGGAAGCCTGATGCAGAACTGCAACAACATGCTATGCAGGTGCTGGCAAGTGCTGGCGTGAGGCCGACAACACAGAGCGGTCAGGCTGCCGTAGTCCACATTAAGCACATTTGACATTAGAAACTGAGACAAGACCTGACACCCACATGCTGGCCACCTGTCACACGTGTGAAGTTGAAAGATCAGGCTACCAATGCAGGCTATAAATGTGGGCAAAGGTATCTCACAAAGCCCAGCTTGCACTTAGACCAGGGCTCTACACCAACATCTTTTTCCAGGAGCACTTATGCGCCCAAGTTAAAAAATGTAGGAGCACAGACAAAAATGTGGGCGCACAGTCAGTTCTGTATTTAACTTAAACATAATCTAACATTACACTGCAGCTAACACTTAAACATGCCACAGGGCTCTACACTAACATTTTATTTCAAGAGCACTTGTGCGCCCAAGTTAAAAAATTTAGGAGCACAGACAAAAATTTGGGCGCACAGTCAGTTCTGTACTTAACTTACACATAATCTAACATTATACTGCAGCTAACAGTTAAACATGCCAGCGCATCAATTGTGAATATTAAGAATGATTGACAACATTTAGGCTACAGGAAACAGGATTTTAAAGATCAGTGCCTACTTTATTTTCAGTCTGTTCTATTTTCCTACATTTTGTTAATGTAAAATAATATAATACATTGCCATATTTACATTTAGCCTGTATATCAAGTATCCTGCCAAATGTAGGCTAATTTATTTATTTGTGAATCCATCTATAGCTAATCCAAATATGCCCATGGTGACCTATCTGACTGCATACTGCCTAATACTACTACTAAAACAGTCCATTTACTCTTCCACAAAACCCAACATAGGCTAATCAAGGATATATGTTTTATACTTTTAGTTTTTATTTGCAATATCTGCATTGATGGGGGCAGTAGGCAAACGTTAGGCCTACTTTCGTTTTGCACTTCAGCTTGCATTCGGTGTAAACAAACAAGCATGCGTGGAAGCCTGGAGTTGTCAGTAGCGTTCTACCTTTGAATAAAATGTTCGAGTATTACGGAAGGCTACTTTTGTGCTGGTTCGCTACAGCTATATTTTGTATATTGCAGCCAATACGTCAACTAGGCTAATAGGCATGTTAGGTTACCTTTCCTTCTCTCACTGCATTCTCAGAATCTCATCCTGTTCCTCCTATATCCAATGAATTCGGTGGATAGAAGAACTAATTTCTTCAATCTTTGCATCTTGGCTGGCTAGTCTAACTTTCCGCTTTTTCCTGCACGCTCTTGGATTTGATATGGTCCATCTGTAGCTAATCCAAATATGCCCATGGGGACTTATCTGACTGCATACTGCCTAATACTACAACTAAAACAGTCCATTTTCTCTTCCACAAAACCCAACATAGGCTAATCAAGGATATATATATATATTTTTATACTTTTACTTTTTATTTGAAATATCTGCATTGATGGGGGCAGTAGGCAAATGTTAGGCCTACTTCAGTTTTGCACTTCAGCTTGTATTCGGTGTAAACAAACAAGCATGCGTGGAAGCCTGGAGTTGTCAGTAGCGTTCTACCTTTGAATAAAATGGGAGTATTACGGGAAGCTACTTTTGTGCCTGTTCGCTACAGCTATATTTTGCATATTGCAGCCAATACGTCAACTGGGCTAAAAGGCATGTTAGGTTACCTCTCACTGCATTCTCAGAATCTCATCCTGTTCCTCCGATATCCGATGAATTCGGTGGATAGAAGATCCAATTTCTTCAATCTTTGCATCTTGGCTGGCTAGTCTTACTTTCCACTTTTTCTGCGTGCTCTTGGATTTGATAGAAGCGACTACTAGCGAGTCACAACGCGAAACTGCTAACGTTGATGGGAGGTGTAGTTTTTATGCTGCATTCGCGACGTGATTCTATGGTTTGCACCAGTAATGTTTCTTGATGTTGCGGTGTATTTTGTAGACACACATAGACATGGTTAGAAGTCATTCGCACCAGTGCGCCTAAATATTTTTTTGCACTCGCACGCAATCATTTTTACTCGCATGTGCGAGTGAAATGGGCGCACTGTAGAGCCCTGACTTAGACAGATATGTTCAATAGAGACACTCTTCCAGGATGCTGCAACACAGCCCGTAAAAGTGCTATAAGCGATGTTACTCGGTTTCTAAGCTCACTGTTCTGTTTGAATGTCAACATCGCTTTGAGCGCCTTTAAATGATGGGGGTCCTGTAGCCTGATGCCTTTTATGCTAAAGTGATAGCCTCCACAATTCAGTGTGCTTTGACTGTGCTTGGCCCTCTGCTGTCTGTAGCCACAGCCGATCCTGACTTTTGGACAGAAGGGAGGCAGCTCAATGAATGCTCCTAAAGGTCAACACTTTAGGTTGGTAGAAAGGATTTGGATGCTGGAGCATGAGATCCCACAGAGGGGCATAGAGACTTCTGCTGTAGAGTGCGGATCGGGCCGCAAATTTCTGTCCGAACCCGGCCCGCGTCCGACAGAGTAGCCTGTCTTTTTAGCCCATTAAACGGAACATACAACAAATTGTCTACAGAATCAGATGAGTGTGCACGCACGCAGGTCACACACACAGCGCACATTAACACAAGAGGCCCAAGCAAGCATAGCCTATTGAAATAGAATTCTTGTCTTACCATTGACGAAAAGTCGTGAAATGAACTGCAACAGTCTTTGAAACTACAGTGCCTCTGTCACTGATATGCAGCATCGACGTTAATTGGTGCAACTCCAGGAAATCCTCATCCAGTTGAACGAGACGACCTTATAGCCTACCGGTAGCCTATGTCTTTACCACAGTGTGCAACACAAATAATCTTAAAATCGTTCAACGTCACCCAAGACTGTGCTTATGTGCATATGTGCATAACCATTTGTTTATGTAGTCGTGACAACGCGTGTGCATTTCAGGTCTTTTTTACATTTTACTTTATTCTCAAAAAACAAACGTTTGCATCATGTAAAGCAGACCTGTTGGTTACCCAACATAATAAGGAATTTTAAATGTAAAGCTTCCAATGCATATCGCCCCCATGTGTCCGAACCCGGACCGAACCAGACTACAATTTCTAAATATTTGTCCGAACCCGACCCGCACTGTGTAGCCACACTCTATTCTGCTGGCGTCCATTGATGCAAAACACCCTCAGTCTGTCTTGTGCAGGAACTGGGTGAATGGCATGTTTCATTGTGGTGTGTTTAATTTTTTCCTGTCTCAGAATAGGAGCGCAATGAGGAGACACTATCGTGGGTAGAATTATTGCGGGTGGTAGGGTTAAATAAACTGTAGCCTTTTGCAATCATTTGGACTACCTATGATTGCATGTTCACCAATTGCTAAGGTAGGTAGCGAGGTGTGGGGGTGTGCAAAAGTAATTGAACTAGCCCTATATCACTGTATTTATGAATACCTGTAGTTTCATTGTTTCTAGACATAATTCTAATTACAGGTAGGCTATTGCATTTTCAGGAGACTTGCCATAACTTATGATGTTAGCTATTGCATGTCATGGTTACACACACTGCCGTAGAGTTAATTTTGTCACCTATTTTTAATTTAGTCTTGTGACGAAATGTCCTTTTTAGTCTTTGTCATATTTAGTCATTCAAATATAATTTTTGTTAGTCAAGTTTTAGTCGACTAAAAGTCATTTTAGTCTAGTTTTAGTCAAAATAAAACTAAAGGTATCTTAGTCTTAGTCAGTTTTAGTCAACACATTTTAGTCTTTTTTTTATAACAAATTATTTCTGATTACCATTTGAGTCAAATAGTGTTTCACACATCTCAATTTTGTCCACAGGGCTACTCGTCTGTTATAATTACTCATTCTGATTTTTTGTCAGTCAGTATGTTTACATGCACAGGTAAGTCGAGCTACAGTTATAGCTCGGCTGGGATTTGACCATAGACAGTAAAAGATTTGACTGGACCACTGTCATATTCGTAGACCAGTGTTTCTCAAAGTGTGGTCCGGGGATCACTGGTGGTCCATAAGCTATCCCAAGTGGTCCGCGAGCAGGCGTGGTAAAATATAATATAGATGAGTTGTTTGCAATATTGAACCAACTTGTATGTAAAAACAGTTCTGCAACACTGTCTATGTAAGATATGCCAGTTTAAAATCATACAGTATGAATCCACACAATAAGCAAAGTGCAAAGAAAATAAGCAAGGTGGTTCAGTGAGTAGGACTATTGTGTAGACTAATTATAGGCTACTGTTGAAGTAGGTCTAATCTTTTTTTTTAGCTAGGGTTAGTTAAGTGGTCCTGAAACTGAAAAGGTTTGAGAAACACTGTCGTAGGCCAAAGTATTAATGTTTTACTCCGCCTCGCTAGATGGCGATATGCGCCCAAACACAACACATTGCCCAAACAGACTCTCCAACTTGCTAGCGAACTTTCCATATTAGCTTACTTGCTAGCAAACTTTGCATCATCAGTCTAACTAGTTAAATAGTTGACATTACATGATGAAAATCGACCTTATATCAGGTGTACGCCGAGTATTTATGCCGCTGCTGTTGGCCGGTTGCAACGTACGCTCATCAATACGTCATCGACAGGCCTCTTTATGCAGACAGGATTCGATCCCCATTTCGCGCCCATAGACATGAACTACGACGAAGTATCTTGCTCAGCCTTAACAATCTTTGGATTCGTGTTGCAGCCACAGGGTTGCAGCAACAGCACGTAGACTAGCCTACAGGAAAGCTGTTGCGTATGAACTCATTCGGAATATTTTGAAAACGTAACAGCTAGATATTCTGTCTTCTCATTTTGTAAACGAAAATGAAGAGAGATTTTATCTTAGTTTTTTTTCCTGCAAAACATTTTAGTCTCGTCTTTTTTCGTCAACAATAATGCATCTTAACTTATTGAATGCCAAGCTGTTTTCGGGAGCTTTGTCCTAGAGTGCCAGCAATCTAGACCATT